>NC_051417.1:20441040-20441164 GCF_015228065.2 Penaeus monodon | reverse complement strand
AAAAAAACACCCCACATCTATCTTCTATCTTCTATAGGGGAAAAATTTTATAATTTTAATTAATTTTATATAAAATTTTAAATATAATTATATAATATTATATATAATTTTATTATATTTTGTA
>NC_051417.1:20440264-20440712 GCF_015228065.2 Penaeus monodon | reverse complement strand
GGGTGACGTGTTTTTATTGTAAAAGGGGTTTTTTGTATTTCCCCCTAAATTTTAATTTCACACAACCCCCCACCCCCACACACACACAAAAAAAAAACCCCAAAACCCCCCAAAATATTTTATACACCCCCCACAGCATTAGAGAAAAAATGAAAAAAAAAACGATGTGACATGAAAAGTTCTGTTCTCTTTATTTCGCGCTGTTCCTCTTTGTTCGGATCTGTTCTTTCGTGTTCGAATCCTTTTTTGATCGGGTTTAGTGACCCAAAACCCCTTAAAAACCCGTTTCCCCCACGAGATGAACTTTGGGGCCCTTTAAAAGGAAAATGTCCTTTTTTAATAAAATACTCGAGGGTAAGAAAAAAATTTTTTAAAAAAAAAACAGTAAGTAAATTACCTTTTTTCCCAAAAATCCCCACAAACACCAAAATAAAACCCTATTTATAAA
>NC_051417.1:20439287-20439949 GCF_015228065.2 Penaeus monodon | reverse complement strand
AATCTTCCTTAATTCCCCACCCCGCTTTTTTACTTTAAACTCTGCATCTCCCCCCCGCTACTACCCTGTTTTTCCCCTTTGACTCCCTCACCCCCTTTGCTCCCCCTTTTTCTTTCCCCCCTCCCCCCTCCCCTCCTCCCTTTTTTTTTTCCCGAGCCCCTTCCTCTGACTCCCCCCCCTCTTTTCCCCGTCCTTCTCTTCCTTTTTCTTGAAGCCTTTCTCTCCGTTTCTCCCTCTCCCCCCTTTTTTTTTTCCTTTTTGCCTTTCCCCTCCCCGCCTTCTTTTCCCAACTTTCCTCCCAGATTTTCCGGGGTAAATAATAAAGGGGCTAAAAAAACGGTTTTAAAACCCTTTAGTTTTATGTTTCTTTACTCGAAGAAAAAGAAAGATAATAAAAAGGGTTATAAAAAAATGAAAACAATTGATTAAAATAAAAATGATAAAAATGCTCAAAACATTCGTTTAAAGGGTGTGGGGCGCAAAGTTATGTCTTTTTTTATTTTTCTTTTTTTCATACGAAAAATGTTCCAAAATAAGGGTGCCTTTTACATCAAAAAAGATTTAACTTCAAAATCCGCAGGGCCCCTGGAAAATGATTTCCGGGGATAAAAATTGGGTGTAGCATTTCGGACGGGCGGGGGAAACCGCCGGACAAAGAATAA
>NC_051417.1:20435145-20435299 GCF_015228065.2 Penaeus monodon | reverse complement strand
ACATGATACACTGTATAAAAAACTGACTTCCATTGTCTACTAACGCTGTAATTCTATATGCGGTTGAACTTCTTGTGACTGTTTTTTTACGTAAATCCTGTATTGATCTCTTTAAAACTGTCCTCCTGACTGCCTCATCATCTTACGCCCATCT
>NC_051417.1:20434943-20435121 GCF_015228065.2 Penaeus monodon | reverse complement strand
TTCCAACTTTTGTTTTGTGACAAGGAAATTCGTGAGAATCATATACGAAGCAAAATACGCTGTCAAAATACACGAAATCTTGACTAACACGACAACACACAATGCTGACAAGATTTTTTTTTTTCTTTTTGATTTGTACTTCTGACATGTTTGACGTGTTCTTGGCGGTTCTTCAATA
>NC_051417.1:20433795-20434328 GCF_015228065.2 Penaeus monodon | reverse complement strand
ACTTAACTATTAACTCTATCGAAAGTCCCTGCAGTAAATGATTTATGCATCTATTATAATTCGGGAGATGATTTGCAGAATGATTTTTATTTCTTCCATTTCGTTTTTTTCCGTTAAATTCACTAGAGGTCATAATATCATCTACCATTCAAATATCCTTACTATTTTCAGCCTAATGTTTCAGAATATTTCGTCCAAATGTAAAATATATTACCATTTCCGTCCTGCCTAATTCGTCCACTATCCTTAGATATAACACACACATACCCCTGATATAACCACGTAATTGACTCCCTGTATACCCACCTGCAGTGCGTAATAGCAGGCACAGTCTATATAACGTGTTCGCATAGGACTCATACTTGTAATACAACAATAGCTTGGAACAAAGGGGTTGCCAAGGATCTAGATTCATTACTTACAATTATGTTCACTTTCTAGCTATTACAGCACGCATCATGCAACAATTGGTATTAGGTCTCATTTGCGTTTACAAAGTGGAATGTGCAATAGATTTTGTTAATGTAAGAAAT
>NC_051417.1:20433392-20433741 GCF_015228065.2 Penaeus monodon | reverse complement strand
AGTGAACGCGCGATGAAAGTCTCGTTTGCATTTACACAGCTGTAGACTAATGCTTCTACAAAATCACAGGCACACACAGAATCTCATTTACTTTAGTCGACTGAGATGTAGATTTAGAGAGGAAAATAGCACACACACACAAGAACAGCAATGAAAAGTATTCGCAAGTAGAGGCAGACTCTTCCTAAGGCACATAAAAACAAAATAATACCAGCAGTTTTAAAAACAACAAAACCCATACTGATACTGATAAAAAAAATCAATTAGACCCCCATGTAGTACCAACCTGTTCCCGCAAGAAAAAAATCCATTTGACGCGTACCGCACGTAATGGATATTAATGTAGACA
>NC_051417.1:20432914-20433325 GCF_015228065.2 Penaeus monodon | reverse complement strand
ACTGCCGGCTTACTTACCCTCGCGCCCTCTCCGAGCAATTGCAAGCAAATACGAAGTGTATCAGCATTTAAGAAGGATAGCAAAAAATGAATCTGTTGGCCCTGATGACATCCTGCCAGGATTACTGCGAGAATTCACTCGCCACCCCCTATGCGAAATTTTTAATTGCTCCATCACAGAGGGCGTGGTACCTGATCAATGGAAACGAGCTATCACAGACCCAATTCACAAAACAAAACCACTTATTCTCTCGGTGACCTTAAGACTATGTCGCTAACCCCTTTTCCGATCAAAATACTCAAGAGAATAATTGATAAAGAATTGTGAAAGGCATTGACCCGATATTAGACCAGTTCGGAAACATCAAAGGAAGCTCCACTGTCCACTACCTGGTTGATCTTATCAATTACA
>NC_051417.1:20432731-20432852 GCF_015228065.2 Penaeus monodon | reverse complement strand
ATTGACTTTATCGATCACACCACTTGACCAAGTAAATGACTTCCCTGGGATTTCACGAGGGCTGGTGAAATGGATCTCCTCCTTGTCAACCTCCGCTCCCAGAGGACTCCTGCAAATAACC
>NC_051417.1:20431968-20432452 GCF_015228065.2 Penaeus monodon | reverse complement strand
CCCTCAAAGTGCTGAAGAAATATTTTCATGCATCAAGTTCAAATCCTTCGGTGCCTCCCAGGACGACCTACTCCGCTTATGGACGACCTTCATTCGAGCAATTTGTGACTATGCAGCACCACTCGGGCAATCGTTCATTACTAACGTTGAAAAATTAAATTAGAAAGACTCCAGAAGAGATCATTGCGTATCATAATTATACACTAAATCAGCTGCAAGTCCCTTCCTCAGAAGATCGAAGAAAATTCTTAACAGAAAAATTCGCCCAAAGCATACTCACATCCACGACACATCGGGATCTGCTTCCGGACTTACGGCAATCTAGAAAACAGCTCCGTGAGGTGTAAACAACAAAATATGTGAACCAAAGTGTCATACATCCTAGATATTATGGATATACTATACCCATTGTATTAGACACTTAAATGCTCTCTTTGTAAAGTGACAATTTTACTTTTGTAACTCTAACTTTACTAAATAAGCT
>NC_051417.1:20431851-20431939 GCF_015228065.2 Penaeus monodon | reverse complement strand
TCCATGAGAGAGTACATTAACAATTCTAGTCAAATTTGCTCGAAAAGCCGGCAGTGTTGGGTAATGAGGGTGATCATTACTCAGGTAG
>NC_051417.1:20431478-20431720 GCF_015228065.2 Penaeus monodon | reverse complement strand
GATGTATAGACAAATGTGCATGTCTATACCCTTCGAAACCAACAAGAAAATATAACTGAAAGATTTGTAGAAACGAATGTAAAACAATAAAGGAAAGTACATAGCGAAGGCGGAATCCCCTTAACAGTCCTACAAAAAGGAACGCTGAGGGAAGAAAAACAAATCTTCGAGAAGGATAGAATCTCTTATTGGTGGGATCGAATCCCCTCCCTAGAAGAATAGAATCTCCTTAAGACATGCCC
>NC_051417.1:20430450-20430786 GCF_015228065.2 Penaeus monodon | reverse complement strand
CCCTATTTTGACTTTAATCTCTCAGCAGCGAACTTACAAGCCGGAGAGAGAAATGCTTCTCGGGATTAGCAAGGGGGAGTAGCTGTACCGGCATTGTTAAAGGACCTTTTGTTAATGCTTATAGAGGGACCAGAGAGAAAGACTAAGAAACAACAACGAAAAGGGTCTCGAGAAGGAAAATCAAGAGACGAAAATATCTTCCTAAATTGAAGAAAATATGTAAGGATTCGTAAGTCCCCATGATGAAAACGGAATGGTGTAATTACCATGATAAATAGCACAGTTAAAATGATGACAATAACCAAGATAGCGATAGTGAGAATAAAACGGGCGAGA
>NC_051417.1:20430006-20430142 GCF_015228065.2 Penaeus monodon | reverse complement strand
AGACACACATACGCATATTTTGCATACACGCATACACTCGCATGTACCCATATCAAAGACATTTTCATAAAACGCGGATGAAAAACAACCAAGATAGCATATGTAAACGGTAATAAACGACAAAAGTATCACAGGT
>NC_051417.1:20429896-20429970 GCF_015228065.2 Penaeus monodon | reverse complement strand
TATAATAATCCAAATGTACTTTTGATTACAGGGGAGAGGATAACATATATGTCATAAACCGCTGTGACTGTCAC
>NC_051417.1:20429532-20429862 GCF_015228065.2 Penaeus monodon | reverse complement strand
GGAGGGATAAGTTAATTTTCTTTCTCTCTCTCTTTATCGCGTGACGTTGTTCCATGACATAAATGTAGTTGATTTTCAAACATTTCGCGATGAAGGTTCAAGAATCCAGTCAGCATCGCGCGGAATTGCATTAAGCCTTTTGACGGAATATTCCCACGCAACGCATAATTCTCCCACGGTCAGAATTATTTTCCCACGACCAGGATTTTTTTTTTCTACTTATATTTGAACCTCTCTTTTACTCCGGAAATGGCAGACTTCCGCCCCCTTGGGATATTTATGATACATTCGTTCTTTGAATTCGGTAAATAAGATTGGGAGAAAACAGAA
>NC_051417.1:20428951-20429360 GCF_015228065.2 Penaeus monodon | reverse complement strand
ATAGCGTTGTGACAATTTATGCAAAGACTTTAAGCAATTCCGAGAAAAAAGCTTTTTGCTGATATGGAAAATACTCAGCCACTTCTCTCTTTTCTCTTCCGTTGTCTGTTCTTTCTCCTTGTCCTTCTTATTTCTTTATCACTTTTTCTTCCATCTTGATATGTCATGACTTATCTTTCTCCTTTATCTTTGTTCGCTGCTTCTTTTATCTGATCTTATTCTGCTTTTTCTTCCTCCATTTTTTTTTATCTTTCTTTCTCCTTTTATTCATTCTCTTCCTTCCCTCCCTTTCTGTTTCCCGCCTTGACTCTTCCCGCCCGAGTTACGCCTGAGGAAACAACCTCTCAAGGCGATTATATTTCTTATATCAAGATGTTGGCAACTTTATAATGGTATCATAAATTTACGA
>NC_051417.1:20428441-20428592 GCF_015228065.2 Penaeus monodon | reverse complement strand
GAAACACCTTGTTACAGAGAGAACATTCTGTTTGAAGATATTATTAAGCCTTAACTTATCAATTACTCAAGACAGACATATCGAGGTGCGTGTTACATGCAATAATACACCACGGGAGAGAGGGTCTGGCATGAGCTAGTCTGGCCGCGTT
>NC_051417.1:20427958-20428131 GCF_015228065.2 Penaeus monodon | reverse complement strand
CACCCGCCATAAAACAGCCTCTGAGCCCAAGTGAGTGGCTTTTAGTTTTCACGCAGAAGTGAATCACGGCGCGGAACGGATCGCCTCTCAACGCCAACCCGCCGCGGCCACGGGACCGCCGCTGCTTCCGTCTCCGTGGCTAGAATACGCACCTCGAGTTAGAGTATAGGTTT
>NC_051417.1:20427104-20427215 GCF_015228065.2 Penaeus monodon | reverse complement strand
TTGATATCATACCTGGAGTCTTTACAGTAAACAAATGAAATTTGGAAGAAAGAACAAGAAAAACGATGCCCTAAAAACCCTCAACAGCCATAAAATTGAGCTAGAGGTTGA
>NC_051417.1:20426862-20427082 GCF_015228065.2 Penaeus monodon | reverse complement strand
GCCTCCACCTTAACTACCTCTTTTCCCTTAACGAAACAGAACTCCCTGTCCCGTCGCTAAAGTACAAAGTGGCCACCGCGTAACTCTTGCGACCTTCAGTAATTCTTCAAGTCAATTGCTCACAACTCGATAGGATACGCACCATCAGGAGTGCCAGTGCCCATGATCAGCGCTTGGGATGTGGTGTATGTACTTTGCCTGAAAGACTTGGTTTTATTGA
>NC_051417.1:20426329-20426790 GCF_015228065.2 Penaeus monodon | reverse complement strand
TTTCCCCTTTGGCTCTTGCTAGGTAGCTTTTTTACATCCGTTTTATATCTTTTCCCCCTTTCCTTTTGCTTCCTTCTCCCTCCCCCCTTCGTCTGGCTTATTTTATTTTCTCTTTTGACTCTTTCTTACTTCTTTCATCTTTGTCATACTTAATTCTCCTTTCCTTCCTTCCTCTCACTTACATTCTTATTCCCATGTTCCTCTTTTCCATCTCCTTCTATTCCTCTATCTCTCATCTTCTTGCTCGCTTCTTCCTCCCCTCCTCTCTTCTTTCGCAGCCTCCTCCTTTCCAACTTTGAGTAGAGGAAATAAGTGGTCTTTGACGTTCACCTGAAAAAAGTTGAGTATAATTTCATCCAATTATCGACCGTCGTACGCATTTCTTAAACAACAGAAGATACTGCTCGGAGGTAGAAGTGTGTAGAACCGAAAAGGGAAAACCTCTTCAACAGATCATACTG
>NC_051417.1:20425967-20426293 GCF_015228065.2 Penaeus monodon | reverse complement strand
AATCGGTACTAGATTTCTCAAAGAAGAAGAAGAAAATTCTGGATGTTCACTACTACAGCTTTGTATAAACTTCATAGGTCTCGACATCATATGGCATTAGGTCTTCCGTCAAAAGATCCTTGACATCATTACGGTACGTTCTAATCGGCGAAGTATTGACTGTAGCCTAATCAATTTCCGGCTAAAAAGTAGGCTTTTGTTCATGTAGACTGAAGGCTTAACTGAATATCTGTAGGGGTTCAGTGACCAGTGGGAAGGTGGCACTTATGCTGGAAGTGGCTGAGTGAAAAAAACTGTTGATATAATGGGCTGCTCAAAAAGGCTAG
>NC_051417.1:20425195-20425875 GCF_015228065.2 Penaeus monodon | reverse complement strand
ATTACAAGGAGAAATATTAATACACCGCACAATCTTAAAGTACAGACAACTAATGCTGAATCCAGCTCTCGCAGTACACACTTCACCTCCTCGATTAAGAGAAACTTGCCCGAAGCCAAAGCCAAGAGGAATACATGAAGAGCTTGAAGTTACTTTTCGAAACGGTCTTATGTTTCTAAAAACCTTTTTTTTTTCTGACAGCAAATACACTATATAACTGAAACTACCATCCAACCTTTTTAAAATTGTAATTGCTCCTATTAATGTAATGAGATAATACCATTATAAACGTTACGTTTTTGTTTTATGAGAATCGGACATCACCGAGACCATGAGGAAGGTGCCCCCCCCCCATTTCATGAACTAAGCATGAAGACTATTGAGATTACTATACAAAAGAAAATCAGTATGAAACCAAGTAGCGATGTTCTCACTTTGTTCATGTTTACCGTCGTCCCTGACTTAAATTCCATTAATTTAGCTTCAATCGAGCAATCTTCTAATAAAGTGACTTTAGATAAAATTCATCGTAACCCTGGGCAACATATAATCATCAAATAAACTGACATTGTTGCTGCAACCCAGTGTAATCAATCAACTCCTTCAGTATGTTGGTCTTCCCTTTACCTCTGATACTGCGTCGCTGATTTTCTATTATTTAATACGGTTCATTGCTTGTA
>NC_051417.1:20424619-20425139 GCF_015228065.2 Penaeus monodon | reverse complement strand
CTTTCCTTTGCCTCTGATGCTTAGGTCGACGATTTTCTATTAACACTATGACAGTATTTCTCTCTATCTATCTGTCTCCCCTTAGCCAGGCTGTCATTCTCAGTCTGGCTGTCATCTGCCATGATTTTCCCGACCCTTGGCAGTGTTAGAAGCCCGTCATTATCACTGGGACAAGTGGCATGTGGCATTTTATCTATATATTTCCCTTTTTCCTTATTCCCGTTTCGAATTTTTATTGATTCTAATTTCACAGCCAACTAAAGCTAATAGTACCAAGTGTTTAAATCAAAACATTGTCGATTATTTGTAATCTGTTTGTACTACTCTTTCTGTCGAGATTCTGAAGTAGTTTCTCTTTTTCATCTTCCAAGCCGCTTTTTGAGAAACGAACCATTCGTTCTTTTTATCCCTGTTCATCACAGTCCAAGCTCGGTTCATCACGCATGTTATTTTCCTCATCACCGTCATTTGCGTGAGAGAGCATCAACTCTCTCCTCGCATTGATATCATAGTCCTCCCG
>NC_051417.1:20424151-20424575 GCF_015228065.2 Penaeus monodon | reverse complement strand
GAACGCACATGTTTTCTTTTGCACAGACCTTATCCACAACAATGTACAACCCCGAAACCAACTCAGAGAAGCCACTTTCGATCCCGCAAATCCACATCTCTTGCCACACTGCCCTTACAAAGACTCCAGATATTCGCTGGAGTTAGATGTTAGGCCACGGTGGTCGGCAGAACAAGCAAGCACGCACCAATGTATCTTTAACAACGCCACAGTGACCCTTCTCTCGAAACCTGATGGGGGTTACCATTACCGGCTTGACCACGGACCGCGTTCAACCTTCACATTTAGCACTGAATTCACGAACCTGTGCGCTCTCTGCTTAACTAAACAGGCTGTGCACGAGGGCTAGAAAGTTAGAAAGGTTATTTTGTGAATATATTGGCAACGAATGATACCTTTCTACGTTTTACGTTACATGAATTTA
>NC_051417.1:20423083-20423418 GCF_015228065.2 Penaeus monodon | reverse complement strand
GTCTGAATAGAGAAGATAATGTTGAATAATTTACGAGCCTAAACAGCAGGGCGAGCGGGCAGGATTAAGTCGCCATTAAACATAATATACCCGGAAAATTTTGCCCGGATGGCACTGGAATACGGAAGTGCCTTACTTTACATTGTAAGCTCATTAACAGTGACGGAGCCTGTCGTTTATCACCGTCGGTTTTAAGGGACAAGGCTCTGCGCCGTCACAGGCTGATTTGGTTGGTGGGCGGGGCGAGGCGGGGCGGGGGTAGGGGGGAGGGGGGGGGAGGGGCGGGTGATGGGGGTAGGAGGGAGTGGGCGGAAATGGAGGCGGATAAGGAGCTC
>NC_051417.1:20422314-20422406 GCF_015228065.2 Penaeus monodon | reverse complement strand
ATCAGAATCAGGACCCGAGCGAGCTGTAATTATGCCTCGCACATCGCGGAGACGACCGACGCTGCTTCTCTTTTCCTCCGACTTCTTCATTC
>NC_051417.1:20422201-20422271 GCF_015228065.2 Penaeus monodon | reverse complement strand
ATGGCGAGGACTCGGGGGGGAATGGAGGGGCAGGGAGAGTAGTCAGGGTAGACGAGGGCCAGGGTAGTGT
>NC_051417.1:20421506-20422030 GCF_015228065.2 Penaeus monodon | reverse complement strand
TGGGGAGATTGTGAGGAGGAGGAACAGCGAGGGAAGGGGAGGGGGCCAGGGTAAAGAAGGGAGGGGAGGGTGCCAGGGGTGGAGAAGGGAGGAGGGAAGACCAGGGCGGAGAAGGGCGGGGGGGGGATGGCCAGGTTGGAGAAGGGAGGGGGGTGGATGGCTAGGTCGGAGAAGGGAGGGGAAGTGGCCAGGGTAGAGAAGGGAGGAGGGAAGACCAGGGTGGAGAAAGGGAGGGGGAGATGGCCAGGGTGGCCAAGGGAGGGGGAGGGAGGGCGCCGCCAGGTTCTCCCAATCACAGGAATCTACATAGTAAATTATTGCCGGCGGGGCTTGAATACGTATGAATTTTGAGCTGTTTCTGTGTAGCGTCAGGGAACGGGTGATAGGCCTGATGCAAGTTAATGTATTTCCTTAAGCGTTTATGTACGTGTATAGTTTGTGTTTTATGCATGGACAACAATGCAAATCTGTGTGTTTAGCCATTTTGTACGATTGTTTGTATGTACATATGCTAAGACTGTAAG
>NC_051417.1:20419036-20419350 GCF_015228065.2 Penaeus monodon | reverse complement strand
GCGGGGGCGCACTCTGCGGCCTGCGGCGGTGCCCCCCCCCCCCCCCCGCTTGCCAGCCGAAGCATGAAACTCGAGACAGACGTAAAACCCCCGATAAAAAAGACGTCATGTCGGAAGACGCAGGTCGATGGGCTTTGATCCTCCGCTCGCCGTGAAAGGCCGTGAGATCAAAGTGGCGAGGGGAGGCTCAAAGTAGGCCTAGCCGCGGGGACTGACCTTCTCGCCTCCGCCGGGTCTTCTGTCGGGGCCGAAGGAGTGGACGCCAATTGAGGCATTACGCGTTTGCTCCTTGATTGATGCATTATCTAACGATG
>NC_051417.1:20416799-20417143 GCF_015228065.2 Penaeus monodon | reverse complement strand
TCAAGTGGATTTTCAACCGAAGGCTGGTGTGATAATCCCGGGGGCGTGCAAGCGTCGGATCGAGGTCGTGGCCGGTCAGCAGCGTGTCAAGAATCTCAGCGCATCGAGGACTGCGAATTCTGCCTGCAAAATCTCGGAAAACCTCAAGGTGAGATTCCAAGCATTTTGAAATTTGAGTCTGGGGCTTTGATGAATTTTGAAAATGCTTGCAGTGCAGGTTAGATTTTTTTTTTGTGAGATTTGAAAGTTGGATGATTCTTGCGACTGTTGTAGAAGTTACTGATGAAAAATTAAGAAAAAAAATGAATCTAGAAGAAAACTGTAACCAAAGAGTATTGCCTGGT
>NC_051417.1:20415594-20416150 GCF_015228065.2 Penaeus monodon | reverse complement strand
AACTATGCGTGTGTGTGTGAACATATTTAGTGATCGGGAGATTGAATATTGATTTTGATATTGACAAAGAACTCGACTTGACTTCGGAATCAATGACTGATTGATATGACCTTCTCTCCCACTCTTCTAGTTGTATTTCTGATTATAATACTCTGACTCTGTAACAAATCTCATTCAAGTGATTTTTGCGTGCACTGCTACTAAACTCATTTAAAACATTCTGCCTGTCTAACAAACATCTAAAGCAATAAAAATTAACATGAATCAACATTCTGCCTATCTAACAAACACCTAAATCAATAAAGATTAACATAAATCAACATTTGATTAATAATTAAATGACAAGGTTCTTATCCGTGTAATCTACGGTAGCCAGCCTTTAGTAATTCTTATGCATATATAATTACAATAGATATTTCAGTCAAGTGTTGGTTTAAGCTCTTTGTGTGAGGTGCCACTTGCAGTCATGGAGGTCAAGATCAGTCAAATATTTTCTTGCTGAATAATAAATGTTTGTATTGACCAGGCACGTGAGAGAATAAAAGCTAGCATACTC
>NC_051417.1:20415039-20415303 GCF_015228065.2 Penaeus monodon | reverse complement strand
GCAGTTCATTTAATGCGCCAGACTCTGTGCATTAACCTAATTACGTGTTTTATCACTATAACAACAGCATTTTCCCTTTGAGTATATTTTTCTCGCGCCACTTTTCCCTCACCTCCGTCGGCTGCCCTTGTCCATCGCATTTCCTCAGTTCTGCATTTCACCCAAACTGCGTTTCCTATCTCCTGAAATCTATTTAGGAATACATTTCTAGACGTCACAGAGTCCACTCTGTTTCGGATTATGTGGATTGTATTGCCCTTGCTC
>NC_051417.1:20414075-20414874 GCF_015228065.2 Penaeus monodon | reverse complement strand
TTGAGAGAGCGGGTTTCTTTTCTGTGGTTTTTGATAGGATCAACGAGGTTTCTGGAATATTTAGCGATTTTTTGTCGTCTATTATTTGCCTCCGTTTGCTTTTTTTTTTCCAGTCTTTAATGGAATTGTCGCTATCTTCCCTTTTTTTCGTCTTCCGTTTCTCTGCTTCCCCTCTCTCTCCTTCATCCGAATTTCGTCCCTCTTGTCTCTCTTTCTTTACGCTGACTAGATCAACAGACTCCTCTCCTTCGACTCTTTCCCGATGAATTTACTCGCTCTCTTTTCCTCTTTCCCTCTCCTCTTCCTCCCGTTCATTCCTTTCTTTGCATGTCAAATTAGAACTCTCCTGTCATACCCTTATCATGCGCCTTCCTTCCTCCCTCATTATCCTACTTCTTCCCCTCGCTTCTACATCAGCTCAAAGCCTCTACGATCCATTTCCCAGTCCCTTTCTCACGGATGCATTATTCACTAGGTGAGCAAAGCTCCTGTAACGTACAGCATTTCTCAATACATTACTCCTATTTTCCCTATCCAAACTGGATATTTTGCTCCCGCTTTCCGTGTGTTGCCTAAAAGCTTTCCTCTCCACAAACACGCTATCAAATAATTCTCAGCCTTAACAAATCTTCTTCCTGTAGGTGTGTACGGAGGTGGGACGTCAGTACACACGTGCACACGTACGCACACATTCGTACGCGCACATACTAACGCTGAAAGCATCCGATACTTGTTCCTTTATGTGAGCTCCGTTGCAGGCTCCTCGTATTTATCATTATCATTTCTCATTTAAGCACAA
>NC_051417.1:20413599-20413848 GCF_015228065.2 Penaeus monodon | reverse complement strand
TGGGAATACTTGGCTTCTCATTATATAACGCCACAGAACTGTCCACAAAAGTGAACGATATAAGGCAATACTGACTAATACATTACTGCAGTAACATCATTCCCTTTTTTTCCAATCTTTTAGCTTTTTTATAATGGTAAAAGGAAAAACAAGTAGAATTTGTCTGAGTTCGTTTTGCGTTGTTCACACAGAGAAGCTTTTGACGTCAATATTTGAAGGATATACAAATTGAAATACTCAATATTTGTT
>NC_051417.1:20411192-20411507 GCF_015228065.2 Penaeus monodon | reverse complement strand
TTTCAATTTGTATATCCTTCAAATATTGCCGTCAAAAGCTTCTCTGTGGACACGCAAAACGAACTCGACAAATTTCTACGTATTTTTCCTTTTACCATTATAAAAAAGCTAAAAGATGAAAAAAATGGAATATTAGTGTTTACTGCAGTAATGTATTAGTCAATATTGCCTTATCTCGTTTCACTTTTGTGGACAGTTTTCTGTGGCGTTTTATATATGGGAAGAAGCCAAGTATTCCCATATTGCTGTGTCCTATCTGTCTATCTACCTGTCTATAATACGCCTGTCCTATTTATCTAATTGCCTATCCTATCT
>NC_051417.1:20410236-20411045 GCF_015228065.2 Penaeus monodon | reverse complement strand
AGGACAATAAAGCAGGTTGTGCTTAAATGAGAAATGATAATGATAAATACGAGGAGCCTGCAACGGAGCTCACATAAAGGAACAAGTATCGATGCTTCAGGTTAGTATGTGCGCGTACGAATGTGTGACGTACGTGGCCGTGTGTACTACTCCCACCTCCGTAACACACCTACAGGAAGAAGATTTGTTAAGGCTGAGAATTATTTGATAGCGTGTTTGTGGAGAGGAAAGCTTTTAGGCAACACACGGAAAGCGGGAGCAAAATATCCAGTTTGGATAGGGAAAATAGGAGTAATGTATTGAGAAATGCTGTACGTTACAGGAGCTTTGCTCACCTAGTGAATAATGCATCCGTGAGAAAGGGACTGGGAAATGGATCGTAGAGGCTTTGAGCTGATGTAGAAGCGAGGGGAAGAAGTAGGATAATGAGGGAGGAAGGAAGGCGCATGATAAGGGTATGACAGGAGAGTTCTAATTTGACATGCAAAGAAAGGAATGAACGGGAGGAAGAGGGAGGGAAGAGGAAAAGGAGGCGAGTAAATTCATCGGGAAAGAGTCGAAGAGAGAGGAGTCTGTTGATCTAGTCAGCGTAAAGAAATGAGAGACAAGAGGGACGAAATTCGGATGAAGGAGAGAGAGGGGAAGCGAGAACGGAAGACGAAAAAAAGGGAAGATAAGCGACAATTCCATTAAAGACTGAGAAAAAAAAAAGCAAACGGAGGCAAATAATAGACGACAAAAAATCGCTAAATATCCAGAAACCTCGTTGATCCTATAAAAAACAACAGAAAAGAAACCCGCTCTCTCAA
>NC_051417.1:20409823-20410089 GCF_015228065.2 Penaeus monodon | reverse complement strand
GAGCAGGGCAAATACAAGTCACATAATCCGAAACAGAGTGGACTCTGTGACGTCTAGAAATGTACTTCCTAAATAGATTTCAGGAGATAGGAAACGCAGCTTGGTGAAATGCAGAACTGAGGAAATGCGGATGGACAAGGGGCAGCCGACGGAGGTGAGGGAAAAGTGGCGCGAGAAAAATATACTCAAAGGGAAAATGCTGTTGTTATAGTGATAAAACACGTAATTAGGTTAATGCACAGAGTCTGGCGCATTAAATGAACTGC
>NC_051417.1:20408980-20409539 GCF_015228065.2 Penaeus monodon | reverse complement strand
GAGTATGCTAGCTTTTATTCTCTCACGTGCCTGGTCAATACAAACATTTATTATTCAGCAAGAAAATATTTGACTGATCTTGACCTCCATGACTGCAAGTGGCACCTCACACAAAGAGCTTAAACCAACACTTGACTGAAATATCTATTGTAATTATATATGCATAAGAATTACTAAAGGCTGGCTACCGGTAGATTACACGGATAAGAACCTTGTCATATTAATTATTAATCAAATGTTGATTTATGTTAATCTTTATTGATTTAAATGTTTGTTAGATAGGCAGAATGTTGATTTATGTTAATTTTCATTGATTTAGGTGTTTGTTAGATAGGCAGAATGTTTTAAATGAGTTTAGTAGCAGTGCACGCAAAAAATCACTTGAATGAGATTTGTTACAGAGTCAGAGTATTATAATCAGAAATACAACTAGAAGAGTGGGAGAGAAGGTCATATCAATCAGTCATTGATTCCGAAGTCAAGTCGAGTTCTTTGTCAATATCAAAATCAATATTCAATCTCCCGATCACTAAATATGTTCACACACACACGCATAGTT
>NC_051417.1:20407980-20408305 GCF_015228065.2 Penaeus monodon | reverse complement strand
TAACCAGGCAATACTCTTTGGTTACAGTTTTCTTCTAGATTCATTTTTTTTCTTAATTTTCATCAGTAACTTCTACAACAGTCGCAAGAATCATCCAACTTTCAAATCTCACAAAAAAAAATCTAACCTGCACTGCAAGCATTTTCAAAATTCATCAAAGCCCCCAGACTCAAATTTCAAAATCGCCTTGGAATCTCACCTTGAGGTTTTCCGAGATTTGCAGGCAGGAATTCGCAGTCCTCGATGCGCTGAGATTCTTGACACGCCTGCTGACCGGCCAACGACCTCGATCCCGACGCTGCACGTCCGGCATTATCACACCAGG
>NC_051417.1:20403634-20404218 GCF_015228065.2 Penaeus monodon | reverse complement strand
GCTTCTCTGTTTGTTTTTGTTATCACTGATGATCATACTTTTCGAAATGATTATTATGACACTGATAATTATGATTTTGGTCATGATCAAATGATCATCGTGATTTGTGCGATTAGTGCGATATTGCAAGATTTACTATGGCCTTGGTAAGTATGACTGTGCAATGATAATTTTGACAATGATGAGGACGATCTTGCATTGATTATTATGACAAGGAGAATCACGATTGGTCCAATATCAATCTTGTAAGTACGAATGGTCCATATGCTTTCCATTTGCAGTTCATACTTTCTTTAATGAACCATTGTGGAAAAGTTCAAAAGACAGGGCAAACTTTCAATAAAAAAGTTAATCATAGGAACATTAAAAGTTAACTAATAGGATGTAATTAAATCAAACCCCGACTTTGACAGCTTCACCTTTGTCAGTCTGAGTGTTGGAAAAATCTTAAACGAGTCTTTGGTCACTTTTTAAGAAAAAATCTTTTTATATATAATCTTTTAAATTTCTCTTTTCTTGACAGGGTTGTTTTGGCGTACCCTGTGTGTGTTAGAACAGTTGCGTGTTACATACTATTGGAGTAT
>NC_051417.1:20403407-20403583 GCF_015228065.2 Penaeus monodon | reverse complement strand
ACTTGTTTTCGTATGCAAATTCCTGGTCTTGTATGCATGATTGTGTGTATGGATGTTAGGTGGGCGTTAGTTAGGGGCATCTTCAATCAAAAACCGAGAATGATCAAGGAAGCAAACGAACCAAATTATTTTATACAGATGCTGGGTATATGATAAAAAATTTGCATTCTTTAGGA
>NC_051417.1:20402914-20403381 GCF_015228065.2 Penaeus monodon | reverse complement strand
AGCAGAGGAGAATAATCAAGAATGATTAAGAGTGACATATATGATTAGGAATGGTTAGGAGTAAGGTATATAAATATAAATGGTTAGAAATAGAACAGCTAATTAGGAATGAGAAGATAACTATCAATGATTAGGAACAGAGGGAATAATTACGATTGATATGATAAAGATGATATGAACAAGGAAGAATATTAGAAATAGCATAGATAATTGCAAAATAGTTTGGCATGACCATAACAAATATACTCATTAGAAATGGAGTGGATAATAGAAAATATTTATGAATAGAGTAGATAGATAAGAACAGATATTCGTAGATGATTAAGAATTCATAAAAGACAAGATCAAAAGAGAATTATACTTAGTCAACAGGGAACATGCAGAAAAAAAAAATCGAGCTTGGAACGTAAGACAAATTCTCTGATGGAATGATAAAAAATCTTGATAGACATATATGCAAATCCACG
>NC_051417.1:20402753-20402884 GCF_015228065.2 Penaeus monodon | reverse complement strand
GTCTCATGTGAGCAGTGCAGCACATCAAAGAGGAAGCAAATAAAAGAGAAAAAACAACGAATAAAAAAGAAACCAAAAGAGAATTTATTTTATCATGTGGAATTGATAGTGGGGAGATTAAGTGTATTGTG
>NC_051417.1:20401433-20401554 GCF_015228065.2 Penaeus monodon | reverse complement strand
TTTGAGTGTGTACGTGTGTGGTTTGGTGTCATAACACAAATGATAACTATATTACTCACCCCCCCTAAAAAAGAAAAAGAAAAAAATCGGAACCAGAATACAATCGTCACCCTCTTACCAA
>NC_051417.1:20401239-20401375 GCF_015228065.2 Penaeus monodon | reverse complement strand
AACATCAAAAGCAACATTCAGTTCTACAGATTATCCAACTATATCCAGCTCGCTTTTTTATGAAAATTATTTTTGACGATTTCTTTCTCCCCGCGAGCTAATTTACACCGGATTTTCGCTCTAATATGGACCGGAT
>NC_051417.1:20401067-20401135 GCF_015228065.2 Penaeus monodon | reverse complement strand
GATAATGGAAATGAGGCTTGGCGTTCCTGTGCCTGATTATGCTTGGGGATTTCTCTGCTTTGCTTTTC
>NC_051417.1:20400187-20400411 GCF_015228065.2 Penaeus monodon | reverse complement strand
TTCCCCTTACTCATGCTCATTTCCTCTTAAATTCTCCTCCGCTTCCCCTCCCTTTTATCTTTAAACTCCCTCTCCCCCTTTTCCCCCTTTTCTCTTTAAGCTCTCTTCCTTCTCCTTCCCCTCCTTAATTCCTACTTAACCTCCCCTCTCGTGTAAATAATAAATGTGCACAAACTGACAGTCTAATTACTTCAGTGCAGTGTACTTACCTTGAAAAGGAGAGG
>NC_051417.1:20399735-20400034 GCF_015228065.2 Penaeus monodon | reverse complement strand
AAAATACGGAATATGATTTCAGGGTCAATGTTTAAGTGTAACAAACGAACGAGCATACGAGACATAACCTGAACTATAGCATAAATCATCATTATCTGTACAATCTATACTATCTATATTATCTGTCTGCGTTTCGTCCGCTCGATGCTTCGCACGTTATGTTGGTATAATACACTTGACATCCTCATCCATGTCACTGCTGAGTCGAAGTCGCTTCATTGTGATGTAAAATGGGGGAATCATTGACAACATAAATATCAATGAATCATACACCCACATATTACGATTCTATTAGACTT
>NC_051417.1:20399444-20399535 GCF_015228065.2 Penaeus monodon | reverse complement strand
CTTAAAGAGGAATTAGCGGAAAGGAGGGGAATGAGCTTAAGGAGATAAGATAGGTAGGAAAAGGAAACGGAGGAGACTAAAAGAGGATGGG
>NC_051417.1:20397948-20398312 GCF_015228065.2 Penaeus monodon | reverse complement strand
CACTATACACTTCACGTGCTAACCGTTAACTGGAAGTGCAGAATCTTGTTTTATTAAGTGGACCTAAAAGATGTGATTTCAGGTGACCGACAAAATCAAATATGCTCTCTGATATTCCGGCTAAAAACTCTTGGGTGTGCTGGCAGATAACGTAAATAAAGATGAATATTCCAGAAACTAGCAATAATGATGATTAAAAGCCTGCTGATGAGGATAATTGCTACCGGATACTACTGATAATGTTTCTGTTGTTGACAATAATGATAGTGAAAATCATATTCAATTGCTCATAAACTAGCTGACTTCTAAGCTAAGAAAATAAGTGGAAGTTTCTCTCTATCATAAACGCCTACGTAAATTTTGT
>NC_051417.1:20397757-20397906 GCF_015228065.2 Penaeus monodon | reverse complement strand
TGCAAAACCCACGTGTATGTTCAACCAGGTAAGTCTTTTAATTGTTAGAATATGAATTGCCATGCATGCGATAGAAATACATAACAGAATCCGAATGACTTATTCCGCCCCTGAAGGCAGGTTCAATAATTTCTGCCTTAGTAATACTG
>NC_051417.1:20396929-20397484 GCF_015228065.2 Penaeus monodon | reverse complement strand
TAATAAAAGAAGTGCTAACTTATCAACATACCAAACTGGACCAACGGAATAATTCGGTGAAACAGGGCGATGAAACCCGTAGACTTGTCCGACATCCCGAAACGCTCCGGTAGTGAATCAATATAGGAAAACGGAATAGATTTAGATGTAGAAGAGATTTAGGACTTTTTTTTATGCTAATAAAAAGTGTGCTCATTCTCCGGAATGTTTCGCATGATTTGAGATAACAGGGAAATCAAGGATAGATTTTATACCAAAACCGGAAAAAAAGAGAAAAAGAGAGAAAAAATTACCAAATGGCCACTTCTCTTCCCAAATCACTTGTAAACCAAAAGAATTAACAATCAGATTCTGGCTATTCATCAAAATATTTTTGTTATTTGACATATGAAAAAGCAAAGCAAAGAAAAAAAAGATACAGATAAATCGAAAAGCCAAATATTTAACATCACTCGCAGATTTTTTTTTTTCATTTGACGAGAAGTAGGATAAAAATGAACATGAAAAAAATTATGTTTAGCATCATGAAGAAATCCATTTTTCAGTTTCTGGTAC
>NC_051417.1:20396265-20396330 GCF_015228065.2 Penaeus monodon | reverse complement strand
AAAATCGCCCGCATGGGAGTGTGCCTGTGCATTCATGCAGACACAAATTGCACGGATTAGCATAC
>NC_051417.1:20395587-20395767 GCF_015228065.2 Penaeus monodon | reverse complement strand
AACAATAATATAACAATAGAGCTGAAAGACTATGATTCGATTATTTCTTCTCAACAGGTAAAGCGCTGGGTAAAATTCTGCCGACTATTTGTTCTACAGAGAAAGGTAAGACAACCTTAACTCCTAAGAAAGTCAGATATTCGGTTGGAAATAGAGGCATCCAGAGGCAGACCCCTTAAC
>NC_051417.1:20390275-20390829 GCF_015228065.2 Penaeus monodon | reverse complement strand
TTTATCGGGTGATTTCAATTCAATTTTCAGACACAGCAGTTTCTGAGAGAGAGGAAGGCGAGAAAGAAAGACGCACATCTTGAAGAGGTCAATGTTTCACCTGATGTTTGTTTTTGGTGCACTGGCGGGGTTAATACTGACCTTTGCTGAATTCTACATTGCGTCTCTATTTTTCACTCTTCCACTTCGAAACGGGGAAGGATGGGGAAAATAGTTAATGGGAATGACTCTTTTGATGTAAAAGATATTATTTTAGTTATCCATTCATACTTTGCTTACTCGATTACTTTCGCCGTATTTTCTTTTATATAATGATGTATTACATAGATGTGAAAGATTCCTTGCCGTTCTATTTAAATTTCTGTATAAAAAGTATAGAGGTAATATTGATGAGGCAAACAATTCAGCTTTACCAAAGTAAGATAAACGCTTATCTAAATTGTATGTGTCAAGGAGTCAAGGAGAATTGGATATCAAGTGTATCCTATGAGTGATCTTCTGGTTATATGTGTTGTGGAATACACTCGAGTGTTGTTTACGTTATTGAGTCTTAA
>NC_051417.1:20389891-20389961 GCF_015228065.2 Penaeus monodon | reverse complement strand
GAAAAGAGAAATACAATACACTCAACAGTTTTATTGGTAACGTTTAACTTACTGTGCTTTTCTGTTATGT
>NC_051417.1:20388542-20388789 GCF_015228065.2 Penaeus monodon | reverse complement strand
TGCAGCCCAGCCCAGTGCGATACAAAATGCGACTCTGTTCCTCGGGCGCAGCAGTGCAGGTCCGGGAGAACCTGAGGCTACAGGAAGTCTAATACCTGTAACTCACAACCCATGAATAACACATGAACGAAATTAAAAAAAGAGGTCTGACATGGCGTTGTTTTCTCTTCCCTCGTCAACATTTCGGTGAGAGAATTCCTTTTCTTTTTTATGGCTTGAATATTTCTCCATTTCCTTGGTTGGATAC
>NC_051417.1:20387840-20387907 GCF_015228065.2 Penaeus monodon | reverse complement strand
TCGCACACACATGCTTGAATTTATGCAAATAAAATTGCACGCCCGGGTTCTGCAATGTGAATGTTCT
>NC_051417.1:20387615-20387783 GCF_015228065.2 Penaeus monodon | reverse complement strand
TGCAGGCTTGAGCGACGACAGCATATATGCTTTATGGTCGACATATGTGATGATTTAAATGGGTGACTCGACCTTACGGAGAGCGAGACGGGGGACGGTTGCAACATATCTCTTTCATGCCTCTTGTATGCTTGCTTAAGTGGTCGGAAGGGACTGGCGCAGGGGACT
>NC_051417.1:20387436-20387583 GCF_015228065.2 Penaeus monodon | reverse complement strand
TGTGTGGCATGGGTTGTGTCCTTCCCCTGCGATTACCTCTCAGTTCCCTGTATCTGTTCTGTAGATTAATTTTTTTCATCGTTTATGTACATGTGGAAATGTAAATCTACACAGGACAGTTAGTACAATTATTGCTTACACAGGACG
>NC_051417.1:20386989-20387368 GCF_015228065.2 Penaeus monodon | reverse complement strand
GGCACACAAGTTCAAAGTGAGACAAGTGACGTTCTCTCGTTTGGTCCTTGGAATCATATTTCTCCTCTTTGTTTCTAGAAGGTGAAAGAATATATTTTTTGCCTCTTTCTCTCTTCAGCCACTAATTCCATGATAGTCCGAGAGCTTTTTTTTCATTCAGGAAAAAAGAGAGAAAAGTACCCCATAAAACTTGCATTTTTGACAATATTTCTTGTTTCCTTTTTTTTCTCTCTCTCTACGAGTATTATTTTCGATTATAGTTGTTGGTTCTTTTTTCCCATTTAACCGTGAGATAATACGTCTAGTAAGTTTTGAATTGAGAAGGAAAGTGCAAATGATACAAAGTAATATGCAAATTCCTGAGAAATTCTATCAGCAT
>NC_051417.1:20385305-20385901 GCF_015228065.2 Penaeus monodon | reverse complement strand
GCGCTAATTGCGTTTACCTTTACGAGCTCCGAGTACAATTTGCATAATAAATGGTTCCATAGTGGCGCAGACATGCATCATAGCAGGTGGCTAATATGTAAGAGTTTGACCTTAAATCACAGTGAGCCTTATGATTTATGTATCCTGTTATTTCTTGTTTCATTAACATTTATCTTATTGTCATCATTATAATATATCATACTCCCGATGTACAGTTATTGCAGATACAAAGCATTAGATATGATGATTTAGGGAGAACTGTTTCATAATGACATGAAGCGTACACTACGCAAAGAGACCTTCTTAAAATACTAGCCTTTGACACACGCCTTCCACAAAGTCCGAACTGAAATCACAGAACCGATTTTCCAGCTTTATACTACGAGCAAGCTGAAATTATATCCGTTACGGGGGTGAGTAAGTGAAATATGGCAGGACACTTCCGTAGAGTATGCAACATGCGGTTATTCGATAGAACAGCTTCAGTAGATGAAACGTGTAATTTTGACAGATGAGTACCATAGAGCTGATTGAGTATTTTCTTGTGTCAGATTGAGTCTTAAAAATGGTGAATATAGTCATAATCTTAGCTATTG
>NC_051417.1:20384839-20385231 GCF_015228065.2 Penaeus monodon | reverse complement strand
TTCTCAGTTGAATAAATGTACTGTGGTTTGTAGTTCCGTAGGAGTTATATAACATTCAGGCACTGTAATTCGGCGCACAAATTTCATAGGACTAAAATGAACACTAGCGAATTTCAAAGATCTGACAGAACATCACGTTACGATGAAATAATTTCCATGAATCGCAGTTTAAGACGGCCTTTAGGCATCGAGTACCTGACTAAGACATTCAAGAAATAGAAATATTATTTGCTTTGGATGGGTTATGGAATACGTCCGTCAGGTAATCTGTTGAGAAAATTTCAAGAATCCAACTGACTATCATCAATCATGATATAACTCGTACATTGACATTTTTTTTATAATAACACAAGGCAATGAAATATCAACTATCCTAGAATATATATATGCGA
>NC_051417.1:20384212-20384720 GCF_015228065.2 Penaeus monodon | reverse complement strand
AAACTCAAGTAGCATGTACAGTTTTCATGATACTGATCGACGTAGTAAATTAATATATAAAGGAAAATGTATTTATCAGTGAAAAGTGAGAACGATGCTTGCGTTGGTGTGGGGTTTGAGTTGCAAACCTTTTGGTATTTGTAGATACAAGAAAAGGACTGTCAAATAAAGAAGAAGAAGAAAAAAATCTGATATGGTGTGTGTATCAAACGAAAAAATCAGGAGCCGAGAGTGAAATAAGCTGGAATCAGGCAAATGGCTTCGCTCGCAGGCCAAAATGGAGATCAGGTCAAAGGAACGGTTCTTAGACAGGCTGTAATGACGAACCGAGTGACTGAATTTCATCTCCTTCGTGCTCGTCTTCAAGATGTCGTGCCTCATCCTTGGCTTACTTTCGATGAAGGATGCCTTTCCCCTGCCGACTGCTCACGCGAGCTCTTTTTATCCAGCCATTATTTTTTTCAACCTTTCCTTTTTCATCTCTTTCTCTCTTTCCGACTCCCTCATC
>NC_051417.1:20383697-20384111 GCF_015228065.2 Penaeus monodon | reverse complement strand
AGTTGTCCCTTTTTTTTATATTTCATTAGTCTATATTTATCTCTTTCGCAATTCCTTTCTGACTATTTTCTTCTCTGATAAAGGAAAAACGACTGAAGTGATTGACGGAAAAGAGTTTTAGACAATAAATCAGTGTCGATGATAATCAAAATACGAAAGATAAAGTTGATAATAATATTTAGCAAAGTAATGATAGAAATAGTATACCCAACCACATTTAAAGTTAAATAAATATACCATTCAAATAAAGAAAACACGAGCGGGGTACAGAAAATTATTTGGATGGGTGTGGGGGGATACGGTAATACCCCAAAAATCAATAAAGCACATTTCTCTTAGTTCTTCCTTTACAGCCACAACCCCACGGACATTGCCAATAAACCCCACCATCGATTATCTATTGAGGAGATGTTT
>NC_051417.1:20383378-20383642 GCF_015228065.2 Penaeus monodon | reverse complement strand
TTCATTCTTCCTTATGCCCTTATCAACTCCCATTCACGAAGAGAAGCAAAAATTTCTCGTTAGTGATGACTGCTCCACTCTGCTCTATGCCGTTCGTATAACTGGCCGGATTCACAACACTCAAACTTTTTCTTTGTACTGTCTTCGTTAGGGTGGAGGAAGGGCCTCGGTTATTTTGCCTTCTGTTACACCGTCGCTCCGTTTCTTTTTCTTTTCTGGGTGAATGTGATGGGAATTTAAACGTAGGAACGAAAAGAATTGAAT
>NC_051417.1:20381630-20381752 GCF_015228065.2 Penaeus monodon | reverse complement strand
TCAAGAGGAGGCTCCGACGGATTGGGAGAGGCACACCTGCGCTCCTCTGGGATTGTGCTGATTACATCTATTATTACGGTACGCAAAGACACACACGCTTAGACACAGGGAATCTATATATA
>NC_051417.1:20381349-20381500 GCF_015228065.2 Penaeus monodon | reverse complement strand
GCTGCCTGTCTCACGCACACATAGAACACGTACACGCACACACTCTATACATCAGGACGATATCCACAAACTTCGGTGTCCGTTTTATCGTTCAGTGTAGTGCTGTAAAGCTTTCTAGAAGGCAATCGTGAGAGAGAATGTCTATATGCCA
>NC_051417.1:20380895-20380967 GCF_015228065.2 Penaeus monodon | reverse complement strand
TGATAGTGAGAAGCAGAAATGCAGATAAAAAAATCGATAGAGAGAGGAACTGATCGATAAATAAACAAATAC
>NC_051417.1:20379884-20380837 GCF_015228065.2 Penaeus monodon | reverse complement strand
AACTGAGATGGAAAATAAAAAAAGATACATAAATATAAAAAAGTGAGTCTGTAATATGAAAAATTAACGTGCAAAGGATTTCTAAGAAAACAAATGAACAGAGAGGATAATGAGAAATATATAACCCCGTAGACAGTCCTTACGGAATCATGGCGACGATCTACTGTTAATGAAACCTTTAAGGAACGAAGATGGTGGCCCCTAAATCCCAGTTTTCTATGTTCCTCGTATTTCCCAGTTTCTTCGTTGTTTCTTGAATTCCCAGTTATTGCTTTCGGAGTCTCTTTCGTCTGTTCCTCGATTTCTCGTTTCCGTTTTCCCATTTACCGTTCTCTTTGTTTCTCATATCCCCATTTTCTTTGTTCCCGAATTTTTATTTTCCTTTTCGCCCAAATCCCATTTTCTTTGAGAGGTCTAAACTTTAATTCACAAAAGTGAATTAGGACTGCCGGGAAGTTATCATTTAGACATAGCAGACTTCGAGCGCGCTGTAACTTAATTATTTCTTCCCGGGAAGTAAAAGTGATGAAACAGAGAGTTAAAGATAAAAGTAAATGAATGAAATCATCGTCGGTGAAAAATTAAGGATAAAAGTCTTCCGTTACGCCAGACTTTAGTTTAACCATTCGTCGTAAATAAATACTTTATTCAAATATACTCGAAAAAAATAATAAGTTCCAGAGAGAGGAAAGAGAAGGAAAAGAAAGACAAAGGAGGAGCCATTTCTCACACAAAAAGCAGACTCTATTGACTTGAAGCATCCCAACTCCATTTCGACGCTGGGTTTCACGCGCGGACACATCACGCTAGCGTAGTCACCGTTCGACTGAGCGTATCATCCGTTTTCTTTCATAAAATTCCCAAATGGCCTGCAATACCAGCCAGTGCGCGATGCTCCATTACTTTGCCCTGGCTCTGGGACTTCGAGTGATGCCTCCTGCATTTTGGTTAGG
>NC_051417.1:20379410-20379577 GCF_015228065.2 Penaeus monodon | reverse complement strand
GTCATACTGTTTGAAAGGGATACCTAGTTTGTTTAGACACGTTCTTCACTATCTAACTATTGGGAAAATCTACCTTTTCCATTTTCCTGTCTAATGTCCTCCTCTTTTCTTTAAATCTACGAAAAATATTAAGGTTTACACTGTTTTTCAAAAAAATATTTATCTAA
>NC_051417.1:20379191-20379349 GCF_015228065.2 Penaeus monodon | reverse complement strand
CAAGAGGGCAGTTGTGTCCTCTTGATTCTGAGAAAGAGATTGTGGAATTTTCGATCAAGTCTCTCCTTGGCACCAGACGTATTCATCAGGAATACATTAAAGTTAATATTCAGAGAATTCAGTGGTTGAGGATCCCATGTGAATATATATTTTTTTTG
>NC_051417.1:20378629-20378880 GCF_015228065.2 Penaeus monodon | reverse complement strand
GTTAACCAATTTCCAACTCGTCACTAAATATTTTAGAGTAACGAAAAAAAAAATGCTCGAAATGGAGAAGCGAGAAAATGAATAATTGCAGTACAAATCTTAAAAATATTTGAAAATGAATTCTTTGAGTAAAAGGAAGGTGGACGAGGGAAGAAGGGGAGAAAAGGGGGAAAAAGGAAGAGGGAAAAGAAATGAAGCTAATGGGAAGAAGAAGAGAAGAGAGGGGAAAGGGAGGAATCGAGGGACAGAGT
>NC_051417.1:20378223-20378602 GCF_015228065.2 Penaeus monodon | reverse complement strand
GATAGGAAAGCAAAATGCATTGAAAAAGGCCAGGGGGATAAATGGCAATATAGAATAGAAATATCTACATACCAATAAAAACAAAAACAAAAGATAAATAAAGAACACACACACACACACACAAAAAAAACCTATCAAATAATAAAAAAGAATGAGAGAAAGAAAAAGAAAAGAAAAGAAAAGAAAAAGATTATACAGCAACAACGCTACGAAATCAAAACTCGAAAAAATGAAATAAAAAAGAGAAAAAAAAGAAAAGAAAAGAAAGAAAGAAAGAAAGAAAAGAAAAAAAGATAGTGCAACAAGAGAAAACGAGTTGACAATTCAGACGACGCCGGAAAATGTCAGTCGCGCGTCAACGAGCGTAAACAATAATTTT
>NC_051417.1:20376360-20376601 GCF_015228065.2 Penaeus monodon | reverse complement strand
CCCGAAGCGCTTGTTAAAATACGCTTGTACTTCTGTTCCAATCAAAGCGCTCGCTGTTTGCCATTCTAACAGGACTGTCAATCACTCCACCACAGTAAGTAATTTTCCTCGCTTAACATTTATTTCTGAATGATTAATAGGCAAAGTGAATATTCCTTGTAATGAATAATCACGTGAATTAATTGGTCAAGTTAACGTAAATTGTTGAAAAATTGATGATGAATGATTGAGGCTCGATTAG
>NC_051417.1:20375891-20375960 GCF_015228065.2 Penaeus monodon | reverse complement strand
GACTGAAAAAGCCCTCAAAAGGGGACTTTGTCTCGCGCTGTCATCAGCTGCTGACGCGACTAACTTAAC
>NC_051417.1:20375679-20375869 GCF_015228065.2 Penaeus monodon | reverse complement strand
CGAGTTTTCCGGGGATTCGAAACCCATCGGCGGCGCGGGAAGCGAGCTGGAAGCCCTTACGATCGTGACGGCAGATGCTGGTTTGTTTTCTTGATCCTCTTTGTGTGGCTGAATCGTTTTCTGGAGGAGGAGGGGGGAGGAAGGGGAGGGGAGGATGGGAGATGGATAGAGGGAGGGCAAGAAAGGTAAT
>NC_051417.1:20374838-20374927 GCF_015228065.2 Penaeus monodon | reverse complement strand
CATCCAAAGATTTTAAATAACTAGACTGACAGACGAAAAGAAAGGATACAAAATACTAAAACAAAAATATTCACCCCCTCCCCCTCCCC
>NC_051417.1:20374547-20374737 GCF_015228065.2 Penaeus monodon | reverse complement strand
TATATAATTGAAAATAATGTATAATGACCGAAGTATCACTGACCTAGAAAAAATCAACAGGATGAATACAAGAGAAATTATAAATGTTTAATGTGAATACCGAATTCTGTGCGTTTATGTTGGAAAAAACAGACAAACAAACTCGTTTTTTAGATCTCTCCTATGAGGAAAATCTAGATAAAGAAATTAA
>NC_051417.1:20373689-20374128 GCF_015228065.2 Penaeus monodon | reverse complement strand
ATCCCTTTTAGAAAAGCCTAGAACTGTAGAGAAAGTCAAAGTACTCACGAGGCTGTCCTGAAAGTTAATGATTAGAACATTTTTAATCGTACTTTGCCTCTTCTGCTGAGTGAGACATGTCATTCCTTCCCTTCAGATCGCTAACGTGGAAGCTTTTAGCGTGCAGTCTTTTTAATTAATTTTCATTATTTGTATATATTTCTCTCTAAAGTTATTCTTTTCCTTCATTTCACTGTCTATGAGTAATGCCATACCATTTACTAAAAGGGGAAATCTCAATTTCATATTGAAAAACAGAGTGACAGAGCGAAACACTTAAATTAGATTGCATTCTGATTCGATATTTTGTATAACTTGTGCGTCATGTATGATATGTAACTTCTAGAATGTACACACATACACAACAACGCACACACTCCCCTCTCTATCCGTGAGAGCA
>NC_051417.1:20373161-20373522 GCF_015228065.2 Penaeus monodon | reverse complement strand
GGAGTACTGTACTATCACATCTCAGAAAGCCCACCAGGCAACTCTTCGTCTTGCCTCCTTCCCCGTCATCGCTCTTTCCACTCCCTCCCCCCCTTCATTCCCCACACCCACCTCTACCCCTTCCCTTCTCCCACGCCCATCTCAGCCCCTCCCCTTCCCCCACTCCCATCTCTGCCTCTCCCCTTCCTCCCTCTTTCTCCACTCCTCTCCTTAACTCTCTCAGGAGACGATCTCTTCCTGGGGGAGTCTCGCCACACTCTGCAATCCTGAATCGATCCTTAGAAGGCATTGAGACCAGTGCAAGGAGATATTGGGAACGTGTAATATGGATGATGTTGGAGGATCATCTGTTTTTACCATG
>NC_051417.1:20371869-20372600 GCF_015228065.2 Penaeus monodon | reverse complement strand
TACCAGCCCACATGGAGCCCTCACATCTTATGGAACTTGGTTGAAAATCAATAAAAAATCATCGGAGTTTTAAAGGTCGATCTCTCGGATTAGGGTCAGTGGGGTTACGTTGCCCCGTGCCTTCCCTTGGCCTCATCCACATTCAGGGGAAAATTGGGACGGATGAGATGCCTGAGAAGCGGATGACACAGGAGATTAAAGATTGCTGGTGTGGAAGAAGAGAAAAACTGAGAAAGAGAAAAAGGAAGGGGAATAGAAGCCAATAACAATGAAGATGACGACAGTACAGAAGTGATGGAAAAAGGAGGAAGAAGAAAACAAGTTAATGATATATTAAAAAGAATTTAGATATAAAAAACATGAAAATCAATATAATTTAAAGATAAGATAAGAATACCAAACACCAAAACCATAAAAAATACCACACATACTATACACGAACAGCGGAAAGTCTATAGATTCAAAGCACAATATAATACAGCATCAATAATGCACGTAGCTCAGTGGGACCGCACGCACCTCACAGTACACACGTTATTTTTCGAGAACCAGACTACAGTGTACGTCAGGAAGGCCTCAGGCGAGACCAGCGTTAGGGAAATTAGCAGAGATTACTAACGCTAATCTTTCTATGATGAAGTGAAAAATTAAACAGTGATCATCGTATAAGTTTATGTTAAAGTCCGTCTGTAATTCATGGCTTCTGCGAGTATGTAAGATCAGAGATAGGC
>NC_051417.1:20370307-20371205 GCF_015228065.2 Penaeus monodon | reverse complement strand
TCTTCTGCGCTTCGAAAAAAGAAAGAAAAAGAAGGAAAAGAAATTACTCAAGCCTCGAACAAGATGAAAGCGTTTCGGTGTTTAATCTCACGTTTCCATAAATCTTTCTATCTTTCCTTTCCCTTTTCCTTAATCGTACTAAAAATTATTCAATTTCTCTCCTTTCTATCCTCATCTTACGCGTCGGCCGCCTCTTACTCGTAGTCTCACTCCATATTTTTTTTTCAATATCATCAAATTAATTCAATAGAATCCTATAATTGACTCTTAATTCCACAGTCTTAAGACTCTTAAGTCCCGGTTCTTATGGATATAAACAAATATCCGCTCTTAGAATGATTTTGGAAAAAAATAGACATATTTTGACCTAGTTTTATTAACAACCTCAAGAAAAGATGAAAAAGGAGGTAGTGCGTCGGGAGGGGAAGGGGGGGGGGGGTGAGATATCACGCGACTTGACGTCACTGACAAAAATTGACAAGCGTGAGGCGTGTCTGACTGAGATTTAAGACTTTATACCAACGACACATTTTTATATATATTTTGTGTATCATTTTATTTTCCTAATACGGGCATAAGTATATTTAAATACTTATGTCCCAGTTATTACGATCTCAATATCCGTTGGGACAGGACCCTTTGCCTTTTTTTTTCTCTCTCTCTGCAGCTCTGGTGATAGTTACATGTGTATGAATTTCTTCCTTCTTACGACCTTTTTTTAAATTCTAGAGCTCCTCTAGTTAAAAAAGGGGCCATTTTCCCGACTTGACACAGCCAACGGTATTTGTCTCCATGTGTTACTAGCTTCAAATTCCTCTTGCAGTATGCCCTTAAATCGTTCCTTGTCGGCGCTCTGTCAGGAGAGAGAAATCGGCCTGGGTCTGTGGTGAAGAAACAG
>NC_051417.1:20369649-20369727 GCF_015228065.2 Penaeus monodon | reverse complement strand
TTTCGGCTCCATGACCTATACGAAGGGAATACAGTTGGAAATGATTATCAAACCAGAGTGTCAAGTAGCGAGGGAGGA
>NC_051417.1:20369285-20369610 GCF_015228065.2 Penaeus monodon | reverse complement strand
ATATCAATCTTTCCAATGACTGATTCAGAGAGCCGAGACGAATGTACAATTTTCCTTCCTTCTCGAAATAATTAATTAGCGCAGGAGTCTGATAAGAATGAAAAAAAGAGGATTATTGTGATAAGGATGATTAGAATATGTTTCCCTGAGAGATAATGGTGCTGATTCTTGATAATAATACAACTCATTATGAAGCTGATCATGGATACAGGGAATGACTGATGACATAATTATGGTAAAACTCTTCTCATTACTGACATTAATACTAAATAAAAAAATACACAGCAGTGTAGCCTGCAACGCCATTACAATTATTGAATACAGC
>NC_051417.1:20368739-20368838 GCF_015228065.2 Penaeus monodon | reverse complement strand
GACCCGCAGGGAAAGACCCGGCCAACAAGGTACTCGCAAGGGACGCAGCGTTGCAGGAGTCTTACAAAAATCATAAGCTGCTTAAGGAGCTTATAAGTG
>NC_051417.1:20368295-20368364 GCF_015228065.2 Penaeus monodon | reverse complement strand
TCTGGCTTCACACTTTCTTCTGCTGACTGATATGTGATTGGCGAAATCACGGAAGGACTGACCGATTGA
>NC_051417.1:20365401-20365937 GCF_015228065.2 Penaeus monodon | reverse complement strand
CACGGTCATACCATATATGTTACTCTTAATGTATATAATATTCATAATCACTTTTGTATATATTCTTTATACTTTGATGTTACAATCACCCTGCCATTCATCAATATTTTATACTGGAAACAATCAGATATATTCATAATACGATTAATCCAGTCATCTATAAGGATTATTGTCCTGAAACTATGTTTTATCGCTAAAAAGAAATTAATTTTTGCAATGATTAAACACAGAATCATTCATATACTTTATCTTCATATCAGTTTAATCAATCAGTCACATCGGGTATTCTGGTTACAAATTCACGATATAGATTTTATGATATATGTCTTATAATATCAACAGAGACTTCGATATCAAGACTTGAATTAATAATCATTTGTATTTGATGCGTAGAAAGGCATTTACATCATTTGATAAAGCTGACAGATATGTGATTCAATCAGATTTTTTTTTATGGCTTCCGCTGTTACTAGTTGATGGATAAAATATTCAATTACCCTTTTCTGTCTCTCTGTCTATTTTCCTCTGTTCTTTTA
>NC_051417.1:20365025-20365217 GCF_015228065.2 Penaeus monodon | reverse complement strand
TTCTTTTTTAACTCTCATTTACTCCTGAAAAAGGGTTTTGCCCTATGACATTCTACATTGCGAAGTGTAAGCTTTAAAATGCTGATGGAAATGAGAGGGAATTGGCAGAGATGAATGGCAACGTTTGTTATTAAATTATTTCGTTTATCAATCTTGTTTCATCCAAGCCATCAGTTAGCAATCTAACAGTCA
>NC_051417.1:20364366-20364935 GCF_015228065.2 Penaeus monodon | reverse complement strand
CTTCCGTTAGTCTCTAAGTATCTGTTCGATGTAAACGTCGTGGGCATTTTCGCGTTAACACACATTTTATTCCACGAAACACCGAATTAACAACAGTAACAGTAACCTCAACTCCCGTTTTCTATACCGCTCCGTTTTCTGATCGGTGACGCCATATTGCAAACAAACTGCAATTTTTATTCTGAGTTCAGCGAGAGCTTGCAATGGTTTTGGCTGACGTGTATATGGATATGACCGCGGTAATTCTAACAAACAATAACATTTTCTACCAATTTAACCCAAAACATTTGCACGTGAAGTGTCGTTTTTATTTTGAAATAGGACCCTCCTCTTTTGGCGCGAAAACTTAGTTCAGTATTTTGGGAGGATGAAATAATAATATTCTATGAGTGTTCTTTTTTTATTGGAATAGTGTCATACAAATATGATTTAATTTTCTACATAAAAGGCTTGTGCAGAAATATAATGCAAGTTACGTTAGGGAAATATGGATTGTTATGACACCGTTTTTATTTCATTTGATATTAATTCTTTCTATTTGTTTTGTCTCGCAAAGTGCCTCTCTAATT
>NC_051417.1:20363969-20364134 GCF_015228065.2 Penaeus monodon | reverse complement strand
ACTCCATTACCCAATTGGTCTCTCTTCTTTTCCCTCCAATAATCATTCCTCATTTAATAACTGGAAAAAAAAAATAAAGATAATATCCACAACCCTAATTAAACACAAGTAGTAAAAGACAGAAAAGAAAACGGACTTTTAGATACTTTTTTCCCTCTCTTTTTT
>NC_051417.1:20363699-20363858 GCF_015228065.2 Penaeus monodon | reverse complement strand
ATGGAGTGTTTGAAAGCATAAAAGAAGACAAATTCCTCACAAGATCCACAGGGTAGGAAACGGCATAGTCATTAAAACGAGTCTGGAGAAAATGTAAAATTTGTTTTTAATTATTTTTCAACGTGCCTCGGGGGAGAGGGTTTTGGGCAGAGAGAGGGG
>NC_051417.1:20363207-20363353 GCF_015228065.2 Penaeus monodon | reverse complement strand
CATCTCCCAAACATTCATTCAACTCAGTGTTAAATAGGCTCTTGTGAACATATATTGCAACATTCATGGAGTACCACACGGCCAATGTTGCAACACGAAACACGTCTTTTGAAAGTTGAATGTCGTGCTATTAATGCATATGCATA
>NC_051417.1:20362859-20363153 GCF_015228065.2 Penaeus monodon | reverse complement strand
CGTGTCCTTGTAGAAGGGTTTAAGAATCTCCTTCCCTTGGGGGGTTGTTATAGAGCGTGGGGCAGAGGGGGGGAGAGGGGGGGGGATTGAGGAGGGGAGGGGGAGAAAGAGCAGAGGAGAGGGAGTAGGGGAGAAAGAGGAGGGGAGAGGGTGGTAGGGGGAAAGATGAGGGGAGGGGGAAAAAGAGGATGGAGGAGGGAGGGGGAGAAAGAGGGAGGGGTGGGAGAGGGGGAGGGATAGGAGGGGAAGGGGTGGGAGGGGGAGAGAAAGGAGGGAAGGTGGAGAAAGAGCATG
>NC_051417.1:20362528-20362751 GCF_015228065.2 Penaeus monodon | reverse complement strand
AAGAAAGGGAAGGGGTGGGAGGGGGAGAAGGAGGATAAAGGAAGGGGAGGGGGAGAGAAAGGAGGGGAGGGGAGAAAGAGAAAGGGATGAGAGAGAGAGAGAGAGGAGGGGAAGGGGGGATGGAGAGAGATAGGAGGGGAAGGGGTGGGGAAAGCGAGGAAGTGGGGAAAGAAAGGAATTAGAAGGGGGGGGGGTTAGGGGAGTGAGGGGTGCCAATTTCCTC
>NC_051417.1:20361912-20362487 GCF_015228065.2 Penaeus monodon | reverse complement strand
ACTGCCTCGTTTCGTTACCTTTTTATTTTCGTTCGTCCTTTTGCCTCTTTCTTTCTTTCTCACCCCATTTACCTTCTGATGTTTCTTTTTCTCTCTTTCGTTATTTTCTCTCTCTATCTTTCTCTTCACCCCCTTTACTTTCTAGTGTTATTTTTTCTCTTTTTCTCTCGTCATTTTTCTCTCTTTATCTTTCTCCTCATCCCCTTTACTTTCTGATATTTTTTCTCTCTATCTATCTTGTTATTTCTCTCTCTCTCTGTCTGTCTCCTTATCTTTCTTTCTTTTTCTCTTTACCTCCTACCCTTATTTGTCATTCTCTTTCACATTCTCTCCTCTTCTCTCTTCTTATTTTCTTTCTTTATCTTCTTTCCACTGTTCTCTTTCTTTCTCTCCTGCTCTCCTTTCATTTACCTCCCCTTCCTTCCTCCTTTTTCTCTCGTTTCCACCAACTTCTTACTTTCCTTCCATATCTCTTTCTCTTTTCCTCTCTTCTTCTATCATTTCCACCTTCCTCTTTCTTGCCCTCCATTTCTCTCTCTTTCCATCTCCTCTTTTCTCTCTTCTTTGTCATTCCC
>NC_051417.1:20360893-20361883 GCF_015228065.2 Penaeus monodon | reverse complement strand
ACCTTCGTTTCTTCTTTACCTCCTACTTCTCTCTTATTTTCCTCTGTCCCTCTTCCTTTCCCTCCTTCTTTCCGTCCCCTCCCTCTCCCCTCTGTTTTCCTCTCTCCTTCCTTTCCTCCTTTCTCTTCTTCTCTCCCTTTTCCTCTCTCCACCTCTTCCTTTCCACACTTTCTCTCCTTCTCTCCCTTTTTTGTCCCTTTTCCTCTGTCCACGTCTTCCTTTCCCTCCTTCTCTCCTCCTCCCACACTCTCCCTCCACCTCTTCCTATCCCCCCCTCTCCTTTCCTCTTTCTCTCCTTCCCCCCCCTCCTCCTCCTCCTTCCCTCCTTCCCTCCTCCTCTCCTTCCCTCCTTCTCTCCTTCCCTCCTTCCCTCCTTCCCTCCTCCTCTCCTTCCCTCCTTCTCTCCTCCTCTCTTCCCTCCTTCCCTCCTTCCCTCCTTCCCTCCTCCTCTCCTTCCCTCCTTCCCTCCTCCTCTCCTTCCCTCCTTCTCTCCTCCTCCCACACTCTTTCTCTCACTCTCACCCAATCTCCGTCCGCTTTATATCGTCTGTGTGTCAATACCTCTGGACACGGGTTGTTTGCCGAGCCAGTAACACGGGTCTATCTCGGCCCCTCACACAAGCAGCCTCCGAGGTGGTCGTGAATACCTCTTCTGCGCTGGAGTGTGTTTGCGCGCGTCCTCCGGCATAACTCTCTTGGGGGATGATATCTTATTGCGTAGGCTGTCAACTGTGCGCTTTCTGGCGGTGTGGGTGGGGTAGGATGGGGGGGGGTTGTGGGGTAGGGTTGGGGGGTTGTGGGGTAGGGGGGTTGTGGGGTAGGGTTGGGGTTGTGGGGTAGGGTTGGGGGTTTGGGGTAGGGTTGGGGGTTTGTGGGGTAGGGTGGGGGGTTTGTGGGGTAGGGTGGGGGCGTTGTGGGGTAGGGTGGGGGGAGAGTGGGATGGGGGTGGTTGCTGTGTTTTTTGTGGGAGCGGGCCCTGTGCGTGGCGAG
>NC_051417.1:20360309-20360546 GCF_015228065.2 Penaeus monodon | reverse complement strand
TGTGGGTGTAGCCTGGATGGGGGGGGGGGTGTCTGTGTAATATAAAGGGTTATTTTGGGGTGATGTAAGGGTGAAAAGGGTGAGGGAGAAATGAGGGAGAAAATGGCGGCAGGGAGGGCGAAGAAGAGAGGAGGGAAAATGAAGAAGAAAAATCCGAGGAGAAGAAAACAAAAAATAGAATAAAGGTGAGAGAGAGAGACGGACAAAAAGACAGAAAATGTGTAAAATAACATGAGT
>NC_051417.1:20359858-20360073 GCF_015228065.2 Penaeus monodon | reverse complement strand
CAAGTCAAGTAAGTTTATGCAAAAAACATTTATGTGCATAATATGCATATAGGTAAAGGTGTTCTTATTCGAGCGCAAGCCGTGCGAAGGAAAAGTGATTTCTGAAAGCATCAAAAGTCCTCTGGAAGTCAAACGTGTATTTCACATCTGGATTCCTGTTTCAGATCTTGGAAAATTTTCACTTTACAAAACGGTAAATATTTTTGTAGCTTAGT
>NC_051417.1:20359464-20359635 GCF_015228065.2 Penaeus monodon | reverse complement strand
CTTCTTTCTTGCTTCCTTCTCTACCCTAGTATTTATCCTCCCCCTCCCCCTCTCCCTCTACGTGTGGCAACACCTTTAAGAGTTATATTTTCTCAAATATTTTCTCCAGCGATTGAGATTTAAAGGAAGGTGATATTGCAGTTTTTAAAAGGCTCTTCGGTAAGCACAAGG
>NC_051417.1:20358725-20358926 GCF_015228065.2 Penaeus monodon | reverse complement strand
CAATTACCCTGTTCAAAACCCTATAAAACAAGAAAAAAAATCCCCCCCCCCCAAATAAAACGAAAAAAAGGGGAGCCCAGCAGTTAACAAGCATCTCCCGGCGCCCTGTACAAACACCATTATGTGGGCGCCCTCCCCGGAGCCTTCAGACGTTGGCAACGCTGCGGCGGGCTGGACACTTGGCTTTCTTCTGTACACTAC
>NC_051417.1:20356656-20357527 GCF_015228065.2 Penaeus monodon | reverse complement strand
ACATCTCCACACCTTTACCCCTACTTTCACCTTCCCACCTCTCGCTCCCCTCCCTCCTCACCTTGTCCACGAGGCCTTCCCCTTCCCCTTCCCCTTTTCTCCTCACTCCTTCCCCTTCCCCTTCCCCTCCCCTTCACCCCAACACCCTCTCATTTTTCTCCCCTCCCCACGTCCCTCCCTTCCTCTACCTCACCCTCTCACACCTCCTTCCCCTTCTCCCCACCTCCTCCCCCTTCTCCCCACCTCCTTCCCCTTCTCCCCACCTCCTTCCCCTTCTCCCCACCTCCTTCCCCTTCTCCCCACCTCCTTCCCCTTCTCCCCACCTCCTTCCCCTTCTCCCTACCTCCTTCCCCTTCTCCCCACCTCCTTCCCCTTCTCCCCACCTCCTTCCCCTTCTCCCCACCTCCTTCCCCTTCTCCCCAACCTCCTTCCCCTTCTCCCCACCTCCTGCCCCTTCTCCCCACCTCCTTCCCCTTCTCCCCACCTCCTTCCCCTTCTCCCCCCCTCCTTCCCCTTCTCCCCACCTCCTTCCCCTTCTCCCCCCTCCTTCCCCTTCTCCCCACCTCCTTCCCCTTCTCCCCACCTCCTTCCCCTTCTCCCCCCCTCCTTCCCCTTCTCCCACCTCCTTCCCCTCTCCCCACCTCCTCCCCCTTCTCCCCACCTCCTTCCCCTTCTGCCCACCTCCTTCCCCTTCTCCCCACCTCCCCTCCCTCCCTCCCTTCTCCTCCCCCCATCACACCTCTTACCCCACGCGCGGTGACGGGGGCTCGCAATGAGAGCATTATCCTCAAGAAAGCTCCACTGGAGGACGTCAGAAAACACTCCATCGACAAGTGGCATTCACTCCCCACCGGCGGAAAACTCGTGGCCA
>NC_051417.1:20356298-20356607 GCF_015228065.2 Penaeus monodon | reverse complement strand
GCTGGACTCTGCTTTCGGGGTGTACTTGTGTGTTTGTGTGGGGAGGGTGGGAGGGAAAAGGTGGGGAGGGAAGAGGGTCGGAGAAGGGGGCGGAGGGAGGGGGGTTGGAGAGGTGGGGTGGTTGGGATGAAGGGAGGGGGGGGGGGGGGTGGAGGAGGAGGTGTAAAAATGGGGAGGTTGGGAGAAGGGGAGAGGTGGGAGGAGGGGATGGGAGAGGGTGGGGGTGGTGGAAGATGGAATGGGAAGGGGGGGCTGGATGAATGCATGTGTCGGGGGGGGGGGTTGTGGAGGAGGGGGTGGTGGTAGGCT
>NC_051417.1:20355761-20355967 GCF_015228065.2 Penaeus monodon | reverse complement strand
CGCTCGTGATAAGCCTGCACGTGAAATGGGGGCCTCGTACAGAAATATTGCATATTTGAGCTCTAGACAGAATTGCTCAGCCTGTTTCCATTAACTCTTCCCATATATTATATCTTAATATTCAAACGGCTTTGGGTCTGAAGTGATAAGGAATTTCAGTGACTTTTAGACTGCGAAATTTTGCAATGTTTGCAACTGAGGCAATG
>NC_051417.1:20355406-20355546 GCF_015228065.2 Penaeus monodon | reverse complement strand
TAAACGGAATGACAATAGCGATGGATAAATCTTGATTATAAGAACTATTTTGCTACTCGTCCTAAAGCTAATACAACCCTTACGATCATGTTGTTCCCATTCGGACCCTCTTCCTCCTTCCTCTATTTTCCTTATCGCCG
>NC_051417.1:20354719-20354892 GCF_015228065.2 Penaeus monodon | reverse complement strand
CGTTTTTTTCGTGTCAAGTGAAAGATTTTATTCGGGCCGTAAAGAGCGAATCTGTCTATTACATGTAATCTTGGGAAAACAATGAAAGGAAAACGCTTCGGTTAATTTGAGCGGATTCTCTCGCTGCTTTTATGGGCTGTAGGGCAAGTCAATGTCTTTGTGTGCGTGCAAGG
>NC_051417.1:20354024-20354366 GCF_015228065.2 Penaeus monodon | reverse complement strand
TCTCAATTTGTTCGGAATGACATTTATCAAGCCAAATACAACTTATCTATTAATCAAAGAAAAGTTCCAAATGCTACTGTGTGATTGATAGGAGGATAAATCACGAAAACAAGTTATAAATCATGAACGAAAATCATTCAAATTTAAAATCAAATCCAGATCTTTCTTAGCTTTATTTTCACCCCAGTCATTTATTATACATAGAATACATTCAAACGAAATCTTTTCACAGTAAACATAATGATGCGACCCTTGATTTGAGCATAAGTTGTCTCTCACCATTAAATGTTTAAGGGTCATATAAACCTCTCAAGGAGCCAGTGAGGGAATTTCTGCGTCCTG
>NC_051417.1:20349801-20349893 GCF_015228065.2 Penaeus monodon | reverse complement strand
GTAAGGCATACAGACATACTGATAGATATAGAGACAAAGGAGAATGTCTGACAGTAGAGAAGGGGAAAAGGGGACACACACACACAAAGAAT
>NC_051417.1:20349260-20349743 GCF_015228065.2 Penaeus monodon | reverse complement strand
ATCAGGTAGAACTCAGCACTCTGAATCAGCTACGAGATATGCAAGATTAATTGGTGTTTCACGTGTGGGACAGACTGTGCTGGGCTCTCGGGAGGCGGGCCAGGACAACCGTTCGCATTACCTTCGGATTTAATAGTGATCCACGAACGCTCTTTCCGTAAATCTACCCGTCTTTATGCGTTCATCTCTGTGATTATTATTTTTCTTGCATAAAACTGATACACGTTATTTGTTTTTTATTTTCACGGTATTTCTGAAGGGTTTTCTCGCATGGCTGAACTACACAGAGATACGCAGAAAGACAATAAAGGTGTTGGTATTTCTCGTGAGTGAATCGACTAACGAACAGGCCTGAGGCTCGCGAGGGAGAGAAGTGGAGTTGGTAGCGAGTGCAGTGGCTGGCGAGGTCCTGGTAGGTCGTACATGGGTTCACACACGTACATACATAGCACATGAAGACAGGTAAATTTTCTTTTCCGTCGT
>NC_051417.1:20348865-20349109 GCF_015228065.2 Penaeus monodon | reverse complement strand
TTACAAAATCAAATTCAAACGCACTGTATTACAATCATATCTGCACGCACTGAACACATACACATACAACCACATACTAGACCTGTGATCACACAAAATAAAACAGCTCATCAACAACTTATTTGAATACGAACAATTTACATAACATGAAAAGAGTGCTCATTTTCGGAATATTTTATTTCGGTGGAAATTATAGAAAACAAAATAGAAAATTATGCAGAACTACATATCGGAAGCATTAGCG
>NC_051417.1:20348502-20348697 GCF_015228065.2 Penaeus monodon | reverse complement strand
ATTCAGTGAGGCAAATGCAGACCTGAATGAGAATGAACTCCAAATGCAAGATACAGAACTATTGTGAAATGACGTTGATTGGGACGAAAAGAGAATACCAAAATAGCGTCAAATGCTCATCTTTTATTATAAAATTGTCCATCCTCTTCCATATGTTTTTTTTTTTATACATAATAGTACATGAAAGAAAGGATA
>NC_051417.1:20348052-20348394 GCF_015228065.2 Penaeus monodon | reverse complement strand
TTATGAAAGTAGACAAAGAGAGAATGATTGATAACGATATGAATCAAGAAATGAGTAATTAGATAAACAGACAAACATTCACACACACAACCATATATGATAAATGGATCAAAGAAACGTTTCAAAATAAACCTATAAATATATTTCCGCAAATCTCTTTGTATTACAAACATTTTTTATGTAAACAAAAATGACACTATTTTGCATTGTATTGCCTCGTAGGTCAAGAATTGTACTGTATAATTTTCACCAATTTATGTCAAAATTAACATTTTTATTGATATGCGTTGTAATTCGTTCAGTGTGATTTTCGGTATAGAAAATTATATTGTATTTTCACTC
>NC_051417.1:20347142-20347775 GCF_015228065.2 Penaeus monodon | reverse complement strand
ACAAAAAACAAATAAATAAGTGACTAATATACGATGAAATAAATGATTTGTGAATGATATAGTTAATCTGTGGATAAATAAAAACATTTATGAATATGAAAAATGAATTGCTGGATGAATAAACAAATCGATGGATAAATAAATCTTGAATAGATGTAGATATTATCTTTCTACATAAGTGAATATTTAGATAAACGAGTAAATTATATTTTTGGTAAATAAATGAATTGATGACTAACTGCATAGACGAATAAGCAAGCAGATATACGTTGATGTATAAAGAATGATCTGAATAAATCAACGAACAAATAAAATCAACTATCTGATACACATGAGAACGAATGCATACAAAATACACCCCATAAATACACTTTATAGACCGTGAATACACTCAGTACATTCCCATGCATATTTTGCCCCCAAAATCGCCATTGAAATTTCACGAAACTTCGACTGACTCTGACCGGCTTCTGTCTGTCGTCCGGCGCGAGGCATTCCTTTGTCGGAGTGCCAGGAAGGGAGGGGAATCAGCTGGCACTTTCGCGAGGTCAGTGCCACGATCAGTGCCATCGCCGGAGGGCAAGCTGCGGTTCAGCCCGTGTCTGGGTGTGCTGCATTTCAGAGTGTCAGGTC
>NC_051417.1:20346126-20346751 GCF_015228065.2 Penaeus monodon | reverse complement strand
GCTTGAAAAGTTTATTTAAATTCAAATGTAATATGAATCATATCAAGGTTATATTTATGCATGTATGCAGAAGCACGCGAAACAGCTTCCAACACCAAGTGATAAATTACCAAGAGGGGGATTTAACTCTCCATGAATTCAGCGATCTAGACGTCCCCAGCCCATATTTCATGGAGGGATTTTAGAGACTTCAAAACCCTCGTAAATTAAAATAAAAAAAGGATACATAAATGAAACAAGATAAGTAAAACAATTTCAAAGATTTACATCTTGCATTCTGAGTAAAAAAAAAAAAGTAGGTAAAAGGATGTGAAAAAATATACATTTCTCAAATTTTGAGAATGAAGTCGATCATCGTCACGAAGACGCCATTAGACAAGTGCTGCCATCTGGTGGCGGACAATTAAAATAGAGAAGGGCGTTTTTTCTTCGAAATGATTTTCTTGAGGAGTTTCCTTTCTTGGTAATGAAAGAATCTCATTTCTCAGGCTTATTCTCTCGCTTTCTTGTCCGAAATGTTAAAAAAGTTAAAAGTGCAAAAATTGAGGGACATTTTTTTTTTTAATCTTAGGGATATTGGAAGGGGATGGATAAGCGATACATAAGTAATTTTATTTGTGTGTAT
>NC_051417.1:20345489-20345971 GCF_015228065.2 Penaeus monodon | reverse complement strand
GGCAAAGGCCAAAAACAAGCAAACAAATAGGAAACAAGGGGCGTATTAATCGAAGCAACAGAAATAAAGCTAGAAAACGAAACAAGAGAAATAAAGCTAGAAAACGGAACAAGAGAACAGACAGAAAACGAAACAAGAGAACAGACAGAAAACGAAACAAGAGAACAGAGAGCCAACGAAAGATAGAAACGACACAACAAAGAGAAATAGAGACAGCAGAAACAAGAGACAGAAAACGAGACAGCAAAAAAGAAACGAGAAACAAATAAAAAGCAAGAAAACAAAGCGAAAACGAAAAAAAACAGACGCAAAACAAGAGACAACAACAACAACAACAAAACGTAAAAAAACAACAAACAAACAGACCAAACCAAACCAAAACCGAAGCAACTTCCAGAAAACGGAACCTGAGACAGAAAACGGGACGCGAGACGAGGAAATCCGCCTAGCCATCTTTGTCTCTCTCCCCCTTCCCTCTCTCT
>NC_051417.1:20345280-20345443 GCF_015228065.2 Penaeus monodon | reverse complement strand
TCGCCACAGCTTCCCGAGCCCGACCGACGTGTAAATTACAGGATGAAATATAATCAGAGAGCAATTAAGATGAATGCCGGAGCCCCCAAGAGTGACACATTAGCGTGAATGGCTCTTATCTGGAGGAAACCGGGGACCATTTGTTTCCTTCGTTTTAAAAAGG
>NC_051417.1:20344568-20344679 GCF_015228065.2 Penaeus monodon | reverse complement strand
TAATTTGAAAGATTAACTGTTTGAGAGCTAATTACTGCGAACAATTGTCTTAATGCTGAAATGCAATGTACACGTATATATTCGTGGGAGACGAACTGGGAATTTTTTTTG
>NC_051417.1:20344194-20344427 GCF_015228065.2 Penaeus monodon | reverse complement strand
TTTTCTGACCATCTTTTCGCTTCATGTATGCTAAAAAAAACAAGGTGGTGTGTATACATGTGTGTACCTGTGAGAACCAGCTGTTGTTGGGCTAGAAGTTCGGACCAGCTGTCGGAGTGTGAATATCTGAAACAGCTGTTGAGGATACATCTGCGGCCCGACAGCTGGCTGGCGTCTCAGGCAAAGGAAGAAGAGTGACAAATCCAGCAGTGAAAGAGACTGATGGGAAAAGG
>NC_051417.1:20343349-20343551 GCF_015228065.2 Penaeus monodon | reverse complement strand
TTATAGACGAAAGACTACAAGACAGCGCATCTACATTAGCTAGAAAAAACTGTGATAAAGACAGCAAACTTAGTTTGTAAGATTCAAAATAAAGAATATATTTAGTAATAAACTATGAAAAAATGAATTAAAATATGAATATGATTGATCAATTAACATGTATTTAATTGTAAATTAGCATTCAACTTGGCATAACACTTAG
>NC_051417.1:20341066-20341197 GCF_015228065.2 Penaeus monodon | reverse complement strand
TCGTCAGGTTTTCATTGTAATTTACTTTTTTCAATTTACTGCTAGTTATATTTCAGAGTTCTTCTTCCTAATAGGGAAGAGGGGGATTTTAACAAAGCGAGGGCAGGTTGGAAAAGATACAATTCATACAA
>NC_051417.1:20339960-20340874 GCF_015228065.2 Penaeus monodon | reverse complement strand
TTCTCTTTCTTTTCGACCAGTTAACAGAAAGATGAATTAATCGGTGACCTGCGAGTTGGCATCATTTCCGCTCCCCCGTATCATCCTCTCTCCCCAATTCTCCCTCATCTTCCCCTACCTTTTGGCCTTCTTCCTTCCCCTCTCCCCCTCTCCCTAATCTCTTCCCTCTTCTTCTTCTCCCTTCTTTCTCTTCTTTCCTCCTCTCCCCTCTTCCTCTTCCTCTCCCCTCTTCCTCTCCCTCCTCTTCCTCTTCTCCCTTCTCCCTCTTCTCTCCTCCTCTCCCCTCTTCCTCTTCCTCCCCCGTCTCCTCCTTCGCCTCCTCCTCTTTCTCCATCCCCCGTCTTCTCCCTCTCCACTTCCTCTATCCATTTCTTATCTCCCACCTATCCCCCATTACACCCCTCCCCCCGTCACCTCCTCCCCCACTCTTCTCTCCCCCAATTCCCCATCTCCTCTCACAATCCCGTGCGTCGTCTCCATCTATTTCTCCTCTCTCTCCTCCCCACCCCCCTTGTACCCCTCCCCCGTCACCTCCTCTCCTCCTCCCCTTCCACTCCCCCTCCTCCTCTCCCCCTCCTCCTCCCCCTCTCCTCTCCCCCTCCTCCTCTCCCAATCTCCACTCCCTCCTCCTCCTCTCCCCATCCTCCTCCCCCCCTCCCCCTGCCCCTCTCCTCTCCCCCCACTCTCCCTCTCTCCTCCACTTCCCCCTCCCCCTCTCCCATTCTCCACTCCCCCCTCCCCCCCTCTCCTCTTCGACATCCAAAGCATCGTTCATTAAGAGTCTTTGAGAGCTCACGAATTCCTCCCTTTTCACCTTTCATTCTCGTGCCTTTTTTCGTTCCTTTACTTGCCCTTATCTCTAATTCTTCCTCTCCTATTTCGTCTGGTTATTTATGTAATTTGTTCCTCTCTTG
>NC_051417.1:20338822-20339934 GCF_015228065.2 Penaeus monodon | reverse complement strand
TTTGGCTCTCTGTTTCTGTCTCTGCTTGTCTCTCTTTTTCTCTCTCTCTCTCCTTCTCTTTCCCTTCTCTTCCCGTATTCCTCAATCTCTTTTTTTTTCTTCTTCTTATCTTTTATATCTCCCTCTTTTTCTCACTCACTTTCATTTCCTCTCTCCTCTTCCTTCTTTATGTTATCTCCTACCCCTCCTCTTCCCTTTCTTCTCTGTCTTTCTTCTTCCACGTATTCCTCTCTTTTCTATCCATCTCCTCCCCCTTTCTTCCTTTCATCATTTCCATATCATTGTTCCTCTTCCTTTATCATTTTGCCACTTTTCCTTCCTCCTTCTTTCTTTCCCCTTCTTCCCTCACTTATTTTCGTCATTGCCCTCCTTCTACTTTACTCTCCCTTCTTCTCTTCCTCTTCATTTCACTCGCTTTTTTTCTCATCTCTCTGTCTCTCTTTCTTCGTTTCCCTTCTTGCTCCCCCCGACCATCCTTTTCCTCGCCCACTTTCATCTTCTTCCTTCTCCATCTCCTTCTATTTCCCTGCTTCGGATCCCCTTCTCTTTCCTTATTTCCTTTCTTCTTCTCCCTTTCCTCTATCTCTTCCCTTTCATTTCCCTCACTCACTTACCTCTTTTTTTTCTCCTTCTCTTCCCTGCTCTCTTTCCTTCTTCTCATCCCCATTTCTTCTCTCACTCACTTACCTCTTCTCCCTCTTCCTTCTCCACCACTTCCCTTCTTTTCTCCCTATTCCCTTCCCTTTCCTCTCCTCTCCCTTTCTTTCTTCCTCCGTCACTTCCCTCATTCTCTGCCCACTCCCTTTCCTTCTCCCCGTCCCTCACTCAATTTCTTCATCTCCTTTTTCCTCCTCCTCCATCACTTCCCTTCTTCTCTTCCCATTTTCCTTCTTTCTCAACCTTCCCTCACTCAATTTCCTCATCTCCCTCTTTCTCCTCCCTCACTTCCCATCTTCTCCCGTCCCTCCCCTTTTCTTATTCTCCCTCTCCCTCTCCCTCTCCCCTCCTTCTGGCAAGTGGAAGCATCATCTCGAGACGCAACTCGAGGAGTGCGTGATGGCTATGGCAAGTGGCTCGTTGCCATCCTTATTCCTCCTCCTCTGCTTCCGGTT
>NC_051417.1:20338652-20338779 GCF_015228065.2 Penaeus monodon | reverse complement strand
AAGGGGGGAAACGGGGATGAAAGGGGCATAAGGAAGGCGTAACAGGTAAGGTCGTTTTTGATTTTATTATTATTTTTCAATATCTTTTATATATATGTGCATTTTTCCCCTCATCGTTCTCGTTGTC
>NC_051417.1:20337665-20337935 GCF_015228065.2 Penaeus monodon | reverse complement strand
TCTCACTCTCTTTTTCCTTCCTTCTCCTGGGCTTTAAATTTCCCGGCCTTTCGACCCTTATATACAGCGGGAGAGGTAAATGGGTTTAATTATAAAGGTCACCCCTTTTTTAATGACGTACAGTATATACAGAATCAATACAAAGTACTTGTGTAGCTGACCTGGCATACTCCACATCATTTTTTTTCAATCCTGATGATGATTGATTAAAACTTTTTTTTTTTTTTCATTAATGAGTAGATTTTCGTTTTGTATTTTTTTGTGGAGGGT
>NC_051417.1:20336669-20336817 GCF_015228065.2 Penaeus monodon | reverse complement strand
GAATTCAATCGATGCATTTTCAAATATGAATGTAAAGAAATGTGTCAGGAAAAGTTTATATATATTTTTTCTTAACCTTTTAGCTCAAAATCAGGTGAACTTAAGACAGTTAGCATTTATCTAAAAAGGTCACTGGCTTCGTGATTAC
>NC_051417.1:20336174-20336262 GCF_015228065.2 Penaeus monodon | reverse complement strand
TCATCATGTCAACACACCCTATAAACAATTTTCCTTCTAAAAAAAAAAATCATTTTTTCCTCATCATCTTTTCCACCAACTTTACATA
>NC_051417.1:20335882-20336113 GCF_015228065.2 Penaeus monodon | reverse complement strand
ATTTGCTAATTTGCTAATGAGTGCGATCCTTCCTTAACCCTGAAATGCCGTGATTATCTCAATCGCTTTACTGCAACACCTCAAGTGACGTCTAACATTAAGCTAATGGCGGCTCCTTGGCTGAGACGCCGATTAGTAGCCTCTCTCATTTCGCCGGGATTTTGTCGTATGCATTTTCTTCTCTATCGATATTTTTTTTCGTATTTTATCTATTGTGCTTTGATAAGGAAT
>NC_051417.1:20334773-20334980 GCF_015228065.2 Penaeus monodon | reverse complement strand
CTCAGATCGCTCCCTCGCCACCTAATCTCGGCGAGGCCTCAGAGCAGGCATCTGCGGTCGCATTTGCATAGAGCTGTCATCGAAACGTAGGTGGATTTAAGGATTAAAAGAGGGATTAATGCGCGTGGTCTTGTGTGCGAAGGGAGGAAAAGGGATAGTAGGATTGGCCAAAAAGAAAGGAGGAAAGGGAAGGGGAAGTGTTGAAGA
>NC_051417.1:20333447-20334087 GCF_015228065.2 Penaeus monodon | reverse complement strand
TGCCATATCTTTTGACCTCTTGTTTCATATATTTGAACATATTCATACTAATGTGTGTATGACGATGTTAACATGCAAATTTCTACTGTGATATGATATTATGTGCAAACGTATTATTTTCAAAGTGTTATTGTTTTTTAAAGTATAATAAGTCCTGGACATGCTCCTAATAATAATCTATTACCAAAGAGAAAGTAATCACATACCTACAAAAAACACACACAAAAAGACTAGACACAGAAGCATATAAACGAATTAATAAATGACTTAAATCATATGCAAGAAAAAAAAATCACAGGAAATCTTGTTCCAACCTGCTGGCCTTCAATACGTTTCAAAATAATTATAACAAACTCATGAATACGCAAAAGATGAGAACAGTAACGCAGTCCAGGCGTTGTAGACCGCCAGCAATAATTGGCTGCTAAAGTTTACGACCAACTTTTATGAGCAGCGATAAAAGTAGCTGTTAATTCTTTGGCCATTATCAGATGGAATTTTCTAAACGAGATTAGAGCGACAGATGACTCTTTAAAAAAATGTTTTTTTTTTCTTTTTTGAAACACTAATGCTGGATTTTTAGTTCACGAGAATACTTCTGTGTACAGCGATGATTGCAACATATTTGTTTTGGAATGAA
>NC_051417.1:20333038-20333290 GCF_015228065.2 Penaeus monodon | reverse complement strand
TTATTCGTTATCATGACCAAAGCGGGACTAGAGGGTAAAATATCCCTATTCACTCAGTGTTTAAGTCTGAGGAAAGAAACCCTCGTTTCACTTCATCTCTGTCCCTGTCAGCCAGAGCCAAGTAACCCCGCTTAAAGGACGGTAAAGCAAGGCAAAATCAACAAATAAGGCTAGCGAGAGCGGCAAAGTAGCATGGCAGACACCCTTTGTGGCTTATTTGACGCGGGTTGATATTTGAGAAACCAAAGTGCA
>NC_051417.1:20330894-20331309 GCF_015228065.2 Penaeus monodon | reverse complement strand
CAAGATGTAAAGGACATACAAAATACCTGCATCAAAGGCTTTTTATGCTTTACGCAACAGCTACTTTGTATAGCATCTTGCTTCTTCATCGAAAAACATAGAATTTATCTTATTTGGACTTAAGAGTTACCTTCCCTTTTACTTCGAAATTTATATAAGTTTTTTCTATTTTTACGTATGAAAAAAATTGTGTGAAAAGTCGTAGTGATATCAAATAAACTTTGTGAGCGTGGCATGGCAATGGTGGTAAGCCATCCGTAAAATTTTCTCTGCAATGATGAGTTTATTTTGTCAATATTCGGGAAAGTTTCATTGTAAAGATTTTCATTTATTTATCCGATTGTCAAGTTGTTGAATTCATACATTTAATCAGCGTTTTGAACACGAAAAATGACCGCACACATCCACTTCCACT
>NC_051417.1:20329523-20330779 GCF_015228065.2 Penaeus monodon | reverse complement strand
GCACCCACAAAACTCATCCACGTTCTCACATATATCTACACCATCCTTCCTACATGGAATACGCTAAATTGCGCTTTCTTTATTAACTTTTGATGACGAATATGACGCCATTCGTGCTGAAGTTGGCTAAAAAGCTAATTAGTTCATGTACAGTGTTCATGTCGCAATTCCCACGAGTATATCCACACTAAGTATGTTCACACTTGGAAATCAGGCCTGAATAAATAAAATTGGAATAATATCATATGTCATTACGTAACTAATATGCCTTTGGATAGGATAGAACAGTGGTTCTTATCCTGGGTTCGATCGATCCCCAGGGGTTCAGTGAGTCAGCCTCAGGGGTTCGACGGAGGTCACCTGCGTTCACCCACTCGTATGATTCATGGTTTGTGATATTCATGTTCTGTTGGTTTTGTTCTTTGAGCGCTGTGATTTAGTAATGCAACGGATGCATGGTTCGTTTTGTGCACTAATAAAGATATGCCTATGTTTTAAAGACGTCATATTTTATTTTTCCAGTTACGAAGGGTTCTGTACCTCCAACAAAGTTAAGAACCACTGGCATAGAGTATTTATCGCTCCTACATAAGCATAGTTCAGTGGCCATTGTTATTTATTTGTTTCTCTTGAGTTTATATGTTATAATTCAAAAGAAATAATTATTAAACTCCGTCTGATTAGAAACTAGGACCACGCTTATTATGGAGGAACTGATATCATCACGAACAATACGAAAAGGGGCGTGGCTTCTCTGCCAATATAACATATGGTAACTAGAGGTACGCAGGGATCCCGTTTTCTATGCTGCGTGGGTCTCCAGGGCTGACTGGACGAAGAAGCTCGGCGCGGACGGTGCACCTCGACGCGAATACATTATGCAGTAACAAATCCTCACTTTTCAAACTGAGGCATAAGTTATTCAGTGAATATGAATTTCCATTGCTACCATCTCCACTTGCCTTCTTATCCCCCTTCCTCTAGTGCCCGAAGAAAACGAAGTAAATAATGGCGCTGTATTTCGTAGCGCGTTTGACTCTGCCGGCATGGCATGTCACAGAAATATACGTCCACGTGACGGTTGTTCAAAATAACTATCCCAGGAGGACGAGGCAACGAGAACCTGCCCTTCACCAGTCATATCAAGGAAGGGCAAGAAGAGGCCAGGATGGAGGCGGTACTTCTTATTGCTCGCACTGGACACCCAGTCAAGAGTCTCTTCACTTTGTGGCGCCCGCTTGTAGGAGCATTTTTAG
>NC_051417.1:20328900-20329163 GCF_015228065.2 Penaeus monodon | reverse complement strand
AAGGATTCCGATCGTCTTGGAGCCGAGCCGAGTGGATTCGGATTCCCTTTCGCCTTATGAAGACGCTCTGATTTGTTATCCAAGTATAAGGTCCGATGACGACACGCGCCGATCTTCGTGGCAGTTATTTTCCGGTTGCTAATGCCACGCTCGAGATGAGAGTGCTAAGTTCGGGCGCCATTTACCGACACTATTTTTTTTCTGGCAAGCTTATGGATATACCAGACTGTTCCACTCTTTGGCTTTTAAATGTTATGGCTGTT
>NC_051417.1:20328754-20328860 GCF_015228065.2 Penaeus monodon | reverse complement strand
CACACAAAGTTTGTGCTAGTCTAATTACGTGTTTTAGTATTCATGGTTCTTCTTACTGAAAAAAGGAAAAATGAATGCACAACGATTCGTGAAATGACGCACACGC
>NC_051417.1:20327985-20328415 GCF_015228065.2 Penaeus monodon | reverse complement strand
AGGTATCATCATCTGTTCATCCTCCCCGTCTCACGCAATGACCTCCACCGGCGCAGATTGAAACAACTGGTGTCGTCAACAGAGCAAGACACACTCGTACATTATATAAAACTAATGAATTCCTAAAGGTTTTCTCCTCTTTTCTCCCTTCTCCCTCTTTGTCTGTATCCGTTGTTAGCTCTTGCCTCATTCGCTCTTTTTCCTGAGCTATTTCTTACCCAAACGTTTACTGCCTTCTCTTCCCTTTCTTCTTCTTTCTCACTTCCTATTCTGTTTTTTTTTATTCTCGTTTTATCTTCTTCCTATTCCCCCTTTTCTTCTCTTCCTTCCATGTTCTTACTTCCACCTTTCCTCCCCTTCTTAGTTCCTTGCCCTTATTCCTTTATCTTTACCTTCCTGTCTTCCCCACACTCACTACTTGCCCCTATTG
>NC_051417.1:20327495-20327932 GCF_015228065.2 Penaeus monodon | reverse complement strand
ACTCCTCTTCAATCCTTTCAAAAACCCATCAATTTCCACCTACTCCTGAACACATATATTCGGGAGAGAGCCATTCCATCCGGGTATTTCCAAGCACGGAGAGGCTGCGGGTTTTATTCACGCAAGCGACCCGCGCTACTTATGCTTTTCACATCGAACGCGCGCATTTCTGTCGCTTTCGGGCGTAGTTACGAGAGGGCGAGAGAGGGAGCGAATATGAATTACTGATCGAAGCGAATGCGGCTTTTGCAATACCAACGTTTTCGTGGGAGTTGAAGACCGTGCGTTCGCGGATTCATGTGTGCGCTTGCAAGAACGCGTCGCTCATTTGATTTGAGTGTTTGCAAATTATGATTTTTTTTTCTTCGAAACGCACGTGTTTCTATTCAGGCTCATAATGTTCGTTCATGAATAGAGGTAAATTGACTCTCTCCACT
>NC_051417.1:20327245-20327412 GCF_015228065.2 Penaeus monodon | reverse complement strand
GATTGCTCTAAAATTGCATCTAGCATAAACATTTATTTCAGAGTAAGGTCTATCTGCTAAATTATTTAGTTATTAGTATTTACATATAAAAAATTACTTTTCGGACACCTGTTGCTATACTATTGTACGTTCAAATATATTCATCTGTATTGCTCTATCTGGCTTTG
>NC_051417.1:20325607-20325694 GCF_015228065.2 Penaeus monodon | reverse complement strand
TTATTCCAAAGAACATCGCGAACGAAAGGCCCATCCCAGTTAGAACGAAATCATCGTAAGAAAATATTGGAGGTAAAATTCCCTAAA
>NC_051417.1:20325301-20325578 GCF_015228065.2 Penaeus monodon | reverse complement strand
AAAAAAAAGGTTTTCAGAGACACACAACATGGGCCTCTTTCCAATCGGACTGCGCTTGAATATTTTTCCCGAGATATATTTTGTCCGTTTCCATCCCACGGCCTCAGGCAAAGGTAATGAGTGGCTAAAGACGAGCTTGTTGACTATTGGCCGAACTGTGGCCGAGAATTTCATCGGTTTTATCATTGTGGGATATGTTTTTCTTCTGTTTTTCAATTTATTTATTTTAGAATTTCCTCGGTTTTATCACTGTGGGATATTTTTTTTCTGCTTTTCA
>NC_051417.1:20324882-20325205 GCF_015228065.2 Penaeus monodon | reverse complement strand
CGGGTACCGTGTTTTTTTATTTATACCAATACTTATCGCATCGTATCTTTTGGTTATTTGATGACATTCCTTCTTTTTTATTCATTCATTTGTTTTTCCCAGTTACGTAAAGGGGCCATTCCTTGTTTATCTATGAAAGGGAATACACAAGCAATTATTTCATATTACGGTGAAAATGCATGATTATATTTGTGTTATTATTTATTGTTTTATAAATTAGTCGCACCTGCTGTTGACATATGAGGTAAAATCCCTTTGATATCTTCTATGTGATCCTCGATTTTACCGCACATATTGGGGGCTTTATGGCAGGGATAATGAGG
>NC_051417.1:20324483-20324646 GCF_015228065.2 Penaeus monodon | reverse complement strand
AATAAAGCTGAATGCTAGAGCTGTGGTATTCAACTGGTCATAACCGCCACAGCTTCCAGTACAGTCATCTCTCGCTGCGAAGTTTTCTCTTAAAAACTCTACATCTTATTCATAACGAGAGACTATCTGTAGCCGCCGTTATGGGGGGGGGGGGGTTCTGTGA
>NC_051417.1:20324341-20324408 GCF_015228065.2 Penaeus monodon | reverse complement strand
CGTAGTATTAGAAAAAACGACTTTTCTTTCTCTCTCTTTGCCTTTCACTTTTTTCTCATTAAAAAAC
>NC_051417.1:20324104-20324305 GCF_015228065.2 Penaeus monodon | reverse complement strand
GACAATATCTTGTACTCCTTTGTTTCTCCACTTTCCTACCCTTTTCCCACTTTTAACTTCCTTTTTAAATTCCTTCCTCGATTTAAACAGGATAACATTATTCATTAATTTTCTTTTCAGTTATTAATTCACAAATTTACTATTCTCATTATTACCAGTGTTATATTGACACCAAAATCATTGTTTACTATCCCCATCATC
>NC_051417.1:20323799-20323924 GCF_015228065.2 Penaeus monodon | reverse complement strand
CAGTCTCCATTGAATATCATGAATATTAATGCTATTATGCATAGCGAATGTTGTGATTATAAAGAGTATCTTTATATATGTTTATAGAAATTTAGTTTTGCAAAGATATATCTCAGCTGAATATT
>NC_051417.1:20323455-20323606 GCF_015228065.2 Penaeus monodon | reverse complement strand
ACGTACGATGCCTGTGCTATGAGCGCCTCTAGTGGCCGACTGTAGAACGACTGGAACAACAATAAACCCGGCCCAGAGGCACGATTTTTATTTCATCCTCACATTCTCTACCTCTTATCCATTGCCATGGCATTCTCGGGTACTCTAACAG
>NC_051417.1:20323115-20323278 GCF_015228065.2 Penaeus monodon | reverse complement strand
GCGTGTGAGCATCATCTTTTTCACAAATCCCTTACACACAGCAATAACAAAGGCTGAATTTCTAATGTTGATTTATGCAATGCAGGCATGAAAATTTAGATATGAATATGTTTAACTTTTAATATGTTACCAGAGAAGTTTAATCATATGTGAGTCCCAACGG
>NC_051417.1:20320941-20321122 GCF_015228065.2 Penaeus monodon | reverse complement strand
AAATTAAAATACGAACGAACCAAAATGAAAAAAACATATATATACGAAACGAAAGGACAAACCGAACGCATGACTAAGAGCTCCTATCTTGGGCGAGCTGTTAAACAAACATTTTCGACCGAATAATCAAAAGTTTGCAACACTTTACGGGCAGATTTATGGCCGTCCGCAGCCGCGTCGT
>NC_051417.1:20318917-20320042 GCF_015228065.2 Penaeus monodon | reverse complement strand
GATAGAGATAAAGACACAGATGGGTAATGTGTTCGCATGCGTGTGTGTATACATGTATGCCTACCAAGAAAATACTTTTTGTATAAAGACTAAAGACCGAACGATGTCCTGCTACTCTGAAATAGTTCAAACTCAAAACAAACCGGCGCTAAATCCGCGAACGCACGGTCTTCAACTCCCACGAAAACGCTGGTATTGCAAAAGCCGCATTCGCTTCGATCAGTAATTCATATTCGCTCCCTCTCTCGCATCTCGTAACTACGCCCAAAAGCGACAGAAATGCGCGCGTTCGATGTGAAAAGCATAAGTAGCGCGGGTCGCTTGCGGGAATAAAACCCGCAGCCTCTCCGTGCTTGGAAATACCCGGATGGAATGGCTCTCTCTTCAGTGGACGTGCTCAGGAGTAGGTGGAAATTGTTGTTTTTTGAGGGGATTGAAGCGGGAATTGAGTAGGGGGGGGGGTAGGGAAAGGAAGAGAGAAGGTGAGAGAATGATGATAATCATTGCTATTCTTAATATTAGTATCATCTTCATTGTTAGTACTTTTATCATTTTTTCACCACTTTGATTTTTATCAGGAGTAACATTCTTTCACCAATATTACCATAATCATTACAATCTTTGCTCAACGTTATAATCATCATTACTTTCATATTTTTTTAACCATTATCTCACTACAACTATTATGAATTTTATTGTAATCAGGGTTCTTGTTATCATGTATCATGTATCCAACACGCATCCTCTGCCCTAAGAATCTACTTTCATCTTAGACCGGTGGGGGGGTGAGGCAATTTTTCACGTAGGGGAAGGGGGGAAGGGTAAAGTTTTTTTATTAAGGTGCACTTTTTATCTTTTTCTTTCTTCCTTTTCAAAATCAAGGCAGGTGGAGTGAGTATGATTTATTTGTGTGTTGTTTTCTTTTACTTTTTATTTTCCCAGTTTTTTTTTTCTTTTGGGAGAGGGAGAATTGCCTAAAATCATTTTGAAAGCAATTTAGACTTGTACATAATGAATTGCCTATTATTCCACGAAAAAAATCAAGAAAAGCCTGTAAGTTATTGCATAATGAAGATAAATGTTATCGCTTTGTATGTACCTACGGAAATATTTCTGTATAATGAC
>NC_051417.1:20318582-20318809 GCF_015228065.2 Penaeus monodon | reverse complement strand
GTAGACAGATAGAAGAGAGAAATGCAAGATATATGAACCGGCAGAAAAACACACAAAAATAGAAACTCAAAAAAAGACACAAATTGGAAAAATACGACAGAGAGAATGACAGACAATTTGAAAGATCAATTAATAGAAAGACACCTGAGGGAGAGAGTGAAAAAGAAAGGAGGGATAAAAAGAGGGAAGCAAATGAAGTTGATGAGAGTGAAAGAAGAGAAGGAGGA
>NC_051417.1:20316265-20316346 GCF_015228065.2 Penaeus monodon | reverse complement strand
GTTGCTAGAACTGGTCATAATTACAATGTATCATATGTAATTATATATAAAAAAGTACACACACTACTAATTTGTAGTGTG
>NC_051417.1:20314460-20314603 GCF_015228065.2 Penaeus monodon | reverse complement strand
AGTCAGACTCTCGAGCCCCCAGCTATAATCCCCCCCTCTCCCCCCCGTGCATGAAAAATGGCCTCGCCCTCCCTTCCCTGTCCTTCCCCTCATCTTGAAGATAAAAGTAGTTTCTCCAACAAAGGAACAGAAGCGCCGTCCTC
>NC_051417.1:20313642-20313821 GCF_015228065.2 Penaeus monodon | reverse complement strand
ATTCCAGGCGAAGGAATTTTCGACAGTGGATCCACATTTGTTTGTTTATGTCGGTTTTACGCGTGTAACCGACCCAAACATACGGCTTTTTGTCGAGCCGAGGAATCATCAGAAAAATGCGAATTAAAAGCTCGTATTACATAAGGAGTAGCCAATTTATTCTCTTCATCTCAAGGGAA
>NC_051417.1:20312912-20312977 GCF_015228065.2 Penaeus monodon | reverse complement strand
ACCTAAGAAATCAGGCCGTTTAAATAACAAGCAAGCAAACCTATGTTCACTTCTCTGCCAAATCA
>NC_051417.1:20312256-20312340 GCF_015228065.2 Penaeus monodon | reverse complement strand
GATCAGTTTTAACGTACGTACGGTTTACCACACATATGGCAAGGTCACACTCCATCATCCTGGCGAGAGGGAAAAAAATCGGCA
>NC_051417.1:20312059-20312218 GCF_015228065.2 Penaeus monodon | reverse complement strand
AACCATAAAATAGGAAGAAATGGAGGGTCCAGGAAACAAAAGACAATGATATAAGAGGTAGATAGTACGATAAGCCAGGAGGCCGAGAACCAGTATGGACTTAGACCTGAAGTGGAAGCATGGGTTGACTTGTGTGTTATGCGTGTTATGTCGTATTCT
>NC_051417.1:20311704-20311912 GCF_015228065.2 Penaeus monodon | reverse complement strand
GGTGAGTTCTTACGTATGTAGTGGGATGTAGAATATGAGTGGCCCGTGACAGTGTTAAACACAGTATCCTAACACAATATGGTGACAAGAAGATAAGCGTGATTGTGATATAACATGGATGAAAGACAAAGAAAAAAATACCGGAAAGAAAAGATACAGTAAGTATAAATGTGCACATAGAAAATGGAAGTCATCTGAATATGCAGAT
>NC_051417.1:20311251-20311523 GCF_015228065.2 Penaeus monodon | reverse complement strand
GAAGACAGAGGAAAAAGAGATAGTGATAAAAAGAAAGATAGAAGGAAGAGGGAGGAGAGACGGCTGAAGGTCATTCCTTAAGCCTTAAGGCAATATGAGGCCAATCGAGAAGATCCAGTAAATAATATATAAATATATATGCGGCGTTATCAGCTCCCTTATATGAGGTGTCGATCCGGTGCCTCGTCCCAGGAGAGAATCACGTCATCTTGGAGACGATAAAGACTGTGATTTCCTTTCTTGGAGATTTCTTCTTTCGGCTTGTAAGAAAG
>NC_051417.1:20310652-20310828 GCF_015228065.2 Penaeus monodon | reverse complement strand
TCAGTCTCTTAATGTCGCCGTTCTGTCACCCTCTGAAGACCAATGCGGTCACCATTCCATCAGTAGCTGTCTCTGGCACATGACCAAAACCTTCACTCATTCCATGGCGTCTAAACTGTCATATCATCTTGCCAATCTCTTCCTCTTCCCCTCCTATGTCGCTCTTTCATCTTCCC
>NC_051417.1:20309114-20309693 GCF_015228065.2 Penaeus monodon | reverse complement strand
GCATGAATGAATGTATAAATATATTTATATGTTCCCTTGTCGTCCTTTGTATTTTTTTTTAAATTTTTGTGTGTGTCTTCTATCCCCTTCCTCTTTTTACCTTCACTTTACCTTTTCGTCTTTCTCTCCTTCTATCCTCTAGAGCTCTTCCCTTCTTCACTGCACTGCTTCTCCCTCTCCTTCCCTCTGTTCCTATTTTCTCCCGTTGCTTCTCCTTCTTTTCTTTTTATCCCCTCTTCATCTCGCCCTGATCCACCCACGTCCTCTGCCCTGATGATGCTCTTGAGGGAAAGAGTAACGGTGGATCCCTTTCGGTTCGTGTATGGGGGTATTTGGCAACTCTGTTTTTTTCGTAACGTTACTTGTTTACGGGAGTGTACCTTCACATTTTATCTTTTTTGTTGTGTTATTCTTTCTGTTTTTAATCTTAATCGCCTCTTTTTTTTTTTTGGTAAATGGTCTGCCTTTGTTTCCGTTACCCCTTTACTCTTTGTCTATTCACTTCATTAAACAAAATATTATCTTTCTTAAGTCTTTCAGATATTATTTCCATTGATAAACCTTTACGTTTATTTTTTT
>NC_051417.1:20308807-20308984 GCF_015228065.2 Penaeus monodon | reverse complement strand
TACGCCCTTTTTCCCCCTCGCTTTTAAGGCCCATTTCGTGCACTCTTCCCCTGCCATTCTTGCAAACCCGATTGTCTTGCAAACAGAAATCATTACACACAGATTCAAGAAATATTCCCCTCGGTAGTCAAGAAAGTGGTTCTTAGGCGTTCGGCTTTTGGTTTGGAATCCACAACT
>NC_051417.1:20307853-20308105 GCF_015228065.2 Penaeus monodon | reverse complement strand
TGGTTTCTTCAGGCCGTCTTGCAGTTCGAATCCGTGTTTGGATATGGTCAGTGTGTTGAGAGGGTTCCCTTGTCATGGCGTCTTGGCTGTGTTTCTTATTCTTGGGTGTCCTGCGTGGGTGCTTTTTCCCCCACGTTAATGTCTTGCTTTTCCTTTTTTTGATTGTTGTTCTTCGTTATCTTGGTAGCATTCTTCCATGAACAGTTATCCTGGTCAGTTAATCATGTTGGGCGAGAGAGAAAAGGCCGAAGA
>NC_051417.1:20307178-20307800 GCF_015228065.2 Penaeus monodon | reverse complement strand
GTCACATCACTTATCCCTTCATGCCATCAACAAATTTAAAAATTGAGCCGTAAACAACATCGTCAGAGCGTCACTGAGAAAACTCCAAACGTCATTATTTCTTTTTAGACGGAATGGATATGAAATGACGAAAATCATGGAAGCCAATACAAACTTTACTTACGAAATCAAGACTTTATTGAATCAAAACCCCGGGATTTTTCAGGAAAGTCACATCAGCCAAGTAAACTCTTATGTCTTTCTAACAAGACAAACTATTTCATCATACCCTGAGAAAGGGATGATAATAATAAAAGCACCTAGTGATTATTACAAAATAATGATGTGACAGTATTACTGCTGCTGATAATGAAAGGGATGCTCATAATTGTAATGAAAAATGCAACAAAATAGTAATGATAAAAAAATTGAGATAATAATTCACAAAATACAATATTTTGACAGCACAGACCGCGCAACACATTAGATATATAGTTTAATAACATAGTAAACATATCCATGGAAAGGTACTGTGAACCCAAGATATTTTTCATGGAAGATATTACGAGCCCAATACATTTTTAACGAAAGATATAAAAAGAGGTCATATCATATGATATTTTCATCCTTCATATTCGCCCCT
>NC_051417.1:20307064-20307143 GCF_015228065.2 Penaeus monodon | reverse complement strand
CCCCTCTTTTTCCTCTTAGTCTACGTTCCATTTTCTACGGTTTCTCGCCCACTTCTTCATACTATATTCTCCATAGTTA
>NC_051417.1:20306124-20306995 GCF_015228065.2 Penaeus monodon | reverse complement strand
TTACCTCACTGATGATTATTAATAAAAGCGTCCTTTTTCATTTTTCCTCCCTCCCCTCTTTTCCATCTTTCATGTGGTTTTCTGACATAATAAACACGTTCCGAAAGATTGCGTTTTCCATTATAATAACTGGGTCCTTTCTTTATACTTATCATTGCTTTTATTTCTCATTTACCTTCTTCTCGTTCTTCTGTAAGACCGACCGCCTTCGAGATGTAACAAAGCTCTTTCCCGGAGCTTTCCAATATCATCAGGCAACCCTCTTCTTCCTTCTGGTTTATTATTGGCCTCGAAATAGAAGAAATCTTCCTCTTTCTGCATTGAGGTTGTGTATCACCGTGTGGCGATGCCTAATTTTGAAACAGAACAGAACATAAACCCTTTATTATCGTCATTATGATGTAGTTTTTTTTTTTTTAAGTTTCCCCAACAGATGAATTTCTTTCCCCGTTATAGATGACGCTCCAAACCGCATTAGAAAACGGGCTTACGCACCTTTCGAAAAAAAAAACACTCAAAAATTGCGGAAAATGGAAAGATCTCGTGTTGAAATCCCCCGCCTTGTTTCTCTCATTTTATTCTTCCTTTTCTTCCCCATCTTCCTTCCTTTTTTCTCCCTTTTTTTTTTTGCTTGTTTGTGCTTGTTACCGTTGTTAAGGCGATACAATGCATTCACCTTTGCTGGTCCCGTGATCTCCTTATGCTGGCTCGCGCTGTCGTTTCTTCACGGTCCACGAGGCAGGCTTGTCGTTATTTCGGATAAACTTTTTTAATTTGTTGAAATACGTTTACAGAAAAGGTTATTGGAGGATATCTGATCTCGCCGGCAAAAGTTGAATGGAAGTAGGGATACGGTTCAATGAATATGATA
>NC_051417.1:20305315-20305576 GCF_015228065.2 Penaeus monodon | reverse complement strand
GAAAAATCACGTCAATATTATACCAAAAGTTAAGCTTTTAACAGGGTACTTCTATGAGCACATAAATATCCATGAACTTTCAAAAAGAAATATACATAATCCATTATCTCATGTGCATTTCCAGACAAGTCTCGGTACGAAAAGGATGAATACTTTTTTTTCGTGCCAAAATTTGAAGATATTTTCCACACATATGAAGTAATCATAATACAGTAAATGAAGGTATGATTGAACAGTACATTCGTAGTAAAAGTGATGATA
>NC_051417.1:20305073-20305168 GCF_015228065.2 Penaeus monodon | reverse complement strand
GTTGAGCTCTTCTCTTTTACCCTCTTCCTCATCCTGTCTTTCTGCCTGTCTCTTTTTTCCCCTTTTTCTACGTATCCGAAAGGGAGGGGGTTATT
>NC_051417.1:20304578-20304924 GCF_015228065.2 Penaeus monodon | reverse complement strand
CCAAGGATTTTGTATTTTTCTTCCCCTTGCTCTTCCCTTTTCCTCCTTCTCCCCCTCTTCCTCTTTCTACACTCGCCTTCCTTTCTCCCTTTTTCCCCCCACCTATTACCCTCTCCCCTACACCCAAAACGCCACCCCCCCTCCTCCCCATCTCCTCCCCCTCCCCTTTATTCCCCTTCCTTAAGGAAAAGCCTCCACCCTTTCCTTTTTTCTTCCCCACCATTTCTCCCCTTCCCGCCCCCCCACCTCTCCATTCTTCTGACTCCTCCCCTACCCATCTTTCCCCCTACCCCCCTCACTGAGAAAAAAAAACTCCACCTTTTCTCTTTCATCCCCGCCGTGTCTA
>NC_051417.1:20304100-20304470 GCF_015228065.2 Penaeus monodon | reverse complement strand
TAAAGAAAAGCCTCTACCCCTTTCCTCCCCGCCATTCCCCCTCCTCCATCTCCCTCCACCCACCTCCCACCTCTCCATCTCCGTCCACCCCCCCTGCACCTCCATCTTCCTCCACCCCCCCCCCCCCTGCACCTCCATCTCCCTCCACCCCCACCCACCTCTCCATCTCCCTCCCCCCTTACCTCCGCCTCTCTACCCCCCCCCCCCCTCGAGTCCCCAGCCGGAGGGAAGGAGTTGAAATGATAGAACTCGGGGTCTGATTCCTTTCCCTCTCGTCAGGAGAGGGTTGAAGACGACGGAGGAATCTTCTTTTCTTTACCGATTCGCTTTTTATTTGTATTTTATTGTATCTATTTATCTATTTTTCTAT
>NC_051417.1:20303322-20303939 GCF_015228065.2 Penaeus monodon | reverse complement strand
TTAGGGGGGTTATTTGTATTTGTTTGTTGGTGGATTTTGTTTGTTATGGTCAGTGCCTTTCTTATTTTGTTTGTTTGATCGACTGTTTGTTTTAGTTTTTTTGCTGTTTAAGTTTCGTTTTTTTCAGTTGTTTATTTGTTGTTTTTCTTATTCATTAATTACAGTTAGTCTATTTCTCACTCATTTATTTTCCTTTTTTATTCGTTTTGTTTTTCTAGCAGAGAAGATGAAGAAACGGATAACGATAAACAAATGAAGAGAAAAAAACGAATAAAAATTGAGCCAAAATAACAGTTCCACCAAGACACAAAATTAGACACATGACAAAACAAACAAAGAGAATGAGAGAAAGAAAAGCGAACGAAGGCAGAGACGCAACATAAGCGAAGAAATAAAGGGAAAGAAGCGATATTGAGAAAGTCGTTAGAGCGATCTGCGGCGATGGCGGCGGGGTCGTTAAGTGAGTCCCGTTTTCTTTATGGTCCGAAGATGAGTAAATGTCGTTTTCTTTACAGTTGGACGACGAATAAAATGTCGGTTTCATTGGTCGAGGGATCCTTCAACTCACCAGTCGAAGGTAGTTACATAGGTGGGGTACATAAACTACACACTCGCGC
>NC_051417.1:20302997-20303238 GCF_015228065.2 Penaeus monodon | reverse complement strand
ACTTTGCGCCGCTGTTGATGTTTTCACTTTCGTTCTCGAATTAATGAATTATGTTGTCGTTCTGCCTCTAACTTATGTTACCCGACTGAGGATGTATCGCTACGGCATCATCTGTTCAGAAATCTTCTTCCTGTAGTAAAGCCTGACCAGTACGAGGCGAAGACGGGTAAAAATCCTTCACATAAATCAACTTAGAATACACACCTCATAACTCACTGTGAAATAACTAATTCATCCTTAC
>NC_051417.1:20302721-20302953 GCF_015228065.2 Penaeus monodon | reverse complement strand
TGGACCGCCCTTCCCTGTTTTCTTATGCTGCAAAAGCTGCCATGTCGCCATTCTCAAAACCCGCATTTTTCTCTGTGAAAACATAAAAAATGTTACAGTCTAGATATTTTTTTGAGCCCAGTTGTCTCGAGTCTCCCCGGGATGACTGTTGAGGTGTGTTTTGTATGCTTTTCGCTGGAAGCTTTACTGGGAACGCCGACGTATAAAATTTCTGTCGTGTACCTGAGTGCTG
>NC_051417.1:20302029-20302426 GCF_015228065.2 Penaeus monodon | reverse complement strand
ATGAGGTGCATCAAGAGAACCAAGCGTTTCTTTATATCAGACATTAAATGACCAACTTCTTTCTCTGGGTGTTACTTACCGTAGTGTAGATATTCCTGTACTTCGAAAATTTTCACAGAAATCCTCCAAGGACTTTGGAAATCCCTTTTTGCCACTTTGTTGCATTGGGAAATATCTTTGTTTGATGTAGTATCTCTGCCAGGTTTGTCATTACAGTTCTCAGGTAATACGATAATCCAAGTGCCAGCGCACGCTCAATCGCAGGAACTGAAGTTTGGGCAAATAAGGAAATTCTGTCGAAAATTTCTTACTGCATATCAAAACCATCAATGTTCTGTCATAGATTTCAATATTCATCAAATTCGTCAACATCTTATCATAGACTACATCTTCCCGT
>NC_051417.1:20301280-20301564 GCF_015228065.2 Penaeus monodon | reverse complement strand
TTCCATTTACATTCTAACTTATCTCTATTCCATTTTGTATACCGCTAACCGAAGCAAGGATATGATAATGCAACATGGTTTGGGACAATTATTGCGAAGTTCCGCAAGAGGTCATTAGGGCGCCTTTGTTCGTGTCTATAACAATGTTTACAGGTAATTGTTTTAAGCATACCCTTACTTTGATAAGCAATAACTACTTGAAACGAGAAGTATTGCAACAAGCCTTCCCGTGTTGCAACTGTATCTCCTCCTCGCACTATAGGATTTATAATTTAGTGTCTGAA
>NC_051417.1:20299929-20300082 GCF_015228065.2 Penaeus monodon | reverse complement strand
AGGAGACAAAGGTCCAGATATGCATATACGTGCCCAGCGCCGAAAGAAAGGAGAGGGAGAAAGCGAAGAAATAAACGACATTGAAGAGCAAACACTCGATTCCTCGGGACGGAATATCGACAATATGCACTTACCTTAACCAGTGCATACTCG
>NC_051417.1:20299695-20299900 GCF_015228065.2 Penaeus monodon | reverse complement strand
CCCGTAAGCTTTCAAAATCTCCAAAAAAGGGGGAAAAATTTGACAGTCTAAAAGCACAATTACCTGCTATTATCGGCGCTACATCTTGAAGGCAACGCAGCTTCTCTGCCTCGACCATAAACAGGCACTCAAGCCATCCTGTAATGGTCGCCCGCCTTGTTTACTGAACTGGCATCGTCGGCCATATTGTAAATGTGATTTCCCG
>NC_051417.1:20299385-20299589 GCF_015228065.2 Penaeus monodon | reverse complement strand
GGTCCTCGTTCTCTACATTGTGGCTATTCTCTTCTCGTTTTCTCCTTTTTTCACGTTTTCCTTTCTACGCTATTGTTTTCATAGATATTGGACCATTTGCTTTTTTTCCTCCTTTCTGCGGCGGCCGAGAGAACGTTTCTAGTAATGATATTGCGTCGAATATTTTTTGATACGTACGTTGCTTTTTTTGGCAAGGCTTGGTGT
>NC_051417.1:20298443-20299114 GCF_015228065.2 Penaeus monodon | reverse complement strand
GAACTACAGCTTCATTGACCCCCCATAAAAAAATAGATGTACAAAGTAATTTTATCCCAGGTACATACCGCGTATACGCCCCGTACACACTATTACGCGTTTAAATGCACCATTCATCATTTTCTTACTTTTCAACATTGCGAACTGCGAGAGAACCGGCTGCAACATCAGACTCGCGGTAACAATTCCTAGCGACTTTCCCCTCTCATCCCTCTCCATTTTACCAGTAGTTCTGCGAGCGCCAGAATTACCTCGATAATATTGGAACTATTCCGTTCGGCCATCGATAACCATAATTCAATTTCGTCCAGCCTAAGTTTTCTAACGACTCGCTTGATGCCTGTAAATTCAAGTTTCGAAGAGGACAAAGGAGTCGCCACATTAGATCTAACGACCTGTCACTAATTTCCCGTTTGTCTGTCTCTCTATCTTTTTATTTTATTTATGTATTTTTTCTTTAAATAATTTCTGTCTGTGTCTTGGCATTTAAAAGGTTCTTCTTGCGTGTTCTTTTTTTTCTCTCTTTTTCTTGGTTCTCAAAGCTCTGTTGTTTCTCTTAGTTTGTTGGTTCTTTATTTCTACTTGGCTCTCTTAGTCTGTCTGTCTGCTTTTCTTTCGTCCTATCTGTCTTTCTGTTTGTGTACGTTTGTCTGTTTGCCTGCCTGCCTGAT
>NC_051417.1:20297958-20298200 GCF_015228065.2 Penaeus monodon | reverse complement strand
TTTTCCTTCTCCCTCCCTTATCCCATTTATCTTCCTCACTCAGGCCCCTTTTCACGACGGCGCCGGAGATTCAGACACCCAAACAGATGCAAATACGCGCGTAACCCCCTAAGTCCCTTATCGAAGAAACAAAAGCATTCGAGCATCTGCTCAAAGAGATTCGGATCCGCTAAATTTTTCCCGCGCGATTTTCGGCAAGGCGCCAAGCTAAGATTTACACCTTCTCCTTTAGTTCATCCTGC
>NC_051417.1:20297379-20297912 GCF_015228065.2 Penaeus monodon | reverse complement strand
AGTGGTGGGGGTGATGGGTGGGTTAAGGAGAAGGGGGGGATGGGGTGGGCGGTCGAGGGTAGTGGGTGGGACGAGGAGAGGGGAAGATGGGAGTGGGCGGTGGTGGGTTATGGGTTGTGCGAGGAGATCAAGGAAGGGGTGGGCGGTGCAGAGAGGGGGGGTGATGGGTGGGGAAGGGGAGAGAAGGGGTAAGAGAAGAGGGGAAGGGGGAAGCGGAGGAAGAGGAGTAGGAGAAAGAAGAGAAGGGGAGAGAAGAAGAAGAGGAAGGACGGAAAGGTCGAGGAGGGAGAGAAGGTAGAATAGAAGTCGGGAGTAGAAGGTAGAGGGGAGGAGAGGGAAGTAGAAATAAAGGGAAGGAGGAATATATGAGTATGAGAGAAAGAGGGAGAGAAGGTAGAATAGACGAAAGAGGAAAAAGAGGAGAAGAGAAAAGAGAAGGTGGGGGGGGGGGGGGGAGAAAGCCAGAGGGAATGGGATTAGCAGAATACTATGAGAGAAGAAGGGTGGAGAGGTGAGAGGCAGGAAAAGAAAAT
>NC_051417.1:20296967-20297065 GCF_015228065.2 Penaeus monodon | reverse complement strand
TAATAATAAAACACGAGACCAAAACCGAGAAATGAGAATCGTCCATCACCGCAGTCAAAGGAACTTGAAGTCAAATTTGGGTTCGTAAAAATAATCAA
>NC_051417.1:20296854-20296934 GCF_015228065.2 Penaeus monodon | reverse complement strand
AGATGGCGAGAGACACCTGGGGCTAATTGCTAGGCAGAAGAGACATCGGAGAGACAATTAAGCGAGATGAATAGCTACTT
>NC_051417.1:20295522-20295610 GCF_015228065.2 Penaeus monodon | reverse complement strand
TTGTTTGTAGGGATCGTAAATATAAGAATGCATAAAAGAAAACGGGAATGGGGTGGGTATTCTTCTGTGTGTAATGCTAAGTCGGAAA
>NC_051417.1:20294719-20294825 GCF_015228065.2 Penaeus monodon | reverse complement strand
GGGTCTGAGCGAAAATAAATGCAAATGACATAATTGCTAGTTAAGAGACCGAGTTGCGATTTTTGGCATGAGATGAGCCACAGAGCCCCCACCCCCCTAAAAAGTT
>NC_051417.1:20294111-20294222 GCF_015228065.2 Penaeus monodon | reverse complement strand
GATAAAAAGATATATAGATGTAAAAGGAAAATAAAAGAATATGTAAAAGTGAAATGAAAATGGGGAAATATAATTTCTAAAACGTCAAGGTAATATTTTTCTCCTTTATAT
>NC_051417.1:20293878-20294054 GCF_015228065.2 Penaeus monodon | reverse complement strand
CCACTCAAATCAGTTATCATTGGATATCAATTAAGTCGAAACTCATGGGTCTTTGAAATTGCAAAAAGTTCTTATGAATATCCCGGGTGCACGAAGGAGATAGACAGATGGTCGAAAATGTTTAAGGATAAAGGGTTTAAAATAGAATAGAAATATTATAAAAAGTAGAGAAGGGA
>NC_051417.1:20293534-20293665 GCF_015228065.2 Penaeus monodon | reverse complement strand
TAGATATGAATTAGAAAGTACAGGGAAATAGCCCAGTTTATCGTCCTGAGCGGCTGACTGCGATCCGCTGGCCTCCCTGAACAATAACCATTACAAAAGTGTGGTGGTTGGTGGCGGTGCAGCGAGTGCGA
>NC_051417.1:20292732-20293195 GCF_015228065.2 Penaeus monodon | reverse complement strand
GAAGTGTGACCCTCACATATTACACCGCTTTGCACGAGGACGAGGGTTCTGGATCATCACACCCATGCTCCTGCCTTTTTTTTTTTAATGGGGAGGGAGGGAGGAGAGGGGGTGACGGTGGGAAGGGGGGGGGAGAGGGCTGTGTCTTTCTTATAAGCCGGAAGGTAGAAGAATGTTGGCGAAAAGTAGGTGAGAATGAACGACATTTTCTTTCTTTTTTGAGTGTGTTAAATACGATTTTTTTATGAGGAAAGTAGAGCGTGGGTGGAATGTCAGTGAGGATGAACTTATTACATATTTTTTAAAGGGAAGGTTAGTGGGAGGCAAGTGGGTAAGTGTGGAAAAAAGGCTAAAGGGTGGATAGGAGGGATGAAAAGGTAGGAAGGGGGAGAAGGGGGGAGGGTAGAAGTGGGGGGAAAGGGGGAAGGAGAGGGAAGGGTGAGAGGTGGATGGAAGGGAGCTG
>NC_051417.1:20292333-20292494 GCF_015228065.2 Penaeus monodon | reverse complement strand
CAATTTCTTCAACATTAAACTCCTTTATTCTTCAGACCTGCTGCAACGTTCACCTGAAAAATCAATTGCTATATTTAATGCACAGAAGAGGGTCGTAAACAGTTGCAACATGAGGTTAATGTAGTGAAATTTTACTTTTTACTGTTAGTGTTATTATATAT
>NC_051417.1:20291699-20291949 GCF_015228065.2 Penaeus monodon | reverse complement strand
CAAAAACACGGAAAATCTAACTCCTTTTCTTCTTTTTCGTGCCATGGCTTATCGTGTTATTGTAACATCAGAGCGAACAAGAACCACTCTCGCTTCGGAGGTTCGGAACCGGTAAAACCCAGGACCCTCTGAGAACCTTTTTACCTTGAAAGGAAGGTGAGGGAGGGTAAGGGAAAAGGAGGGAGGGAACGAGGGAGGGTAAGGGAAAAGGAGGGAGGGAAGGAGGGTGTTTGGGGGAGAAAGGTGAGGG
>NC_051417.1:20291385-20291671 GCF_015228065.2 Penaeus monodon | reverse complement strand
AGGGAGGGAGGGAGGATTAGGGGAAGAAAGAAAGGGAGGGAGGGAGGATTGGAGGAAGAGTAAGAGGGAGGGAAGGAAGGAGGAGGATTAGGGGAAAAGAGGGAGGGAGGGAGAGAGGGAGGATTAGGGGAGGAGAGAGAGAGAGTGAGGGTGCACAGGGAAGGAATGGAGGTGGGGAGTGAGAGTTAAAGGAGAAGGGGGAGGAGGGAGAGGAATATAGGGAGAGAAGGTACTCTAGGGAAAAGAGGTAAAGAGGGAAGGAGGAAGGGCAGGTTATAAGGTACAA
>NC_051417.1:20291167-20291351 GCF_015228065.2 Penaeus monodon | reverse complement strand
GGAGGGACAGGAAGGATGGAACTTGGGCGAGGTGCATAAGGTGATATAAAGGAAGGGGAATGGGGGAGGGGGAGGAGGAGAAAGAGGGGGTAGGGAGGGAGGGCAGGAGAGGATTAAAACCTGGAGAAGGGGAGAGAAAGGAAGGGAAGGAGGAGAGGATGGAGACAGACAAAGGGAAAGGGTT
>NC_051417.1:20290668-20291044 GCF_015228065.2 Penaeus monodon | reverse complement strand
CAGGCGAGGAACGAGGAATATATACTAACGAAGAGGGAATGACAGGAATAATGAGAGAGAGAAAAAAACAACAACAAATAAACGAAAAGGAGATACGATGAGAGGAAAACAGAAAAGAAAGAAAGGAAAAAAAAGGTGCGAGAGGAAGAGAAAAGACTAGAAAAGGAGAGAAAGAGGAAAAGGAAATCCGGATAAAGAGAGAGGGAGGAAAAAGAGGTCGAGAAGATGAAGTGTAAAGGGTCTGGAAGAAATTAAGGGAATATTGACATTGCGCAAACGAAGTCATGAGTAAAGATGAAAAATGGCTGAGAGATAATAACTGACCTTGAGAGGAAAAAAGAGAGATATGGTGTTAGATAGACAAATGGCCTGGCAA
>NC_051417.1:20290295-20290576 GCF_015228065.2 Penaeus monodon | reverse complement strand
TTTAGTATAGATTGGTTGAAAGAGAAAGAGAGAGATGTAAAATAAGTGAGAAATAATCTAATGAAAGAAAATGGAAAGTGAGACAAGAAAGAGAAAACGGGACAAATGGAAGAGCAGAAAACGGGGAGATACGAGGGGATTATTAAGTAAAAATCAACATAGAACTTCGGTGGTTGATGTAGGAAGCGACAGCAGAGGCGAACGGATCCCCTAAGGTTTTGGAAATATATGCTTTACTGAATTGATTTTGCATGAAAAATATCCCTCATGTCTCCTTTTGA
>NC_051417.1:20290058-20290207 GCF_015228065.2 Penaeus monodon | reverse complement strand
CTTGGCTGTCGTCCATTATTCCCCCCAAAAATCCGATTCAATCCGATATTGATTGGCGTGTGGATGGAGGGACAGGCATTTGTTTACCGTGTCACATTTACGCAGAAACTAGTCACCAAAACTGTATTTTAATGTCGTTCCTGATACAC
>NC_051417.1:20289203-20289708 GCF_015228065.2 Penaeus monodon | reverse complement strand
ATTGTATGTTTGCCTTATAATCACGAATGTACTGTCTTTGGGTTAAATGCCACTGAAAATACACTATACTTATCGCTGAGTCACTCTTACATTTCGGGAAATCGCAAAATTACGGTCGCACCCAAACAGGAAAAGGGTAAGCTTAATTCCTATATCATCATAATAAAACAGTTTAATTGAATGTCAATTAAGTTCCAGTAATACACCTCTTGTGATGATGAAGTCATTCATAGCAATATTTATTACCATCATAATCATCATAATAATTATGGACATTGTTACTAAACTGATTATCGCCCCTTTTCATAACAAAACATACGACTCATTATTCAGCATGAAATCGCTCTGACAACAAAACCAGCTCTACGTGATCATTCACTGAATGATCACGTGCATACATATCACAAAGTTTATAATCACCTTCACCGCACACCATCGGCCGAACTTTCCAACTTTACCAAATACCTATACAGTCCTAACATAAATTCCTCTCCTTTTCCAATAA
>NC_051417.1:20288490-20289013 GCF_015228065.2 Penaeus monodon | reverse complement strand
CCTCCCGCATTTTCACCTCTTACTCTAAAACTCCTTCACTCTAACACTCCCACAGTCTCACATCAGACCGCAAAATTCCCACAATTTCACTTCACACTCCAAAAGTCTCACATTCAACCCCACTCATCTCCCCACTCCAAAACCCCCCTCACTCATCCCCCCTCCCCCCCTTCACCCTCATTTCAACCCCCCAAGTGACCCTCTCCCCCTCCTCCTCCCCCAGACGTCGCCTCCAGCATCCGCATCACCAGAGTGGACGTGCCGCCCGCCATCGAGGTCGGGTCACAGGGCGACCTCGACTGCGCGTGGGACGAGGGTCAGGACCAGATGTATTCCGTCAAGTGGTACCAAGGAGCCAACGAGTTCTACCGCTACACACCTGCGGCCAAGGACCCCATCCAGATCTTCGATTTGGTCTCGCTGGACGTCGATGTGAGTGGCGCTTCCGTTCGCTGTTGTTGCTGGCATTTTTATCGGTTGTGTTATCACTATTCTAATATGTCAGTTTATAGATATTTATTTG
>NC_051417.1:20287367-20288266 GCF_015228065.2 Penaeus monodon | reverse complement strand
ATGTATATATATGTAACATCACAAAAACACACAGACATAACAAAGTGTGGCTTTCACTAGTCCGGCATTCATTAATCCGGGATAATGTTATGAATCCACCGGTCATCAGTTTGTGTCTCTTTCTATGTTTACTACCGCATCTGACTTAAAGTTAATGCAACTACAATACTTTGGATAACTGATATTCAAACTCCTCAACATGCCCCATTCAAGCCCAGTAAAATTAAACAAAGCGTTTCATTGGTTCGGAAACTTCGCTACTCTGGAACATTTTTAGACCTAAGGTTTTAAGACAAGTCAGGATCAGTCTGTACCATCAATCTTAAAACTGGATCTATACATATCATTGTAATTCGTGTTGCTTTATTATACTTTTCCTAACTAACATTGCACCAACAGCAACATAATTATCAACACTTCTTTAGTGACGCGTATTCCCTAACCCCATTACGTAATGACTGCAGAACCTCTCGCGTATAAGACAAGCAAATATTGAATTACAAAGAGAATTGAGCCAGCGCTCTCTTTATCTCGCTCAAAATCAAGTGAATTCCTCGCGCTCTCTGTCTCTGACGTCACCATACGCATCAGCCAATAAACATTGAGGCTCAGGATCAGTTAATTGGAAGACAGTGAATAGATACAGATCAATATTTCAGCTGGAAATTACAGTACGTATAAAAAAAATCGTGAAAGTCAAGAGTGATCATTAAATTCATTCAGACGGAAAATGTTTATGATCTAAGTACTTCATATCTGAATTAATGAAATACTTTATGAGATGATTAATGAGATAGTATAAAGTGTAAGGTTGTGAACAAAAGACTTTATTTTATAAGCAAAATTGTTCGACGATGAAAAACTGGATTAGAAGATTTGAGTATTTCCGCACTTCTAAT
>NC_051417.1:20284790-20284872 GCF_015228065.2 Penaeus monodon | reverse complement strand
GATAGACTTATAGATTGGTGTGTGGAGCAAAATCAGTTGAATGTACGCCCGATATACTCCTGAGCAAATCCGGGTGCAGACG
>NC_051417.1:20280149-20280286 GCF_015228065.2 Penaeus monodon | reverse complement strand
TAGCCTCGCCGATCCCCTGATGCTTTGTGTCTCCTTAGCAAGTCGTGGCTTCGAGGAGAAATCCCGATAAGTTCGAGTGTCGCGGCAGCCGAGAACTCGCATAAACTCTTGACAGATCACTGCCAGGACTTCTGACA
>NC_051417.1:20279716-20279836 GCF_015228065.2 Penaeus monodon | reverse complement strand
CGTTATAATGTGCGCATTTGCTGATGCAATTACACTTAATTAATTATTTAACGAGAAGTATATATTGCTGATAATTTCCCTCCGCTATTTCCTGCGTTATGGACCGCAGATACAGGCACG
>NC_051417.1:20279571-20279650 GCF_015228065.2 Penaeus monodon | reverse complement strand
ATGGCTAACAGTATTATCCTGATGATTATACTTGTCAATTTGCTATTGTCTGTATTTATGATATCAGTGTTGGTATGGC
>NC_051417.1:20279186-20279316 GCF_015228065.2 Penaeus monodon | reverse complement strand
AGAAAGATTTCACAACCTGATTCATTTTATACTTTATTGCTCTGTGATTGAACAGTTTAGAATTCTTGAAATAAGTAATGCTACCTATCATATGAAACGGAAGTTCGACAATGAGAAAACAGATATTGAG
>NC_051417.1:20279005-20279167 GCF_015228065.2 Penaeus monodon | reverse complement strand
TTCGCACCAATAAGTGAAGTTGGATCTAATAAAGATATGGTAGAAATGGATGACATTATGTTGTTCCAAATGGGACATAACGAGAATGGGGTGATGATAAAATACGTCATTTCATCCTTTTCACATATAATATTTTCTCAATAAACATGCTATGCCAAATCA
>NC_051417.1:20277362-20277592 GCF_015228065.2 Penaeus monodon | reverse complement strand
TTTCTGGTTATTTTTGAAAGCTATCATTTCTCTTTGTTGTCTCTCCTTCTTTGTTTTTGCTTTAATCTTTGTCCATTTCAGTTCCCTAATTCTTCCTCCATCTTTTGTTGTTTGTCTCCCTTCCCCTTTTATCTCATTCGCCATCCCCTTGAAAACGAGTCATTCAAGGCGTGTAATCAGCTGATCCTAACTTGATCCCTAGAGCTGTAAATACATCAATACAGCATCAG
>NC_051417.1:20276968-20277102 GCF_015228065.2 Penaeus monodon | reverse complement strand
GTGCACGTACAGAAACACATACACGCAATACAGACACACATTATTATAACAGGTTATGTCATTAACGCTTTATCACAGGTCAGATGTAGAATCCATTCTCGTTCATAAGCGAAATACAGGCACGTTCGCTCACT
>NC_051417.1:20276697-20276864 GCF_015228065.2 Penaeus monodon | reverse complement strand
TACATAAACATACTACAGGTACTTGATGTCAATATAATTACGTCATTATCACATTATATAACCAGACACGTCATCGACACATTATATAAATAAAGACGTCGTTAACGCATTATTACAATTCGATGTAGAATCAAATGGCATTCATAAACAAAACACACATATAAAAT
>NC_051417.1:20275925-20276296 GCF_015228065.2 Penaeus monodon | reverse complement strand
CCACTTCATCCCTGATACACTAACCACCCCGAGAGTATAATCAAAGGGATCCCAAAGCTAAATTAGAGGAGATGTAAGAATGATTTCGACAGCGTATTCAACAAGATCTGTCTCTCCCTCTCAAGATGTCTGAATATCTGGAGTTATCTTGGTCTCTCTGAATAGCTCTGGGTGGTGTTGTTATTCACGTAACTATCTAAAGCTGAGAGTTTATAAATGCTGTTTTAAGAGCCGGTTATTCGGACGTGTTGATTTGAGCGAGCGTCATCTAGATTAGGGATCTCTATTATTTAGTTTTTCGGAGGAAATTAATATCTAGTCGACATTTCATTGGCTTTATATGTCTTTTGTTTATATTGTTATTTTGTATT
>NC_051417.1:20275183-20275614 GCF_015228065.2 Penaeus monodon | reverse complement strand
ATTTGCATTTCCACGATCATAAGTCCATACAAACTCGGTCCCTGTATCTCTACACTCACTTTTGCCACTCAGCTCTCAGTGTATTTGTTCACTCGTTATTGTTCTTCAGTGTAAGGCCCCGGGCTGTGAGTATCCCACACGCGTCAGTCTGTTTGAGGAATATGCGACTTTGTCAATAACTTCTGAATCAAAAGTTCTCTCGCGTCAGTTTCTCTTTCACTAATAGAATATCGTTTTCATTGTTTCATTGTCTTTTACTCGTTTTGCTTTCTATATCGAAACATATTTGTTAAAAACGATATTTCCTCTCTTAGCGTGTAATAACAGAGTTCCCGAGTTTAAATCTAGTTCGGAATTAAATTTGAAAATCAAAAGCTATACTATACTGTATTTACACTTACTACCTTTCACATAAATGTTTTTTCTTTGCG
>NC_051417.1:20274819-20274934 GCF_015228065.2 Penaeus monodon | reverse complement strand
TTGTGGGATTCATATGTGTCTCTTTGTTCGTAATAATACAATCCTCTTTTCTTCATTAATTCAAGTAAAAAGTTCTGCTTAATCTGCTTTTCATTCAATAACAGAACATTTTACT
>NC_051417.1:20272163-20272480 GCF_015228065.2 Penaeus monodon | reverse complement strand
TCACCTAATTTATCTATCACAACATCTACTATTAATAAATATCTTGCCTCTCCTCCCCCCCCCCCCATCAACTACATTACATCCTCCACTGCCTCTCTATCGTTTCCCCTCACTTATCTACTGTCAAGTCTCTTAATTTCCCCTCTCCTTGTCTCCCCTCTTTCGTGTTCTTCTCCCTCCTCTTACCATCTTCATTCTACTCTATCTCTATCTCTTTACTCTCCCCTTCCCTCGATTTCTCCTCATAATCTACCGTGTATTCTACCCTCTCCCTCTCCCCTCTTTCTTTACTCGACGTAACTTCTCTCCTCTCTTCC
>NC_051417.1:20271507-20271700 GCF_015228065.2 Penaeus monodon | reverse complement strand
ATTAACCCTTAATCCTCCCTCCTATAAACCCCCCTCTCCCTCTCCCCACCTTCGCCCCCCCCTCGCCTTTCACCTCCCACGTCCCACTTTTTCTCTCTCCAACATCTACCGCACCTTGTCTCGCCCTTCTTCCGCTAAGACTTCTCTCTCCTTGTCCTCCTCTTCCTCCTTCTCTTCTGGTATCTTCCTCCCC
>NC_051417.1:20270351-20271478 GCF_015228065.2 Penaeus monodon | reverse complement strand
CAGCCCTGTTTGTTTCTCGCCTCTCCCCCTCTCCAGCATCCTTAGCTGTCCCTCTCTCTTCCTCTCTCACCCCCACGCTAATACCTCTCTCTACCCATCACTCCCACTGATCTCCCCCCGCTTCCTCCTCACCCACACTAATTCCTCTCTCCCTTCTCCGCTTTCACCTCCACCAATATCTCTCTTTTTCCTCTCTACCCCTTCCCCATCATCTACACCTATCTCTCTCTCTCCCCTTCCCCATCACCCAAACTAATATCTCTCCCTCCCTTTCCCATCACCCCCACTAATTTCTCTCCCCACTTTCCCATCAACTTATGCCTCTCTCCTACTAATTTCTCCCCCCCCCCCGCATCCCCATCATCCCCACTCATACCTCTACACCCTATGATCTCTCTCTCTTCCTCATCACCCCCAGCAACCCCTCCACACCCTAATATATCTCCCTCTCTCCCCCCCCACCCATCCACTTCCCCATCACCCCCACTAATCTCCCTCTCTCCCTCCCTCTCCCCCTCAGCGCCAGAAATCGTGGGGCGGGACCGTGCGCATCGCCAACGTGACTCTCGCCGCTGGCGGGCTGTTCCACTGCGAGGTCTCCGCCGATGGACCGACGTTCCACACTGCCTCCGACTACGCTACGCTCAATGTGGTTGGTGAGTGGGCGGGGCTTTGCGGGGAGTGGGCGGGGCTTGGCGGGGAGTGGGCGGGGCTTGGCGGGGAGTGGGCGGGGCTTGGTGGTGAGTGGGCGGGCTTTGGTGTTGGGTGGGCGGGGCTTGGTGGTGGGTAGGTGGGGTTTGTTTGGTGAGTGGGTGCGGTTTGTTTGGAGAGTGGGCGGGGTCTGTTTGTGGGTGGATGAGGTTTGGTGGTGAGTGGGCGGGGTCTGTTTGTCGGTGGGAGGGGTCTGTTTGGTGAGTGGGTGGGGTTTGTTGGTGGGTGGGTGGGATTTGTTTAGTGAGTGGGCGGGATTTGCTTGGTGGTGAATGGGTGGGGTCTGTTCGTGAAGGGCGGGGCTTGTTGGTGAATGGGCGGGGTTTGGTGGTGAATGGGCGGGGTTTGGTAGTGAGTGGGCGGGGTTTGGCAGTGAGTGGGCGGGGTTTGGTAGTGAGTGGGCGGGGTTTGTTTGT
>NC_051417.1:20269987-20270308 GCF_015228065.2 Penaeus monodon | reverse complement strand
TATATATATATATGGGCAGGGTTTGGTATGGGTGAGTGGGCGGAGCTTGTCTGTGAGTGGGCGGGGTTTGTTTGTGAGTGGACGGGGCTTATTTTTAATGAGTGGGCGGTGCTTGTCTGTGAATGGGCGGGGTTTGTTTGTGAGTGGACGGGGCTTATTTTTAATGAGTGGGCGGCGCTTGTTTGTGAGTGTTGCCTTTGACTACATTCCTTCCTCTTTCTTTCGTATTTCACTTTTCTTCCGTCTGTTTTCTCATCCTTTCCAAGTTTTAAAAAAATCTAACAATTTCCTTGGACGAAGAGACACCTAAGGATACAGATG
>NC_051417.1:20269415-20269501 GCF_015228065.2 Penaeus monodon | reverse complement strand
TATCCTGGCGAAAATGATAATAAGACTCTAGTTAGCGGTTTCTTGTTAGCGTTTCTTCTTCAGAGGAGACCAAAAGCAAAGACTTT
>NC_051417.1:20265670-20266061 GCF_015228065.2 Penaeus monodon | reverse complement strand
CCTACCATCCAATCATGTTTTTCTCTCTATTCAGATTTTATTACACAGATCTAAAGATACGGATGAGGTTTAAAAAATGTATTTTGCACATACTGGCATATTTGTCCATGAGATTTTCATATTATTTTGAAATAGATTAAATGTTGGAAAATATGACTAGACTTTTTTTTTATCAGATGTGTTTAATATACGTTTTGCCGCTAGATAACTGCGCTCATATATTAGAACAGTTTCCCATGGTATTCGAAAATTCCTGTTTTTTATGTTTAATTGGGTTTTCCATTTTCTGTCAATTGCATTCTCATAGTCGGTCTTCCCCCCCCCCCTCTATTTTTCTTTTTTTCACGCTCTCTCCCCTTCTTCCGACTGCCTGTTGATGTTTTATTCTTTT
>NC_051417.1:20265279-20265455 GCF_015228065.2 Penaeus monodon | reverse complement strand
GGCGCACACGCGTCTGCGGCCGCACATCCGGCTCCGTGCACGAGCGTGGGCGGCGCCTCCTCTTTTCCGTCTCCCTGGGGCGGCGAGGCAGTTTGAGCTTCAATTTATCATTCCGGGCCCTGGGGATTCTGCGCGCGATGCCCATTGTGTGACTGGCCTTTACTTCGCCCATCGCC
>NC_051417.1:20263905-20264357 GCF_015228065.2 Penaeus monodon | reverse complement strand
CGGCCTTCTCTTTGCAGACCTCCCTGACGGCGCCCCTGTGATCACCGGGCTGAGGAGCAGCTACGTAGCGCGGGACTGGGTGGATCTCACGTGCACCTCCAGGCGATCCAAGCCGGCACCGAAGGTCTCTTTCAGGATCAACACGGAAATGGTGAGCCGTGGGTGGGTTTGGGTGGTGGGTGGGGGTGGTGGGGGTGAAGGGTGGGTGGGGTCGTGGAGGTGATAGGGTGAAGGAGTGAAGAGGTTTCGTGTGGGTGGGTAGTGTGGGGTGGTGAGTGGCGGGGTGGGGCGGGTGGTGAAGGGGTGAAGAGTGGGTTGGTATGGGTGGTGGGTGAGTGGGTGATGGGAGTGTGTGGGTATGTGGGCAGTGTGGGGTGGGTTAGGGACGGTGGGTTAGTTGGATAGTGTGGGAGGCTGTGTATATGAGATTTAATGGGTGTTTGCGCGAGGGT
>NC_051417.1:20263137-20263651 GCF_015228065.2 Penaeus monodon | reverse complement strand
GATAATCGTATATGGAAATTTTATACCGAGCTCCCAACGAATGCAATTTGAATTATTCATCTTCGGAAAGAGATTCAAAATTCCCAGCCAAGTTCATTCTCAAAATTCCAGCATTCTGAAAAATGTAAAAAGCGAATAAACAGTCAAATAACAATAAATAAAAATGTGATGTCAAATGAAGCCGAAGAATAATAGAAAATAAAAGGATGATCAAATAAACGAATGAAACAGAGAAAAAAGACCTCACCTGCCTTCCCCCCCCCCTCCCGCAGGCGGCCCCAGAGTGGCTGGAGCCGCAGGTGGACACCGTGGACAGCGCCGGCCTCACCACCTCCTCGCGGCGGTTGCGCTTCTACCTCCTGCCGGAGCTCCTGCGGGATGGGGACGCCCGCCTGCAGTGTATCGCCGAAATCCCGCAGATATATCGCCAAGTAACGGAGGACCTTCTGAGCACACGCCCGCCGTACCAGGCCTCCGTGCTGGACGCCAGCGCCGCGTCAGGTGAGGGCGGGAG
>NC_051417.1:20260362-20260600 GCF_015228065.2 Penaeus monodon | reverse complement strand
GGACGTGGTAGTGAGAGCGAGTACACAAGAGAGACGTGACCTGGCTTCAATTTCACAGATGTTATACTAACCATTTTGTTTTCTCATTACCCATTCAACAGCATTGTTTCAGTTAATTTTCTTTTGTTAAAATGTATGATGGAGGCTTCATTTTCTTCCTCTAAAATTAAACTCCGAAGTGAAAAAGTTTCTCTTCTTAAATATTAAAAACCAGGTAGGCTGAAATGGGTAGACTGGT
>NC_051417.1:20259847-20260057 GCF_015228065.2 Penaeus monodon | reverse complement strand
ATGAGAAAGTGAGAAAAAGACACAGACAGATAAGTAAACTCCGGCCTTAACATATAATATTTTTCCACGCTATATGACAAACGAATTCCTAAATCAGCCCTGCGTTCACACCTAAAAGATAACACATTAGGCTAACAGTCAAGTCAGCGGTACGTTAGCCACCTTGCTATGTTTCACAGTGGTAGGCTCGGGTTTGTTTGCAAAAAGAGG
>NC_051417.1:20259008-20259331 GCF_015228065.2 Penaeus monodon | reverse complement strand
TAAGTGTCTCTCACTTTGCAAGACCATTAGCTATCTGATACTCAAATTCCGGTTTCATTTAGACAAATGATAGAGATTAATAATAAAAGTGCTGAGTAATTTTCTGATAGATTAATTCCTATTCTGGCGTTAGGGGAATGAGAGACATGGAATAGGAATACAATACAATTTTAATTGTTTAACAAACATTTTCAAGGCGTTAAAAAATTATCGCCACTGTTGTGCACGCTGCCAGACGTATGAGGTTTATAGAAACCACGAGGAAAAGCTATCGTACAGTTTGTGTCATTTCATTCGAAGCATTACACATAAACATTATTACA
>NC_051417.1:20258807-20258893 GCF_015228065.2 Penaeus monodon | reverse complement strand
TAGTTTTCATTTTCTAACTTCTGCTTTTATCTAATAAGAGAGAGAACAAATATTTCCATGTATTTTTCTTGGCAATGACATCAGGC
>NC_051417.1:20255403-20257200 GCF_015228065.2 Penaeus monodon | reverse complement strand
GTGTTCTCTATATTGATAAGCAATTATGTGTCAAAGCCCTGCATCTTTCCAGCCTTGTGAAAAATTAGGTATTGGAGAAAATATATTTCCCGAATAAGATTAGATAGTGAAGTTGCACATTGATTGTAACTGTTAAAATAGCCAGAAACATGTTTATGTTCGAACAAAAGGTAAAACAGTTATGCGACGCCATAACAGACGAGTTTTTTTCACTTTTTAAGAAGCTGAGAAAGATTTCCGTGAGGTAATACACCTCACGGATATCTTTCTCCCAGTGCGTCATGTTCTTTACATCTCAAGATTCTATCGAAAGTCATTCTGTACCGTAGCGGCATCAGTGTTTAACGTTTTTGCTATGGCAGCAACGTATCGGTTACACTGCTAACCAATATGTTCTCGTCAGCCCTTCATTAGTTAATAGGCAAACGTGAATGCCTTCTGGATCAGTCTCTAAGATCACAAGGATACCATTATACATAATAGTGTTTGATGCAATATGGCGGTGAATTTGCGTCATCCTTTACCCTAGTTGTTTCCTCTCACTTTTTTATGTATGAGATTCCCTGACCGAGCTTCTGACGCCGACAGAGCACACGTGGCAAAATTTTATAATGCTCTGGGTTCGAGTCCCCAAAGTAAAATGCGAATTTGATCCTCCAGAAACAGCATTGGATAGTTTCTAATAAAGACGATGTGATTCTAGCAATAATATATACATATGGAAAGGTACGAATGTGAGAAAAAGGTTAATCCAAGAAGTTCACATTTGCTTTTTCTGCTTGTTATTATCCCTCCTTTTCTTCTACTGCGAATATCATTAATACCACTACTCTCTTCTTTTTATTCTCTCCCTATATCTTTCCTTTACTTCTTCCTCCTTATCCTCCTCCTCTTCTGCTACTACTATTACTACTACTACTATTTTTTTTCTTCTTTTTATTTTCTCCCCTTTTCCTTCTTTTACTTCTTCACCCTTCTCCTCTTCTTCCTCTGGATACCCTTCCTGGTCATCGCACAATCCGCGTTGACCGAGAAAACCCAGCAATCCAACAGCTTTCTTACGCTCTCCTTTTCCCCCTTAGGATACGTTTTCTTCTCTCTCTAAAAATAAAAATATAGAAAAAAAAACTGATATAAAACACAATAGATCCCACTTGACGCCCATTTTTCTCTCTTCTCAGGGACTCGTATAGGATCGTGGTTGCAGGTCACGCCCATCCTCTCGGCTCTTCTCCTCGCTTCAGCCGCCCACTGCCTTCTACTTTAAGGCTGCACTACGCCCGGACTTTGCCGGAAGATAGCATGGAAGAAGAACATTTCAGCATCTATGATTCATCTTTATACACGAGAATAATTTTTTTTCTTCAGTATATATCAACGTTTAGAATAAGTCTTAAGTCTATATTCTTCTTTATATGAAAGAATGACTATGATAAAAACAATCTTTCTTTTCTTAAATATGTATCAACGTTTAGGATAAATCTAAATTCACTATTGTTATATCATATGTGAGAGAATAACAATGATGAAAGCGAACTTTCCCTTTTCTTTAAGTATATATCAACGTTTAGCGTAAATCTAAAGTCACTTTCATCTTGTGAGTGTTACGGTGAATGGAGTTAGATAATAGAATCGGATATGAATGTGTGCTAACGATTCTAATGCCATCAGTTCCTCTTAATTTAATTTATCCCGACCTCGACGCTTTTTCTCCGACATTTCATCTAGTAACTCTACGGATTTAGGAAGCCTGGATTCAACTACATCTGGTCAGATATTTCTTCACCATTGCAGTGA
>NC_051417.1:20254893-20255030 GCF_015228065.2 Penaeus monodon | reverse complement strand
CCTGTCATTAATCTCAGCAAGTCATCCTGTTTTTCAATCTTCCTTGAAGTCCATTAGGAGCCATTAAATACTGACAAGTGAATGGGTTCCTGCATTTTCGCGAAGGTACGGGCGGGGGTGAGGGGAGTGAATAAGTT
>NC_051417.1:20253959-20254027 GCF_015228065.2 Penaeus monodon | reverse complement strand
CTTGTAGGAGAGATCGCAAACTAGTAAATAATCAGTATCACGATTCAGTTATTAGTATCACTGTTCGC
>NC_051417.1:20253524-20253760 GCF_015228065.2 Penaeus monodon | reverse complement strand
CACTGTTCATCTAATTGGTAAACAAACATCCTCAAACGAAAGCACTTTATCCCATAGACATATTTTACAACGAGCTATATAAAAGGCATTTGAAGACAAACTTAACAGGGGGAAATATATAACCAAGTTGTGAGTGTTCCAAAAAAAAAAGTGTCTGGTAACTCTGAATAATATAATTTTCCCTTTAGACACACTCCCTTACATGAATAATTTCCCTTTCATTTATATCTCATAAA
>NC_051417.1:20253151-20253300 GCF_015228065.2 Penaeus monodon | reverse complement strand
TTAATCTACAGAAGAGATGGATGACAAGAAGAACAATGAAGTGAAAAAAGATAAAGATGACGTAGCAGTAGAAGAAGAAGAAGGAGGAGGAGGAGGAGCACAAGGAAAAGAAAGATGATGGGAAGGGTGAAGAGAAGGATGTGACGGCG
>NC_051417.1:20253001-20253090 GCF_015228065.2 Penaeus monodon | reverse complement strand
CCCAAGAAGAAGAGGTGGAAGACGGAAGAGAAGGACGAGGAGGAAGCGGAGGAGAAGAGAAAATTGTATTGTGGATGAGAAGGGGGATT
>NC_051417.1:20252639-20252742 GCF_015228065.2 Penaeus monodon | reverse complement strand
AAATAATTATAGTAATGATGATGGAAAAGTGTTGCTGAAGAAGGAAAAGAAGAATCATGTTAATAATGACTATGAACAGGAAGAAGGCAAAGAATGTTTACAT
>NC_051417.1:20252212-20252612 GCF_015228065.2 Penaeus monodon | reverse complement strand
CAGAAGTAGAAGTAGAAGAAGAAGGAAGAGGAAAACAAAAAAGAAGAAGAAGAGATAACAGAAACCCAACATCCGTGAGGGCGACGAAGCCTAAAAGCTACATTTTGCTCATTCTTCTCCTAAAAGATGAGTTACGATCCACGGCAGATTTTCACGCGTTTAGAGATATTACGGAGCGCATTGGGAGATCCTTATCTCGGCTTCTTATAGCACTTTCATGCAGTTCCTGAGTCTGTATATTCTATTCTGGTCATTCTTCCCTAATTATTACATGGAGAGAGAGAGAGAGAAAAAAGAATGGCTATTTTTTATGGAGGTATAAGTGGATACAAACAAAAATGAATTCTAAAGATATTATCACTTGGGAATGATAGTGGTAGTAGATGAATAAAGAAAAAAG
>NC_051417.1:20251315-20251500 GCF_015228065.2 Penaeus monodon | reverse complement strand
GGGATAATCTATATCATGAGTCCTCACCTAGAGCACGGCTTTCAGGTAAACCTACTCATATCAAAATTAATAAAATCGAACGGCCCTTCAAAATCGACGACCTGTTGTGTGTGGCTCCTGCTCTTGTTGAAAAGCGAACGAGTTTAAGTGTTGTAGTTGGAGGACTGTTAAGGGTGGCGTTTGTG
>NC_051417.1:20250185-20250948 GCF_015228065.2 Penaeus monodon | reverse complement strand
AAGTCGACATTCTTCCAGTTTGCTGAGTTGATAATAAACATAATATGAAACTTTCAAATCAATAAAGCCTGAATAAACTCTTTCCTTAGCTATGTAAAATATATATCTCTAATAGGTTGATTCATCGTCTACCCTGTCTAATACCTATCCTAGCTTTAGATATGTCAATATCTTTAATTACTTCCTTTATACCATGAGTAGATTCCATCTACTGCTTCAATCTGATTAAAAAAAATTTAGAATACTTTTCAATTTTTATAAATGTACAGCCTTTTGAATACATGATGAACTTTCTATTCAGCTTTCTTGAAAAAATGTAGGATACTTGTAATTATATTTATGTGGTGTGATGAGTTGTCGTACTGATCTCTTGTGCTATTCAACCTCTTGCCTAAATCAGACTTTCTTCGTTTCTTTTAGACTTTTCAGTTATCGTTTCATAGTTTGTATTATTTTATGTACCATTGAGTAGCATCTCATGCTTACATGAAATTATCGAATAACGTGGATTTTTTTTTTTGTAGAAATGAGGGTTATAATCGTTCACTGATTGCAATAATGTTAATAATTGTTTTCACTTGATGATGCTAATTACATTAATACTGAATTCATTTAACTCAAATGTTATTATCGAAAAGGAGGGTAGTTTATGAACTCATTATATCAAATGTATAAAGTAGAAAGAAAAAAAAATACAAAGAAATGTTAAGCTGAGGTTCGTGCGTTTGAGTGCTGACGAACGAATCAATTAATGAATAAACAA
>NC_051417.1:20248221-20248300 GCF_015228065.2 Penaeus monodon | reverse complement strand
AGCAAATTGTTCTTAGCAATTAATTAATCTCCAATGACTTTGTCCCAAATCAACAGTTGCTATATACAGATGAACGAGA
>NC_051417.1:20247805-20247919 GCF_015228065.2 Penaeus monodon | reverse complement strand
ATAACAACCTTTACAAGCTATAGAGTCGATATTGACAATCAAAAAAGCCTGGCCAATATCTGACAACCGGGCAGCTTACTGTTCCAAATTAAATCATGGAGTGAGAGAAGTGTC
>NC_051417.1:20246047-20246161 GCF_015228065.2 Penaeus monodon | reverse complement strand
CACCAAGCTCTTTTACCCGATGTCTGTTAAAAGACCATATTGCAAAATAACTGCCTGAAATATATGAATTATTGCTGAACATACCTAGAAGACACGGTAACTATGATGTGCCTA
>NC_051417.1:20245303-20245398 GCF_015228065.2 Penaeus monodon | reverse complement strand
GAAGGGCCTAAATTAAATACATTCTGTTCAGAGTTCGCACTGAGAGTATTATTCAACAGGTTTCCAATGTTTACTATACCAGGTTTTGAACTTCA
>NC_051417.1:20244812-20245022 GCF_015228065.2 Penaeus monodon | reverse complement strand
GGAACATTAAACCAGAATAAACACGAACATATTGAATAAATATACATCAAAATACGGATACTGACCCATCTGACGTCGGCGCTGGGCGTGTGGACGAAAACTTTTCCCCAAAGGATGGTGCCATTAACACCAAGGGATAACTGCCTTTTAATGCACTTTCGGAATCTGTCGGAATATTGATAAAACCCTGGGTGATGGTGGTGAAGCTAA
>NC_051417.1:20243586-20243722 GCF_015228065.2 Penaeus monodon | reverse complement strand
TTAGCCGCCTCTCCTCCCCAGAATAGCCTCCTCCGGACCCACGAAGGCGATTTTCATGCTTGCCAACAAAAGATCACACGAGAGTGATATATTACGGATGGATGAAGGTAACGGGATTATACTGAGGCGATAAAGG
>NC_051417.1:20243169-20243297 GCF_015228065.2 Penaeus monodon | reverse complement strand
GCGTTTCACAAGAGATCATCCAAATGTGTTTTGACGTAAAAGAAAAAATTAAAGTTATTTTCTTTATTTCACTCAGAGGTCCATTAATAATCTTCAAACTACATAAAATGCTTGCATGATACATAAGT
>NC_051417.1:20242977-20243056 GCF_015228065.2 Penaeus monodon | reverse complement strand
TGACAAATCAATTATTCTTTACGTCTACTTATTGAACGTCCATTGTTCTTCTTATGGAAAGTGGAAATATTGTTTTCCT
>NC_051417.1:20240604-20242068 GCF_015228065.2 Penaeus monodon | reverse complement strand
TTCCTCTGGCAATCTAGCCCAAAGTACTCTTAAATAGTACAAAATCGGCACACCATGCTATCAGTGATAAATATGCAGCATAAATATGAACATGCTGGAATCACTTATGTAGAATATATATTTGAATGACATGCTTCATCTAGTTCTCAATACATTCTCAATACTCTGCAAGACACCCTAACTTAGAGTAATGAGTTTTCACCAAACAAGACCTACAATGATGAGCACAACCACCCCGCTGTCACATTCTACAGTACTTCGATAATAAAAAAAACTGTGGCTTCAAGTCGGAGCAGATTTACTTTGTATTTCATTCGATTTAAAACGATCACTTTAATGACGCACATTGAATACGTCATGAAAACAGCATAATGAAAACTTTGAACCGTAGACGCATTTTGTAGCCTCTGGGTATAAGAGTAACAAAGGTCCTATTCAAAACAGATCCGCACTCCTCTTACACGAGGAGGAGCTGCAGAGAAGCTACTCAATATATCCGACAGAAGACAATACCGAACCATCAAAATAATCAACGTCCCTCCAACACCGGATGGAAATGTCTGGTTTTACCGTCAAATTAAAGATACAAGAAAAATAAACGCAACACTTGCCGCAGTCACTTCGTCGGATCACAGATACCACTGGGACTGTGGGAAGAGTGGAGGTGTCACGATGCAGGACATGGCACTACCAGAGACAAGCTATCCCTGAATACACTACGACAGTGGTTCTCAATCTTTACAGTTTAGCAACACAATAAAATGTGTCCTAGGCCTCTTCGTTGCAAAAAACTCGTTGCTCTATTAATATTATAATACGAGTGTATTATACATTTACTACGTTCCACTGACAATGTACAAACTACTCTAATTACTGCAGAAAAGTACTTATTTGATGGGAAGCTTGTACCTGGCTGGACTGGATGCTGCAGTGTATTAGGTAGGCAGTAGAAATATGTCCTCATATCCTCTTCAACATCAATTATTCTTGACTTTTAATCACCTTAATGTCACAGTAACAGTATGTCACAGTATTTGTCCTTTATTTCCACACTGAATCTCAGGCATAATGGTCTGTTATCACCGGCCGGTCACACATCTAAATGTCCCGAAGAATTCATCGTTGCTCAGACCAAATGTACTGTCATTTTAAGCTTTTCAATGTAGCTGTAGCTTCAGACAAAAGATATTTTTTCACTTGGTCATGTGTTTAACCAGAAAGTGTCCACAGGTTGCCATTGTTTCAGTCTAAAAAAAAGTAGTAAATTAAGAGGCTAAAATAAACACATAAATATTACGCGGCGCATTTGACGAGCAGTACTTTTGTGTGTTGCAACGTACAGGGTACCAAAACACTAGGATGTTGAACACTGTTAAAACTATATTGCTAGACCCAGTTCAAATTGTATTCACTATTTTGAAATTGTACAACATAATTTTACCAGTTATTCTAAAACTGTAGTTG
>NC_051417.1:20240007-20240319 GCF_015228065.2 Penaeus monodon | reverse complement strand
CGATCATAAACACCACCCAACATTAATGGAAAACCCATCGTCTCGTTTAAACCATATGGTAAACAGACCGGATGATCAGACAGGGAAAGAGCATATTCCTGCGTTAGCTCATTCTGGTGAGTTATTTATCGCATCATATAACACTCCGTTGACAGCCTATATTGAGGAGTAGGATTTATCTTGTCATAATATAAATAATGCATGGTAGATATCCTGCCACCTATGTGTTGCTATAGTAGTGCGTATGTCCACCCATAGATGGCACCATTTATTAGGTACGTTGCCTTTTCCCTCCTCTTTCTCGTTCTCAGC
>NC_051417.1:20239452-20239697 GCF_015228065.2 Penaeus monodon | reverse complement strand
ATGGACTGAAATATATCATAACGCTTCGGTCCCGCCAAGAAATCCTCATCTCACGAAGTAATCACTGCATAATCAAAGTCATCTTAGACGGAAGACATAGAGTAAAGAGTCAGACCATTAGGAAAAAAACTAGGAGGCAGTCAAGCAATCTTAGAAAAAGAAAAAAAAAGTTTACTAAAGATCAGGTTAGGTCAGCAATTGGCTAGCGCTTTGGTTGGCATTCGGTGGTTTCTAGATTAGAAGAA
>NC_051417.1:20239349-20239417 GCF_015228065.2 Penaeus monodon | reverse complement strand
AGATGAATGGCCGATGACCTTCAACTTGCACTTGAATGAAACTAACGCTCTATGTCATTGCACATTTC
>NC_051417.1:20238191-20238565 GCF_015228065.2 Penaeus monodon | reverse complement strand
GATCCTGAGGCTCCGTAGCTATGATTCCTCTAACAACCTGGTGATGTACTAATCCACGTATAACATTTTGAACTGAATAAAAATAGAAAATAACTATTAAGGAAAAGCACTACTCATAAAATACGACCTGGATAATGAAGTAAAATCAAGAAAAAAAATAATGATAAAGGAGAATAAAATTATACAAATCTATGAATATACAAGTAGCAGAATCGCATATAAAGAACAAGCTAAAAGAGCCAGAACATAAAAACAAACAGGAAATGGTGAAAATATGCATAATAAGAAGACGTATAGAAAATGTAGCAGGCGATGATCGGGCAGTGAGGCTTAAAAGTCGACCAGAGCTGCAAGCGAGGCAACGGAGATGAAGC
>NC_051417.1:20236388-20236505 GCF_015228065.2 Penaeus monodon | reverse complement strand
ACTGTTAATTAATACATCTGCATGAATATCTTACGCGACGAACATTACTTATAAATAAACACGGTTCAGGTTCTGAACGTGGCAATACACAGTTCTGTAAAATCCATTTGGAAAAGT
>NC_051417.1:20236250-20236341 GCF_015228065.2 Penaeus monodon | reverse complement strand
GCGACCCTTTTCCGCGTTCCCTTTTTCTGCCATTCGTGTGAAATACCCCTTTCTGCTGTATCTCTTGCTCGCTGCTTCGGCGTCCGCCTGT
>NC_051417.1:20234087-20234198 GCF_015228065.2 Penaeus monodon | reverse complement strand
TCCCAAAAGTAACAAGTAACACCAACCGGCGCCGCGGGACGAACCATGAAGCGAAGGACGGAATAATAGATTCCTAAATCTAAGGTGTCACGGCTGCTCATGAATCTGTGA
>NC_051417.1:20233698-20233771 GCF_015228065.2 Penaeus monodon | reverse complement strand
TAATGATAATCATGCTAATAATAATTTAGGGTTTGCTCTGACAGGCTCTTGTGTCTTCGGTCAAATTGTAGCT
>NC_051417.1:20232344-20232520 GCF_015228065.2 Penaeus monodon | reverse complement strand
AGATAGATAGATTTAATATATAAAGAGATGCAAATATAGACAGAAATGTAACTATTACTGTAGATAGAAATGCATATATATTTATAGTCTCTCGTTTCGTATAAATATGTAATTCCTTCATTCGCTTTCTTTCACTCATTACTCAAAATGCTGGCACACGACCATCAAACACTGGA
>NC_051417.1:20232085-20232184 GCF_015228065.2 Penaeus monodon | reverse complement strand
AAAAAAAAAAATCAGTTTTGGCTCCCTGTTGCAGTCTCGAACTCGCGATATCGGATTCGACAAAAAAAAAATAAACAACAGCTCCTGCGCGTGAACCTC
>NC_051417.1:20231635-20231896 GCF_015228065.2 Penaeus monodon | reverse complement strand
CAAGGAGCAACATTCACTCGATAGCCTTATGACTGGCAGTGATTAGACTGATGGAGTCGATGAAGCAAAAGTTTTCAAAAGCTTCTTGAGAGAACGATGATTAAACCAAATTGTTGTTTGTTCTCTAAGGTTTCTGGTCATAAAAGCGGTTTGTTTCGATACTTGAACGTATTGATAGCTTAATTTTGATCTTGAAGACCTGTAGAGAGTAGGGTGGGTGGGGGGAGGGGATATATATGTTGATAGCTCGTTGGTGTCAAT
>NC_051417.1:20230817-20231163 GCF_015228065.2 Penaeus monodon | reverse complement strand
CTCTCCCTCATATTTCTTTCCATCACTCCTTCTCTCGCTCTCTTCATATCCATCTATTATTTTTTAAGTATTCATCTATCAACTAACTAATGGATTCACTCTTCAAGGCACGTGTCATTTCGTTTTACATATGTTTTTTTCATGTATGATGTATTTTTTCTTTCTTTCTTTTATCGTATTCGTCGAAAAAAAAATGGCTTTTCTTCAACCACGGCATATCCAGAAAGGAAAGAGTTATTTGAAGTATAGAGACATCAAATGTATAATGTTTCCTTCACAAGTTTTATTTTATAGGAAAAAAGTTGTCCTGCTTTGTACTATAGATCCAGTGAAAAAAGTGTTGATG
>NC_051417.1:20229387-20229628 GCF_015228065.2 Penaeus monodon | reverse complement strand
TTAAAGTAAATGCTCGTTAACGATTTCTTCGCTATTTTTATAGCATTATGTTATTTTCCTTTCAATTAAATCTTCTAATAAGTGGAGAGATCGAGTTACCGTAAGTTCCCAGGCCACAGCTTCCTCACGTTAGCTATTTCGTTTTCCAATGATCCCATTTTAACGTTAATCAGTAGATTGGAAGCGAAGAAAGTTTGATATCAACTTTACAGTTTTATTGGACTTGACTCCATTGTTTTGT
>NC_051417.1:20228590-20229000 GCF_015228065.2 Penaeus monodon | reverse complement strand
CATTTCACATACGAGAAATGCAGAACGCACTAACGAAATATGGCAATACAACAAAGAGAAATGCAGGATCGCAGGAACACAGAACACAGGAACAGACACGGGATCCCGGGAACACAGAACACCGGAACAGACACGGGATCCCGGGAACACAGAACACCGGAACAGACACGGGATCACAGGAACACAGAACACGGGAACAGCCACGGGATCACAGGACACCTGAACACATACGGGATCACAGGAACACAGAACACGGGAACAGACACGGAATCACAGGAACACAGAACACGGGAACAGACACGGGATCACAGGAACACAGAACACGGGAACAGACACGGGATCACAGGAACACAGAACACAGGATCACAGGAAGACGATCCGTCTTCATTTCGTTCGGACTTCTTTTCCCG
>NC_051417.1:20227872-20228118 GCF_015228065.2 Penaeus monodon | reverse complement strand
ATTAGGCTTCCTCACAGCGGTACATCCGTTTTCTCTTTGCCCTGTCCTCTGGATGTTATTCTCCGCCACTAACCCCATTCGGGCACATAGCTCTGTCTTACTTTTACTGATTGCCATTCCTCTTCTCCTTTCGCCTTTCTAGATTCTTTGTAATCTGCAATCTGTTCTCACTGTAAATCAAATTATAATCTGCGTGTTTATAATAGTCCATGGAGACTCCTGTCTGCAAAGATATCCAGCATCTTT
>NC_051417.1:20227423-20227716 GCF_015228065.2 Penaeus monodon | reverse complement strand
ACTGACATTCTGTTCTAAGCTTTCTCTATATTGACGAACAGACAGTGCAACTCATCCTGGCCTTTTCGATACACATTGCATCTGCAACAACTCATACCTGTCATGAAATAGCATTGTTGCTCACAGGTCATCAGCTCTTCTCTCATCTAGCTTTCACTTTTCTCTCTCATATCTTCGTGCTGTGGTTGATCAACTTGCGCCTCTGTAGTTACTGCAGTCCTAAACATTAGTATATTTCTTCTCCGTTCCTCAAGCATACTATCACTTTCCAAGATCTTGTTAAACAATCCGGT
>NC_051417.1:20226146-20227272 GCF_015228065.2 Penaeus monodon | reverse complement strand
CACTGCCGTCTTTTTTCTACGTCCGTCAGTACTCTATTCACCTGAACACACTTTCCTTGCTTGTCAGTACATTTTAAGGTGGATCTTTCATCATTCTCACCTGCTTTACACCCGCCCCTGACCAGTCGATACAACTCTTTTTCTCCATCTTTAGTGTCCAGCTTCTTTTACACCAACCTCTTCCTCCCTATACTTTCCTAGACTTCCTAATTCCGCCACCAAGCCAGCCAGTTTCCTAGCAGTCTTTTTCAAAATTTTTGCAGCCTTTCAGCACGTCCTTATCACCACCCTGAATTTGACACCACGATCTTCCTGCTTCAACTTTCACCGTCTAATTCTTGATTCACAGTCTTTGCACTTTTCCTCTTTCTCGCCTCCAAAGTCATCACATAAACCGCACATCCGATGTTTTCTTGATATGCTCTCTCCTGACTCCATCTTACAGTTTTTAATCTCTTTCAAGATCCAACTCCAGGATAAAATATAGCCCACCTGTGTAGCTTCTAATACTTCTCATTTTCTCTTAAAATACGCATCCACCACACTCATTTCCATTTCTTTATCCCCACCATCTGCCTTTACACATTCTCCTGGACACCGTACCAGCCCATCACCTGCTCATCACCTCTGTTCCCTTCAAATCACCCACAGTAATTACCATTCTTTCTTCCCTAGGCACTCTCTCTACCACTAACCTAACTCCATAAATCTTCTTCCTCCTTCATCCACACTCCACTTGAAGGGAAATACGCCGATGACATTATCACCCTTTTAACTTCTAGTTACTGTACCTCCAATATGCTTTTGATTTACTCATCTTTCGGGATTTGCCCTACGCCATTCTGCTCACATGTACTCCATTGTGGAACAATCTGAACACACCTCCTGCTGGCCTTATCCCCCTTCCAGTTGGTCTCTTGCGTCTACCTTTGTCCTCGCTGTCATATCAACCAGCTCGCTCACTTTACCAGTCATAGGGCCCTCAGTCAAAATTCCGACTCTCATTTCCATATTCCTACCTCTACACTCCTGCACCCTCTGGGCACGCCTTCCCCCTTTCATTCTCATTCTTTTGTTCAACAGTAGCAAGTTTCCGCCTGCACCCTGCTGGTAAAAGTGCATTGAA
>NC_051417.1:20225951-20226049 GCF_015228065.2 Penaeus monodon | reverse complement strand
TACGCACATCTATTTATATGTGTGTGTGGTGGACGAGAAAGAAGGTTTATGGAGTGATGTGGATTAGTGGTAGAGTATCATACACACACACAACTCTC
>NC_051417.1:20225141-20225741 GCF_015228065.2 Penaeus monodon | reverse complement strand
GAAACACATCATCGTGTCTCCTAAGCAAAACACTCATAATTTAGATGTATTTTTGGCAGAACAATCGTGTTCAGTTGCCAAACGTTTGTTCGTATGTTATCCTGGTTGCTTTTCAAATCGTTACTAAAAGAATGTTTTACGGAAACGCAAAGCCATGAATCCGGATTGAATAGCGGACAAATCAAAACAGAAATATTTATAAATGCGCATAAGCATTATATCAATATTCAGCTGTATATGTTTTAATCAAGTATATATTATTATGCATTGTTTTAAAATCAATCATATAAAAATATATTTAATACAAATCGTACGCTACTTGGGTACGCATGCCCCAGAATCCGGATTCACCGCATGCAATCCTATCAAAACGTTTATGTTTGTAAACAGAAGCAAGCAGGTATGTGTACTTTTCCCTGTCCCTTTTTATAGTTACGGTGAATGTTTGAGGTTTGGTAATTTCAAGATATTTTTCTTAGTATGCTGAGAGATGAATCAAGCCAGAGTTATCATAAATTTATGTTATATATGGGAAATTAGCTAGGAACCTTGTCACGGTTCCTATTTTTTAGATGGTGTTTTCTTCTTTATCGTGGTTAA
>NC_051417.1:20224306-20225002 GCF_015228065.2 Penaeus monodon | reverse complement strand
CATTTGGGTTTTATTTCAAGGTTTCAAGTACACCTGTATGTCAGTTCATGGACACCACCATACTTGTCTTTTCTTATGCAGCGATTACTTTGCCTCTTCATTAGTGGTGCTCAGCTAAAGGCAAGGAAACTCTCCATTACTATTCTGGCATGGTATAGTTTGGGATTAAATTTGGCATTAGAACAGGTGCACTTACCTCATTATTGACACCAGATATCGGTAAAATACATTAATCTAAAACGCTTCTCTATAGATTATCTCGGCCAACAAATAATAACGGAGCTAATATCTCTTATTCTTTACTATGATTTCCGATTATCAGGCGGGTGTTGCTGAGGATTTCTCTTGCTCTTAGTTCGGCTATATCTTGCCATGAATATATTTACATTCTAGGTGAGGGTAAGGGGTCAACAGCCCCCTAAAAGGAAGGTTAGAAAATTTCTGTGTTAATCCATTGGTTCCAGGTGATGGGGATGTCATTAAAAAAATTAGTGGGTGATGGAACTGTGTCATTAAGGAGGAATTTGGCAGGGGGCCGGGGGGACAGGAACGAGCTTTCATGAAATATTGTTTCCAAGTGACAGATTATAGGACACATCTCACCATTGGTACACAAAGCTCTTGGGCCTTTAGGAAGGGGATCTCATTGGTAAATGTAAGGTATCTTTACACATATTATTATGCTAATATGAAAAA
>NC_051417.1:20223194-20223927 GCF_015228065.2 Penaeus monodon | reverse complement strand
TGAGTGGGAAATGTGGGTAGTTTTGGGTGGTTGTAGCTAGAAGAAATTTGCTTCCTTACACTCTCTACCTCCCATTGATAGTGAAAAACATAGGAAAATTGAATTCCTTTTTTGTTGATATTTAGATATCACAGCCTATATTATATATCCTAATAACTTACTATTTTCTTTTTACACAAGGTATTTGTATTAGACTATAACGACACTTAAAACAATGGATGAGGATATTAAACAAGAAGAGGAAACCAGTCCACCACCAAAGGAAGAACTTCCCAAAGAGCAAACAGAGGACTTCAAGGCACCAGATGAATTGGACTTCAAGAAACCTGTGTTTATAGCAAAGAGCCAGAGAACAACCACAAAACCAGCAAGAGACGAGGAAAAGGTGGAAGAGCAGAAAGAAAATGAAGATAAACCTGTAGTATTGGCCCCGCAAAAGATCTCAACAAAATCGCCGGCACAGCAATTAGTAGAGAAATCTGTCCCAGTGCCATATAAGGTTTGTTGTTTGTATTTACTACTACATAAAAATTAGTGTTATTTATGTGTGTCCAAGCAAAAATGAATAAATAGTTATTCATAATTAGAATTTTTTTTAGAATAACCATAGTTTTTTACACTTTTCAAAACGATGAAAAAAAATATTGAAAATGTCAGAAGTAAGAATGAAATAAACCACTCTTTTATATGTACTGTATACATGCACCATATGTAGTATGTATTCACTCACTGT
>NC_051417.1:20222875-20223114 GCF_015228065.2 Penaeus monodon | reverse complement strand
CAGCCTTTAAATAACTCCTTTTAACATATATTGATTGTTAACAATTCACAATATATACTTTAATATATTTTGCAGGAACCCAAGTGGAGTGGTGTACCCAATGACAATTATTCTTTTGAGGTCCTGAAAAGTGGTACCATTGTGGAGACAATAGCTCTTAACAAGCCTTTCTTTGTCATTGGTCGCCTTGCACAGTGTGATATTACCATGGAACATCCATCTATATCTAGGTTTGGTTC
>NC_051417.1:20217985-20218583 GCF_015228065.2 Penaeus monodon | reverse complement strand
TTTGGATATGATTTTATCCAACCGTGCATTAAGCTGTTAACTGAATTGTATGTTAGGAGGCAACATATATTATAAATTTTGCAAAAACATTTTAGCTTCTTTGGATAAATATAGAGTAGATAAAACAAGCACAATTAAATATAAAAACAGTTGTATTATATTAATATTTTTATAAACAATACATCACATTCCTTGCAGCTAAAGCAATGTTACAAATATTTTTACAAACGCACTTTACATTCCTCACACTCCAGATTCCACTGCGTGATTCAGTACAGAAGTGTGGCCGCTGAGGAAGCATCGTGCGGGTTTTATGCCTACGACCTGGGCAGCACTCACGGCTCCTTCCACAACAAGCACCAGATGAAGCCGCACACATACTACAGACTCAGAGTGGGCCACATGATCAAGCTCGGAGGGAGTACGAGGATGATGATCTTGCAGGTGTGTTTTTGGGGGTTTAAGGTCAGAATTTTGCAGTTGCAGTTGTAAGAATTTTTAACATTAACATTAACTGGCTCCCCATTTAGTAAAGCACAATGATTGACCTAGCTTGATAGCACTTCAGTGTGGATTTCCCAGTATCTTGAAATCCCCA
>NC_051417.1:20217006-20217438 GCF_015228065.2 Penaeus monodon | reverse complement strand
GCAGGCCAGGAACGTACCATGAATTTGGGAACAAGGGGAGCCTGCATTAGTGATCAATAGGTGAGCCAAGATGTGACTACTAGCACCACAGTCCCCAGATCCTGGCTTGTCATAAGCTGGGGAAATAGAATGGCATCAACAATAAGGGGGCTTCCAATAGTGGTCTATTAGGTGAACTGTAATGTGTCTGCTGTAGAGCAATCAAGGGTCAACAATGAGCTGTGAGATGTGCCTGCTGGCAACTAAACAGGATGTAGTTGCAGGACATGGTGTGGTCATACATAGTGTGCAGTGTATGCAGATCAGGGACAGGGCTGATTTAGGGTGTTGATGTGCCAAGGGATTCCAGGGGGTATTTCATATAATAACAGACATATTGTCAAGTGTATCCCAGTTGAAGAATTACTTTAGAAATGCAAAAAAAAAAAAAAA
>NC_051417.1:20216759-20216914 GCF_015228065.2 Penaeus monodon | reverse complement strand
TTTTGAGCCAGACACTAACTTCTTTTTAAATTAATACATAAATAGAGATTCAAAAAAGACATTGCTGGTGTATCTTTTTATGGTATTTGCACCTAAAGATTAGTTTAGTAGTGAATCTTTTCATGTGTGAAATTATGTGTCACTTTTTACCATCA
>NC_051417.1:20216606-20216711 GCF_015228065.2 Penaeus monodon | reverse complement strand
CACAGGGTCCAGCAGAGGATGAGGAACCTGAGATGGAGCAGACGGTAACGGAACTGAAAGCCGCAGCAGCAAAGCAACTGGAGAAGCTTGAGAAACTGGAAAGTG
>NC_051417.1:20215946-20216565 GCF_015228065.2 Penaeus monodon | reverse complement strand
GCACTTCAGGGGAAAGATGAGGAAAGTGGGGGCATAGATTGGGGAATGGGTAAGGCCAATATTTCTGTTCTGTTTCTGAATATCCTTTTTGATATGTTGTAACATAGAATGATTATTGGTTAATGTCTTCATATAACTACTGCTTTGCTTTTATGGAATTCCTTTTCTTTTTCATTTAAACCCTTTTACTTTGTTAGTCTTGGTCATATAATCATGCCAACATAATTTTCAGAAGCTAAATTAAAATCAGTGCTCAGATAAATATAAAAATTAAATGACAATGATTTTTCCCAGGTGATGATGCAGAGGAAGCAGAAGATGGAGAAAATGATGTGAATCCCTTTGCTTCCCTCAATGAGGAACTCTACTTGGATGATCCTAAGAAGACCCTCAGAGGCTGGTATGAACGGGAAGGGTATGACCTTCCAGAATACGAAACAGATGACATCAGCCCTGGATATTACAGATGTAAACTAGAGTGAGTGAAATGCATCTTTTCTAATCCATGGTTGTGCACTGACATCCTAAGGTTTTTGAACTGCATGTCTTCACTGGTGTGTAACAATGTCTGAAGTTTAGTGAGAATGAGTCAAAGTCTTTGATTGATTAGGTTGTTGCT
>NC_051417.1:20215392-20215537 GCF_015228065.2 Penaeus monodon | reverse complement strand
CATTACCACAGTGAACATGGCAGTGAGTTAAGGTACCATAATAGTTGATTTACAGCTGATTCTTGTTGTTTGACAAGTTGTTAGTCAGTAGATTTGCTGACTGACACATATATCAGCTACTGATGCCAGTTCAAAGTTTATTTGG
>NC_051417.1:20214943-20215242 GCF_015228065.2 Penaeus monodon | reverse complement strand
TACAGCCCACTAGGTAGTCCAAAAATAAAAATGAAGTAAAAAGTGTCAAGTAAAATGTCCTTCTACAACAAGCAGATAGCATTCTTATGTTGCCATCCTTTCAGGTTACCTGTTCCAGGGCCAGGAGGAGCACCCATGGTGGCAATTGCAGAACACCGAGGAAAGAAGAAGGAAGTTGTGGTGCAGTGTGCTTTGGAGGCATGCAGACTTCTGGATAGGATTGGTATTTTGAGACAAGCTAAACATGGTGAGTTTTTTCTGTCTTCCTTTTGCTTTATTTCTATGATTATTGTTGTCTG
>NC_051417.1:20214354-20214869 GCF_015228065.2 Penaeus monodon | reverse complement strand
CGTCTGTTTTTTGTCATATTGGTAAAAGGAAGACTTTTTTGGCAATTTTTCCATGACATTTTGCTTGTACTGTGCTGTTGCTCATTTTTTTCCATTGGAGGTAAGGGGAGAATATTTGGAAAACTTAAAATAAAACCTTTTCTCTGTTTCTGTTTCTTTTTAAAATTAATCTTCTATTTTTGAAAGACAAATAAGAAGTAAGATGAAATTATCCAGCCATTAGTCCAGATGATGATAAGGATAAAGAAAGTTCAACAGGAAGCTAATACTTTGGTCATATGACAACACTTTTTGAATAGTGTGGAGGCAAAATATATTGACACTTGTTTATTTGGTCTTCACAGACTAAAGGCTTCAATGTAATGAGAAGCTGTAAGTTTCTGTCAAGCATCCTGAACTTTCTCTTGTTGCATGGCACAGAATTAGAAGAGGTGCCAGAGTATTATAATGATACACTTTAGAAGTAATTAAAAGCAGTGAAAGTGGGATATTTTTTTATAACTCTCTGTGGAGGG
>NC_051417.1:20213385-20214022 GCF_015228065.2 Penaeus monodon | reverse complement strand
GTTCAGTGGACTGTACTAGTACCCATGTACAAAGGGCTGAAATAGCCTTGAAGTCCAAAAACAAATGCACAGTAGTTATTAGGAACTGCAGTGTTTCCAGACATTTTCTCATTTTTTGTGTATAGATAAATTTGAAGCTTTTGAAGTGGCTTTGTAATAAATATAGGCATCAGTTATTTGGGAATACTCATAAGAGAATTTTCATGAAGTGCATGTATTGTACATCCATTTAACATTTATACAAATGTCAACATATTTACATAGGACTCACTACTTTTATAGGGAGTGATTGTTTTTAATGGCTTGAAGACCAAATAACATATTCTCATTTAATATACTTTAGAGTCAGTGGTAGTTAGAGGATAAAGTTTATAGATGAAAAGTTACAGAAAATTAACCAAAAACATTCACAGTGTTCAATTTGTTTTTTCTTGAGACTGCATATTTTTAGTTACAATGCCAAATATCTTGGTAAGATTTCAATTACGCACTTAGAAATTTTATTAAAATGTGAAACCTTATTGATTTGAATATATGAATTTCAATACTTTTTTCTCTCCAAATATTCTGAAACCAGAAGAAAATTCTCTTTTTAATGTGGGTAGATTTTTCAATGGAAAGCTAGAGCAGGTGTCAA
>NC_051417.1:20212038-20213356 GCF_015228065.2 Penaeus monodon | reverse complement strand
AAAGGTACAAAAAAGACATATAAAACAAATTTGGTCCCAAAAGATATGTAATTATATTTACATGATTTCCCATAATAAGTTCTTAGTTGTTCTGTTTTTTTGGAAAATTAATATGTAAACTTTCAGATGTGCATAGTAGAGTATGAAAAATATGAATAAGATGAAATACAGGAAAGTAAGATATCCAAAACGGAATATAAAATATGTTACTGATACCAAAGAAAGAACAAAAATATGGTATGGAAAACATAACATCAAAAATGGGAATAACCCACACACACAAAAATTCAAAATAGCAAAAAAAGAAAGAAACATAACACTTTGCTTTATATCATATACAGAGAGCCATGAGCGCAAGAGGCGAGACTGGGCGGAAAATGACTATTATGACTCCGATGAAGACAACTTCCTAGACCGGACAGGTGACGTGGAGCGGAAGCGGCTTAAGCGGATGAAACACGATGGTGGAAAGGAGGGTGGATCAGCGGAGACTTACGACTCCTTGGTGGGTTGTTGCCCTCTTTCTTGAATTCTATTTGTTTATTTATTTTTTTATTTTATTTTTTGTGTGTGTCCCATATTTTATTAGTTTTTTTTCTTTTAGTTAGATCTTTCTTTTTTCTCTCATATTTTTTTTTTCTCTTATTCTCTCTGTCTCCATTGAATTTCACATACTTATTTTCATTTTATTTTTATTTTTCTTTCTTTTGTTATACCTGTTCTTTTTCTTTGTATTCATTCTTACTCTTGTGATCTTTTTATGCTCTAACCGTTATAAAATTGACTCAAAATTATATTTCTTTCATCTTCCTGTATGTCTGCCTGTTTACCTATATATTGGTCTATCCTTCTATATATGAGGATAGATTTCAGTGGAATCATTTATATAGCTCTGTTCTATATGGTTGATTTGAAGTTAACTACTTGGCATTCCTAATGTGTGAACCTCTAGTTTCAACTCTTGTATCTGAGGCACAACTCATATTGGCATATATTGCAGATACAAGGTTTGAAATTAGTGGTTGACACCTTGGCAGTGCTATGATGAGATTGAAAGTAGGAGCAGCTGTATGTGATTTCATATATTGATACTTAAATAAATACATTGTTAGATGCATACAGTCTTACATGCCTATGTTATGTCAACCATCTGCATGCACATACACACATTGATTCTAGATAATCTTTCTGTATTTCTCTCACTAGTCTTGATACATCAGAACCTTCCTGCTAAGAGTAATTTTGGACTTCCCATTCCAGTTCACAAAATACAATGGAGTAATAGAAGAGCTCTCTTCACTGGAGGAGAAACTGGGTG
>NC_051417.1:20211850-20212003 GCF_015228065.2 Penaeus monodon | reverse complement strand
GAAGAGGATGATCTTGATTCCTTCATGCAGAAACTGAAGACGCAGGTGCCTGACAAACACAAGAGAGTCACATGGAAGGTAAATTAGTCTAGAGGGCTTTGTTTCTTTCAAGATGTTTTGTATTTTAGGTTTCTATTGGAATAGATGAAATGA
>NC_051417.1:20211122-20211792 GCF_015228065.2 Penaeus monodon | reverse complement strand
CACAAACACCTAACTGATTTTGTATACTGTGCATATCTACTATATATGTTACTATCATTTCCAGCTACGAGCCATTGAATTAAGAAAAGAGGAGCTGAGACTGAGAAGACTGACAAATGTTGCAAGGCCACTTGGGGTTCCAGAAATAAAGCCTTACATCTCAAAGCTTGGTATGACATTAGTAATGAAGTATAGATTCTATTTTTTTCTAGCTTTTGTTCATAGATTACAAATAGTATAAATATAATACACATTTACTAAAGATTCTAAGGGTAGTCATCTGTTATTGTTTCATTATATTTCTTTAACCTTTAATGAGTTTAGGAGATTCTCAGCTCTGTGTAACTGTGAGTTTCTGAATACTGCTCCAGAATCCAGTTGTCTCAAGCAATCTTGTGATACAGTTCACTTTCTACTAAGCTATAGTGTGAACAATCCTTTTACAGGGGATCAAAGTAGCAGTCAAAAGGTGCCAACTGATGCTCTGAGAAAAAAACAAATGATGTTAAAAAAAGCTGCCTTCTTCACAAAACCACAGCCTAAAGTATGTATTTTCTGAATGATTTTTATTGTAGTGTATAATTGCTAGCGACTGTATGACAGTCAGGTAAAGAAATTAAGATCTTTGACAGATTCAGAGAACATTACTGTTGTTTTATGAATTTTGTTT
>NC_051417.1:20210561-20210783 GCF_015228065.2 Penaeus monodon | reverse complement strand
CAATATTACAGTGAAAACTATGTTTTCCTGGCAACATGTAGTTATTTTTTAACTTTAGACAAATACATTTTTGTTTTTGACACAGCAAGCATAAGTCAAGCATATGATGTATATAGGTAGTATTTCATCATTATTTAATTCATGTTCAATATTTTTTAAAGGAACCAACCTTCCAAGTGCACAAAGCTTTCTTGGAAGAAGAGCCAGAAAAGAAGTTGAAAC
>NC_051417.1:20209881-20210530 GCF_015228065.2 Penaeus monodon | reverse complement strand
GCCACCTCCACCGCCACGACCGATCTCCAAACCGAAGCCCAAAGTTGCCAGGCCATCCAGGGAAGACATTAAGGCCCCTGAAATACCAAGAACTCATGTAATCAATAAACAGGAAGAAAAAATGCCAGTGCCCTCTACAGAACCTGTTACTGACCACAGTGAAAATGGAAGATTTGTAGTACCACAGACTGAAAGTGTTAGGGGCTCCATGTTGCCACCTCCTGCAAAAGGGCCACAATTACCAAAGTCAAGTGAAAGTAAGGCTAGCCGAGATGTTAGTGTCAGTGAAAGTGAAAGGCTTACTGACACAGCCAGGAGCAATTCCAGTGAGTCAGAGAAAAACCTTCCACTCCAGGATTCAAAGGGTAAAATTGCAACACAAAGCAACACGAAAGAGGACACTCCTCCTGAGAAGAAGCAGCGAACAATGGGTCCTGCCTTACCTCCCACTTTGGAGCTTGTGAGAGCTGCTCAGCAGGTAAGGGCTTGAGATTCTATTTAGAGAAGGTATATTATTAAGTTTTAGAAAGTAAGACTTAAGTAAACTTAATATCAAACAGTTGTGCAGTTCTGGTTGGGAGATCGTCATATTCTCACTTGTATGTAAATAACAAGATTTCATGATTTGATCGACCTGAACTGTTATTAA
>NC_051417.1:20208803-20209839 GCF_015228065.2 Penaeus monodon | reverse complement strand
GCATAGACAGTAACTGACATATGGTTTGATTATTATAAGCCTATTAATACTATCACACTTGCTTCATTTTCCCAGGAGCCAAAAAAGCCTAAGAAAAAACGTGAAAGGAAATACCCCAAGTTTGATGAAGATAGTCCAAACTATGATAATTGGGTCCCTCCAGCTCAGCAAACAGGTGATGGCCGCACAAGCCTTAATGACAAGCTTGGATACTAATTAAAAAAGGACTCTGAAACTTTTCTGTGAATAGTACAAGGACTATTTAGAGATGGTGGATTTGGTGATATTATATGGTTTAATTTTAGTATGAGGTGCTAATGCAGAAGCATGGAAAATTTGGAAGCAAGTTATTGTAAGATGAAGCAAATAGCTACTTGGAAAACTGTATTAAACTATTAACTGCCTGGTTTGTGCAGTTTTTTTTTTTATTGCTACTATTTTCCTTTAATGTTTTCATTTTATGTTTTACCAGTTTTAAGTGACTGACAAGTGGTTGTAGTTCTTGTGCATAATTTTATTTCTTTTTAATAAGTGATTAAGGTTTAGCCATCATTATATCATGTGATAATGTGAAATAAGGTAATTGCAGATGAAAGTGTCAACAACTTAACAGTTTTTCTTTATTTGTCATGCTTTTTATTTTAGCTGTCACAATGTAATGCTGCGTATCAGAGGACATGGTTAATTTTCTCCAGAAGTGTTTTTTAAACATATATTTTTGGGAGAGGGAAGAAATGCGGGTAGGAGATGCATTACTGATAATAATAGCAATACACTTATATATATTGTATTAAAAAAAAATTCTGTCACCCAGTCCATTGTGTAGTAAATAATAAAAGATATTTTCTAAAAAAAAAATTGTCTTGTTGTAGGAGTATTCCTCTACGTGCTATGATACAGAAGTGAGTCTGTGTAACAATAAATTTTCAATAATATCTAGTTGTGGATCATCTTTTTATTAACAAATGGGCAATGGGGATGGCATGCATGCACATGTCATACCCTTTGTGAATTAAATTTTTAAATTTTATTTAAA
>NC_051417.1:20207902-20208507 GCF_015228065.2 Penaeus monodon | reverse complement strand
CTTCACATAACAAAACTTCAGTGAATATTACACTGTCCAAGTGGCGCCCCTTAATGAGAGAATATTGTTTCTGGTAAGTTATAGTATTCATTTACCAGACTATCTATTCGTATAAGGATCTTTAGTAATTGATGATTATTTATTGAAGAGTTTATAACCTTTAATCCAAAGTCTTGTGATTTTAAGATGCAATAGATTTGTTATTGATCTGTTAACATGAGAAGTACTCCGAAGTATGAACATCAACAAATCTGCGGAGGAATTTTGAGATACAGATTTTTTATTCACTGGAGAAAGTACAAAGTTGCGTGAATATCTTCAATTCTGATAAATTTTGTAATCGTGCTACTGGTTGCCTAATTAATTTATTTTTGCACCACTGAAGTTATCTTTAACACTTTGAATTCTGTAGTCGATTTTCGGAGAGGCTGGTACCTTGAGCCCCAGTCTCCACGAAGCAGCGAATCACTAATTGTATTTCGACCTTGGAGTCGCTCGCCGAAAGCCCGTTTACCAGGCTGTAAATGAGTGTCGGGGTAACGCACATTCACGTGGACGCAGAGTCACGCACAGACACACGCACACGTGGGCGCGCGCGCACGCAC
>NC_051417.1:20206393-20207475 GCF_015228065.2 Penaeus monodon | reverse complement strand
TACGACACTACTCTTCTACTCTTTCGTGCTCCATGTGGCAAGGCGTGCAGAGTGGCCAGACAGACGGAGTGTGGGCGAAAGCACTTGGTCGTATACTAAGGCTAATCTAATATCACTAGATTGCTCAATTAAACAACTTTTCATCATAAGCATATGCAAGGAAGGATAAATGTAGAGAAAGGAGAAGCAGTATTATTACTATCTCTATTAGTGGGATGAAATAAGCATTTGGCACAGCTACGTTAGTGACAAGCGTAGAGTGAAACAATAGTTTGGGGTTATGATGTTCAACTAAATTCACACAGTGTCCGTTTTCCTGTGTAATATGAATATTAACATTATTTGCACAGCTAAATTATCTTGAAAAGTAACGCAGTAAATACTCTTTTACTATCTATATTAGTCTTTATAAGTACCCGAACAGATCTTGTATAACACAACAGTTGTATTTACAAAGCCGTTTCCATCAAGATCTAGTTTTGTCTCTTAGTTTCAGTAAATGCATCCTGGCTTTTGTTCCAGCCCTAATGCCCCCCAGTCATTTGAATATTATTTGCACCTTCAGGCATGCTAACTTGGTCAATCTAATACTTTAATGGAACGTTCTATAATGTCCAAAATGGAAATGCCTGCTTACTATCCACGTAGTTTTTGGGGTCCGCTGAAACCTTTTCTCCTTGGGTCGTGACGATATTCCATAAGTTATCACATTTCCAGTGTTTTGCTACAAGCTTTACAGCTCGTAATCCCGGGGTTTGTCTTTATAAACGACTGGAAGAATCGAAATTTGAGCTTGATGAGTGTAAATAAAAATAGAGATGTTTAAAATTTCCCAGCACTTTGAAGAGTGGAGCGATTTGCAGCAGATCTTGTAAATGCAATGGCTCTTCAGATGTTTAGGTCACAATGCACCAAAGTTCAATTTAAAGGCAACCTGATACTCTCTTTACATTGCTGATCATTCTGGCCGGTGTTGCCATTCTAGCCATTTTCCCGGCAGAAATCTGGCATGTGTAGAACACTATCTGGCGATTTTCTAGCGATTTCATTTCAGAGACAATGGATTTGGTACATATGACATT
>NC_051417.1:20204711-20206077 GCF_015228065.2 Penaeus monodon | reverse complement strand
AAAACACTTGTCATAAGAAAGACATGTTTATCATGAAACAAATTAATCTGAATGGATGAATGATGTGAAAGGTTAATCGCTGGTGTGTAGGTTAGCTACACGTATCCTATTAGTCTAACTTTACACGTGTTGTTCTTGTTTAATTGTTGTTCTGAGAACTAAAACGTGATTGGCGGGAATCGCAGCGCTTCAGGTTGCCATCCTCCGCGGCCAATTGCGGAAAGGTGTCCAGAGAATTCATAAATTCTTTGAATCTGGAGGTTGGAGACCTTGCACTGCTCATCAGGTCACTAATTCAGAAAATAGATCTGCCAACATCAAATGCTCTCTAGGGTAATATTGAGGATTACCTTGATTCCAAACCAAACTTGTGATATTAGTTCGAAAAGGAACTAGATATGCTTAAAGTGGCTTTCATGTTGATCAACAAAATGCATTGAGGTGCGTACAGTGTCTGACCAATTTAGTACAAGAAATGCGACGAAGGGTGCCAAACAACGCAAAAATACTTCAGAAAAGTTCCCTGCTTTCTGCCAACTAACTATCTCATTGCATAAGAAAAACATTAACAACCTTATTGGAACTGTTGTAGGTACTGACATCACTGAAAACCAGTGAAAGAACCTGACATTAGTAAAACGGAATTTAGTTACCAAGACTGAGGTCCACAGCTATAGAGATGCATCTGATTATAAGCCATTCAAAGAGCAGGCAGCATTTGCGATGTCCGTAGCTACTTACTTTGCCACACTCAAATGCGGAAGTAGAACAACAGACATATTTGGCCAGTTAAATGTTATGAAAACTAAACTTCGAAACAGAACGGATAGTAAAATAGCCAATGTAATTCTGGCAGTGCGTGCAGGATTAAGAAGAAACGAAAAAACGAGCTTCAGTTACGGAATATCACCCAATGTCGCAAGCATGACTGGGATATCAGAAACCCACAGTGGAGAAAATATGCAGTCACCTGTACCTGTTAATCCCTCCAGGAAGATGATGGTGATGCATCAGACTTGCGGATTATTATGATTACGTAATAGTTATGTAATGGAAATGTTATATAATTAGTCTGATTTATTGAAAAAATACATGTAGTTGTACATGCCTTTTTAGGCATTTGGGGGGGGGATAAAAGTGTACAGCTTATTCCTCATCCATTTCCTAAACTCAATATCTTTTTCCTAAAACAATAACATTAACTACAGATCCGGACATTACGGCTCATCGGGGAGTAGTCAAAAGTAACCTTCACTCAACGCAGCTGTAACGAAGACTGAAATTCCCCCGACTCTGATTACCCCCCCCCTCCCAGGTGTAACGAAGACTCTTTATCGCTGTTCTACGCGATAAAGAGAAAATTTGA
>NC_051417.1:20204081-20204409 GCF_015228065.2 Penaeus monodon | reverse complement strand
GCATCATCATCGTCATCGTCAATACCGCTACCAGTATCAATAATATGACTTAACTATTATCGTTATCCATATGCATCGTTAAGTCATACAAAAAGTAATTTCAAAAAATCCAAATTCAATCTCCAATAGAGGGGACACAGTTATTATCAAATGTATTAAAAAAAAAATAATCCTATCAAATTGAAATTACAAATAATCTGTTTTTTTTTTCTCCCTGAAGCACGTGTATTTCTATCCACTTATCATTTGGAACTGTCATCCTCTGAAAATATTAATTGGATATAGAAGCCCAAAAATTACACACACACACACATATATATATATATAT
>NC_051417.1:20203753-20204004 GCF_015228065.2 Penaeus monodon | reverse complement strand
TTCTGTCACGCAATTATGAGAAAAAAATGTGAACATGAAAATCGTGATTTAGTCGTAATTTTTTTTTTGTATAATTTGATACCGTGATGATGAAAAAAAACATTCATAATAATTACATTGAAAACTATATACACTATTTTTTTTTATAGAAATACAAAAATATATAAGGCATATCGAGGCATCTTAAACACATTTCAGGTAAGTGGATACATAAAGCTATGCAGTTTAAATCCATTTCCTTCATTTGTCAG
>NC_051417.1:20203267-20203464 GCF_015228065.2 Penaeus monodon | reverse complement strand
CACGTTTCGAAATATAAAAATTGGTTTATTCATGTGATAATATCTGTAATGTTATTGCCAAATCGGTCAAAAATATTGTGTTGAATAAATCTGCTACGTGATGCATTATTGTTACAGAGTTTTGGCAATAACCATTTGCTTGATGTAATATCTATTGGTCATCGAAATGAATTGAAGTCGATACCACGTTAGGAAAT
>NC_051417.1:20202694-20203026 GCF_015228065.2 Penaeus monodon | reverse complement strand
GTGCCTGTGTTTCCACTTCACATTCATTAGTTTTTAAGCAGTTCCTGTTGATCTGTTCTTCATTCCGTAAGATGAACTGAATAACTGAAATCATGCCTTATTGGACAGCATCTTGTGTAATGTACTAGGAAAGAGTGGATGCCGAGCGTCTCGTAATTTCTGAGCGATATGCAAATTCAAGGTTATATCATCAGTAGTAAATGGGCGCTTAGGCCTGACTACTGCATATTGGATGGGTGCAGTGTAAGTATATGTACTACTTGTAGAGCTAGCATTCGTGCTAGATAGAGCGTTCGTAGCAGCACTTGTAAATGTAGGACACACAAACACAC
>NC_051417.1:20202366-20202509 GCF_015228065.2 Penaeus monodon | reverse complement strand
GTTGAACATGCCTTTTTAGACAATTTTTTTGGGGTTATTCCTCATCCATTTCCTAAACTCAATATCCTTTTCCTAAAATATTAACATTAACTGCAGATCCGGACATTACGGCTCATCGGGAAGTAGTCAAAAGTAACCTTCAC
>NC_051417.1:20199654-20199944 GCF_015228065.2 Penaeus monodon | reverse complement strand
GAGGAGCACATTAGATCCAATCACAATTATTAATCTTGAAAAAAAAAAAAAAAGTTAAATGCTAAAGAGGAAAAATAAAAGAAATACGTTCTTTCGCTGAACGCTTTAAAAGGTGCATTCAAATCTCCGCGATTATTTTTGTCATCTGCCCAAACAGTTTCCAATTCTCAATAACAATGGGATACTATTTTCGGATGGCGCCGCCAGGGGGATGTCAGACTCGGTTCTAGCGTTTATATTGGCGCAGCCCGGGAAAGGTTAACTTACTAAAAGTATCTTTTGTATTCTAA
>NC_051417.1:20199405-20199627 GCF_015228065.2 Penaeus monodon | reverse complement strand
ATGTTCTAATGTGTATTTTCTGAGAATGTTAATATAATTTTCCTGTTTTTCTGATTGGTTTCGTTCGTCTTTTTGATAATTAGAAATCACTGACTATTTTGGGAGATGTCTCATTCATTTGTATTGTCGCTGTCTTGTTTATATACACTTGCTTTTTATGATGAGATGTAAATGTACTGGCACATATGGTTATATCTTTGTGTGTGTGTGTGCGCGCGCGCG
>NC_051417.1:20198919-20199262 GCF_015228065.2 Penaeus monodon | reverse complement strand
AACAAACCACATATCCACAATTATGCGCAACACAAGTAAGCAGGGCCACCTTAAGACGTGTATATACACGTCTTAAGGTGGCCCCGGGCACTTTTCTTTTATGGCCCCTTAAGTTGTCAATTAATATAAAAATGAATGTTTCACGGCTTTTCCTGAACATAACATATGTTTATTATTTCAGCTTATTTAGCCTTATTTCCATAGAGTTCCTGGTCTTGTCCATCAGAAAGTTTGCAGACAAAAAGTTGCAGATTGGTAACGTTTATGTTTGACCCATTAATGAGGGAACATACTGATAGACACAGAAACCCAGGAAAGGGTAATGTATCCTATATGTTTTCTG
>NC_051417.1:20198020-20198490 GCF_015228065.2 Penaeus monodon | reverse complement strand
TTCTGATGTATATGATGAATTTATCGCAATCATGGGAGAAAAAAGATGAGTCAATCATTGCAGAGATAAAAGAGGCGAAATATTATGGCATTAGTGTAGATCCCACGCCTGACCTAAGCCGTACTGATCAACTATCTGTTCTGATAAGATATGTGAATTCAAGTGGCGATGTTGTTGAAAGGTTTTTAGAATTCATTGCAATCGAAAGTCATATGGTTGGTACTTATTTGATATATTGCAAGAAAAACTAGAAACATTGACATCAAATATGAGCGGCGGCATCTATTCAGGACTACAAGCGAGATTTAGGGACATTAACCCACTACCAGAATGGGTACCGTGTTCCGCACACAGTTTGGTTGGTGCTTCTGCTGCAGAATGTTGTATAATTGCTGTAAACTTCTTTGGGCCACTTCAGACCATATACATTTTTTTCGGCTTTCCCGCAATGGTGGGCTATCTTTGTATGA
>NC_051417.1:20195199-20197013 GCF_015228065.2 Penaeus monodon | reverse complement strand
CTTACTCGAAACCCCCCCCGAAGAAAACGGTCAAAAGGTTGTCCGAAACAAGGTGGGCAGCCAGGAGTGATGCCACAAACACCTTCGTAACATATTACAATAAAAACTGTCTAGCAATAACCAATGTCGTGAACAATGATCGTACACCATCATCAGCAGTTAACGAAGAAAGAGCCCTGATTAAGAAAGTAGGCCAGCTAGAAATTGCAGTGATGATCAGGATGACAGTCTACAGAAGATAAACACCGTCAACTTTACGACAGTCAGATTGCACAGTTTGCGTATATTCGAGACAAATTCGATGAATTCAAGCAAGGCAAAGGCTCGCCAAACTGTGACATCAGGATACAAAGACGCTAGAAAAAAAATCCAGAACAGAATGCTAGTGACAAATTTCGAATAGAAACTTTTATTCCTATCATTGACAAATTACTATTTGAAATGAGAAAACGACGTGCAGCAATACGAAATGCTGGATGAACGATTTTGTTTCTTGATTGACTCAAAGCAAAGCAAGTCACTTGGTAGATTTCTATAAGGATGACACTGAACCAGTTTTTAAGGAGGAATTTCTGTTATTTACAGAAATGTTTTTAAAAAGTAAGTCCGTGGCTAAACTGCTGAAAACACAGATAAGTAGGGGGTAAGTGGGCAGTTTCCCCTATGTAAATATATCTTTCAGGATATATTTGTCGATTCTCGGTAGTTTCTGCGAAGGCGAGAGATTCTTTCCAAACTAAAATGGATAAAAAAACTCAAAGATTTACCAAGGGTCAGAATCGTCTTTCCCCACTAGCAATACTGAACACGGAGGCTATGTTAGGAAAATAGATTTTCATGAAATCATCAACTACTTCGCTAAGGTAAAAAGCAGAAAAGTACATATATAGTGTAGATAATTTTCATTCGAAATCGTGTACTGTTAACTTAACGTTAAATTTTGCTATTGTGATAAATAAATAATGAAGTTAATTTTTATAACAGAGTGTGATATTTTTAAGTTAAGTTTTACTGTTGTGATAAATATCAAGTTGGTTTTTACAACACGGAGTGTGATATTTTTATGTTAAGTTTTTGCTCTTGTTATACATATTAAGTTATATTTATTGTGAGAGACATATATGAAGTTAAATCATATAATATGAAAAGAGGTATTACAGCAAATATTAAGCTAATGTCCACAAAGTATTGCCATTGACTCACTTTATTTGTAATACACTTTAAGTCAATTTGTGTAGATTACAGGATGACTGATGTTACGCTATTTCCCAACATTCCGCTATAATACAGAAGTTATGTTATTGTAATGTCATATTCTCTCTTAATAAACTCTTTGTTATTATTGCATTTATTCTATACAATGTTACATCATAGAAAAGTAAAGAAAAAATATTTTCCTAATTTCGTAGGCCCTGGGTAAATTACCCACTCTGCCCAATTCATAGAGCAAGTAAGAAAATATAATACGTAAGTAAATATATATAGATTACAGTCTCCGTTTTGTCTGGAAGCTATAAAACTATAATCACTTTTAATCCAATCATTGAAGAAACTGTCATGGTGTTGTCTATAAAATTCAATAAAGATGACCGATCTTCTTTTAGATTCCAAACAGAATCTTCATTACAGATACCTATGTGTTTTGATCCGTATGGAGTCAAGAGAGAAGATAACCCACCTTAGAGTATTTACGGTAACTGTAATATATTCAGTACTAATACTATGCGTGTATTATATTTAAGCATATTAGAACCACATTTACTATAAATCTCGAGTGAATAGTATAGTACTATCGTATTAATGACAAACTAATG
>NC_051417.1:20190692-20190883 GCF_015228065.2 Penaeus monodon | reverse complement strand
ACGCAGAGGACGATCGTCCTATTTCGCCCAAGCCGATCCCAAACAGGACCGCCGTCAGTGGGCGGGCAGCAACGCGGCTCCCCCGAGCGAAACGAGCCCCCCCGATCACAAACAGGAAACGAAAGAAGAGCGCCAACCCGTGAATGTGATTGGTGGTAGGAATATGAAGAGAGAAAAAAAATGCGCGGCGC
>NC_051417.1:20190364-20190600 GCF_015228065.2 Penaeus monodon | reverse complement strand
TAATATATATATTGGTTTTACGTTATTTTCGATTTTTTTGCAAGCAATCATTCGGGATCAGATAGCACAGCGTAATAATCACATCCCAAGCATATATCTCAGATTTACATGATATTGCTTTGCCAACTGCTTCTTAATTGGAGCGTTTGGACTCACGCGCTCGAGGACAGATAAATCAACTGGTGTTGGACGCAGACACGGCGATAGCATTTCACAGTCTGGAATTGACGGGGTGG
>NC_051417.1:20190127-20190215 GCF_015228065.2 Penaeus monodon | reverse complement strand
TTTTGTATAGGCAATTGAAAGTAGGCGAGAAGGTGTAAATGCACATCACATCAAGCAAATGCAATCGCCTATGGTGTTAATCAACTCG
>NC_051417.1:20189985-20190083 GCF_015228065.2 Penaeus monodon | reverse complement strand
ACCTTTGTTACAGCTCGAATATCGGAAGGACAAAATCCGTCATTAATTCCCCAATATATTATCCTGGTTTTTGTCTGTGTATTTTTTCTTTTTTCTTT
>NC_051417.1:20189509-20189939 GCF_015228065.2 Penaeus monodon | reverse complement strand
TTCTTCCTTTTCTTGATCTTCTTCTTTCTCCTCTTCTCATTCGTCTTTCCTTTCTTTCCTCTTACCAATTTCGTATTTACTTTCACTTGCCTTTTTGACATTTTTATTCTTCCTCCTCCTCCTCCTCAACTTTTTCTTCGTTGTTGTTGATCCTTTTCATCTCCCTCTTCACTCTCCTCTCTTTCCACCTACCCGTTTCGTGTTTACATTTCCTTGCCTTCTTCGCTCTCCCAGCGCTCCGCCTACATGTCAGAGAATAAAAACATTTCACATTGCGTGCCATGTCAGGCCCAAGCTGCTTTTTTGTTTACAATTTCTCGTTAAAATTAATTTTCCGTCTTACCTTTAATACTTTTTTCTCCTCTCCAATTCCCTCTTGACAATGGAATGAGAGAATGTGAGTAAAATGAGAGAGGGAATGAAAAAGTGG
>NC_051417.1:20189123-20189406 GCF_015228065.2 Penaeus monodon | reverse complement strand
CCAAAGAAACACACAAGAGAAAAAAGCTCAGGAAGGATCCGAGAGGAAACTGAAACGGAAAATCATAAATCAGTTGGACGAGTTTATTCGCTGAAGACATGAAGAGGCGAAGACAAAAAAATCTGAGACGAGGCAACCGAGTGAGAGGAAGGAAATGCCTCGGGGAGAAGACGAGAGAGAAAACAAGAAAAAAAAAAGGTGAAATAGAAACCTTTAGAGCGGGAGAAAGTGAGAGAGGATTTTATACTGCAGTAGACACATTGTTAATGAATATGATTATATG
>NC_051417.1:20188847-20189101 GCF_015228065.2 Penaeus monodon | reverse complement strand
TCTCCTCCCCCTTCCCCCCCCCCTTATATTTGGAAAATTGTACTTAATTCCGTGCTTGTCTACATACCTGATATCTTGTTTTTACCATTATTTTGTTCTATCTTTATACATTATAATTTCGTAGCGGTTAACATTGTGACAATTATTAGGTCGTAAACCGAACAGATCTTATTTCCGATATCATCCTGGAGGTGTCAGTAGGATGTCCTGCCCAAAGCTTCCTGCTATAAATAAAACTAATTTGAATTTGTTTC
>NC_051417.1:20188316-20188433 GCF_015228065.2 Penaeus monodon | reverse complement strand
GAAACAAATTCAAATTGGTTTTATTTATAGCAGGAAGCTTTCGGCAGGACATCCTACTGCCACCTCCAGGATGATATCGGAAATAAGATCTGTTCGGTTTACGACCTAATAATTGTA
>NC_051417.1:20187567-20188092 GCF_015228065.2 Penaeus monodon | reverse complement strand
CATCTCATTTTTCCTGTTAAAACTTTCATATTTACTTATTTTGCGAATAACCCAACGACAGTCGTTTTTCCCGCAGTTCATACTGATGCTTCTTCGCTTCAGCTCCCTAAACGGCGCCGTGAGGAAACTTATCCCGCATTTTCATGACGTTGTAAAAATTCCTTGTCAAATTTTCAAGTTTCCTAACTTTCGTAACAACTATTAGCGTGTGTGATACGGTTTTCGGAATGAACTGACGCATGAATGATACTGAAGTCAGGGGATTAATAGATATAGGCGATTCTTTCCGCGTTTTGATAATCAGCTGATTAACTTCTTGTCAGGGCACTGATATATCTTGTGACTGAAAAAAATGCGGCTTATAATCCATCCATATATCTAGTGTGTAAGCTCAGCATATTATTTTTGTATCGTCAATTGATCAGAAAAGTTTATTATTGTTAAAGTTATATAAAAAACTTTATCTGCCTCAATATTGTAGATCTTTGTCAATTGTGTCGACATTCCTCACTGAATGTTGATGTA
>NC_051417.1:20186621-20186732 GCF_015228065.2 Penaeus monodon | reverse complement strand
CCCACAGCTCCACGTGAGAAAAGTACGCCGAATAATTAATGAAAGTCGAGGTAGATAGTTTGAGGACGTTTTTCTTGACTTAATGGAGTCCTTACGGTCGCCGAGGAAAAT
>NC_051417.1:20186070-20186200 GCF_015228065.2 Penaeus monodon | reverse complement strand
TTGAAAAAACCGCATATAATCACATAATATAATCCCGCGGTATAAAAACGTCATTCACTTTCCCTCGTGTAATTATCTTTTCTGTTTCAGCCTTTTTACACGTTTTCCCTCCCGTCCATGAACGCAAAAT
>NC_051417.1:20185853-20185955 GCF_015228065.2 Penaeus monodon | reverse complement strand
ACTAAACAGACAAATAGAAATATGCAGGAAAATACGTAAACACAAGACGAAAGTATAAAGTATGGTTAAAGGTCGTAAAGGCTTTGGCATGCGGGTTGGAGG
>NC_051417.1:20185285-20185761 GCF_015228065.2 Penaeus monodon | reverse complement strand
GCACGCATGCACACACGTATCACCAGCATCTAAATTGACTCAAAGATTCTTGGTAAGGAAATCTGTAGGGGAAGATATGGACGCTGTGCCTGTCAACGCCAGAAGGTGTAGGTTAATGAGCGATGGTAGGGGGAGGCGGGGCAGGGGAGGGGAGGGATGGGTGTGAAGGGAGGTGGTGAGAGGTTATGGGGGTGGGGAGAGGGGAGGTGGGGAGAGAGGGGAGAGGGGGAGAGGAGAAGTATGAGTGGGGAGAGGGTAGATGGGGAGAGGGAAGGTAAGGAGTGGGTAGCAGGGGGGTGAGGGAGAAAGGAAGACTGAGAGGGGGGGGGGGGTGAAGGAGTTTATTGGAATGATCGTTGTTGTTGGGGGGGGGGGGGTACGTAATGGCGTGGTCGTCTGAAAAAAGTGGATAACATATCAACGAGTAGATAACAAGGCGTGAATATGAACTTGAAAAGAACTTTGGTGGTCCTTAC
>NC_051417.1:20184452-20184913 GCF_015228065.2 Penaeus monodon | reverse complement strand
TTTGATTATCACCGCCACAAGAAAATTATAACATGACATAAGATGTGATAAAGAAATAGCAGCCCGATTTTTCTCCTTATTCCACCCTATCTCCCTCTCCCATCTCCTTCTCATCTCCCCTTCTCTGCTTTTCTTCTCCATCTCCCTTCTCCCCTCTCCCCCTCCCTTCCACCCCCTCCCAACCCCCGCTCATAAACCCTCATCCCTCATTTTTTTTTACCGAAGTTTCCCCTAAAATTTTCTCCCCCCCCCCTTTCCTCTCCCAAATTTTCCCCTCGAAAATTTCCCCTCGTTGTTTCATAAGTTTAATAATTCGCCAGCACACGAATGAAGTTGAAATTGGGACATGTTTTCCCGAGCACAGAAGTTAATTGTCGACCGGCGGATCAGCGAAGTAATGCTATTCCCAAATCGGTTTAAAACTTCATGTGAATTTTCTAGGGGGAGAGAAGGGAGGGCAG
>NC_051417.1:20183878-20183979 GCF_015228065.2 Penaeus monodon | reverse complement strand
TCATTAAAAAGACACCTCCCTCCCCCTCCCCCCCAAAAAAAAAACCGTCCTCAACGAACTAATTAACTCCCGCCAGAAACAATTCGCGCGCCAAAATTTCA
>NC_051417.1:20183623-20183840 GCF_015228065.2 Penaeus monodon | reverse complement strand
TAAAATCTCAACGAAATCGTAAGTCGGCGTCCGAATCCGTCCGAAAGCGTTCGGCGGACGATGCAAAATGGACAGGCGTACGTCACTTCTGATGTGAGGGGGGGAGGGGAGGCAGGGAAGTGAGAGTGAGGGGGGGGAGGGGAGGCAGGGAAGTGAGAGTGTGGAGGGGGGGAGGGGAGGCAGGGAAGTGAGAGTGAGGGGGGGGGAGGAAGGGAAA
>NC_051417.1:20183106-20183364 GCF_015228065.2 Penaeus monodon | reverse complement strand
AGAAAATTCACATGAAGTTTTAAACCGATTTGGGAATAGCATTACTTCGCTGATCCGCCGGTCGACAATTAACTTCTGTGCTCGGGAAAACATGTCCCAATTTCAACTTCATTCGTGTGCTGGCGAATTATTAAACTTATGAAACAACGAGGGGAAATTTTCGAGGGGAAAATTTGGGAGAGGAAAGGGGGGGGGGAGAAAATTTTAGGGGAAACTTCGGTAAAAAAAATGAGGGATGAGGGTTTATGAGCGGGGGTT
>NC_051417.1:20182938-20183069 GCF_015228065.2 Penaeus monodon | reverse complement strand
ATGAGAAGAAAAGCAGAGAAGGGGAGATGAGAAGGAGATGGGAGAGGGAGATAGGGTGGAATAAGGAGAAAAATCGGGCTGCTATTTCTTTATCACATCTTATGTCATGTTATAATTTTCTTGTGGCGGTG
>NC_051417.1:20182093-20182567 GCF_015228065.2 Penaeus monodon | reverse complement strand
AAGGACCACCAAAGTTCTTTTCAAGTTCATATTCACGCCTTGTTATCTACTCGTTGATATGTTATCCACTTTTTTCAGACGACCACGCCATTACGTACCCCCCCCCCCCAACAACAACGATCATTCCAATAAACTCCTTCACCCCCCCCCCCCTCTCAGTCTTCCTTTTCTCCCTCACCCCCCTGCTACCCACTCCTTACTTCCCTCTCCCCATCTACCCTCTCCCACCTCATACTTCTCCTCTCCCCCTCTCCCCTCTCTCCCCACCTCCCCTCTCCCCACCCCCATAACCTCTCACCACCTCCCTTCACACCCATCCCTCCCCTCCCCTGCCCCGCCTCCCCCTACCATCGCTCATTAACCTACACCTTCTGGCGTTGACAGGCACAGCGTCCATATCTTCCCCTACAGATTTCCTTACCAAGAATCTTTGAGTCAATTTAGATGCTGGTGATACGTGGGGTGCATGCGTGC
>NC_051417.1:20181846-20181948 GCF_015228065.2 Penaeus monodon | reverse complement strand
CCACCAACCCGCAAGCCAAAGCCTTTACGACCTTTAACCATACTTTATACTTTCGTCTTGTGTTTACGTATTTTCCTGCATATTTCTATTTGTCTGTTTAGT
>NC_051417.1:20181627-20181769 GCF_015228065.2 Penaeus monodon | reverse complement strand
ATTTTGCGTTCATGGACGGGAGGGAAAACGTGTAAAAAGGCTGAAACAGAAAAGATAATTACACGAGGGAAAGTGAATGACGTTTTTATACCGCGGGATTATATTATGTGATTATATGCGGTTTTTTCAATTTCTCTTGCGC
>NC_051417.1:20181085-20181219 GCF_015228065.2 Penaeus monodon | reverse complement strand
ATTTTCCTCGGCGACCGTAAGGACTCCATTAAGTCAAGAAAAACGTCCTCAAACTATCTACCTCGACTTTCATTAATTATTCGGCGTACTTTTCTCACGTGGAGCTGTGGGCCTGGCGCTGCACGAGCTCACAT
>NC_051417.1:20179684-20180213 GCF_015228065.2 Penaeus monodon | reverse complement strand
TACATCAACATTCAGTGAGGAATGTCGACACAATTGACAAAGATCTACAATATTGAGGCAGATAAAGTTTTTTATATAACTTTAACAATAATAAACTTTTCTGATCAATTGACGATACAAAAATAATATGCTGAGCTTACACACTAGATATATGGATGGATTATAAGCCGCATTTTTTTCAGTCACAAGATATATCAGTGCCCTGACAAGAAGTTAATCAGCTGATTATCAAAACGCGGAAAGAATCGCCTATATCTATTAATCCCCTGACTTCAGTATCATTCATGCGTCAGTTCATTCCGAAAACCGTATCACACACGCTAATAGTTGTTACGAAAGTTAGGAAACTTGAAAATTTGACAAGGAATTTTTACAACGTCATGAAAATGCGGGATAAGTTTCCTCACGGCGCCGTTTAGGGAGCTGAAGCGAAGAAGCATCAGTATGAACTGCGGGAAAAACGACTGTCGTTGGGTTATTCGCAAAATAAGTAAATATGAAAGTTTTAACAGGAAAAATGAGATGGTAT
>NC_051417.1:20179359-20179467 GCF_015228065.2 Penaeus monodon | reverse complement strand
TGTTTTCAATTATTAGGTCGTAAACCGAACAGATCTTATTTCCGATATCATCCTGGAGGTGGCAGTAGGATGTCCTGCCGAAAGCTTCCCTGCTATAAATAAAACCAA
>NC_051417.1:20178684-20178968 GCF_015228065.2 Penaeus monodon | reverse complement strand
AGTAACTTCCTGAGGGCAGCGAAACTCTGGGAAACAAATTCAAATTAGTTTTATTTATAGCAGGAAGCTTTGGGCAGGACATCCTACTGACACCTCCAGGATGATATCGGAAATAAGATCTGTTCGGTTTACGACCTAATAATTGTCACAATGTTAACCGCTACGAAATTATAATGTATAAAGATAGAACAAAATAATGGTAAAAACAAGATATCAGGTATGTAGACAAGCACGGAATTAAGTACAATTTTCCAAATATAAGGGGGGGGGGAAGGGGGAGGAGA
>NC_051417.1:20178379-20178662 GCF_015228065.2 Penaeus monodon | reverse complement strand
CATATAATCATATTCATTAACAATGTGTCTACTGCAGTATAAAATCCTCTCTCACTTTCTCCCGCTCTAAAGGTTTCTATTTCACCTTTTTTTTTTCTTGTTTTCTCTCTCGTCTTCTCCCCGAGGCATTTCCTTCCTCTCACTCGGTTGCCTCGTCTCAGATTTTTTTGTCTTCGCCTCTTCATGTCTTCAGCGAATAAACTCGTCCAACTGATTTATGATTTTCCGTTTCAGTTTCCTCTCGGATCCTTCCTGAGCTTTTTTCTCTTGTGTGTTTCTTTGG
>NC_051417.1:20177974-20178221 GCF_015228065.2 Penaeus monodon | reverse complement strand
CCACTTTTTCATTCCCTCTCTCATTTTACTCACATTCTCTCATTCCATTGTCAAGAGGGAATTGGAGAGGAGAAAAAAGTATTAAAGGTAAGACGGAAAATTAATTTTAACGAGAAATTGTAAACAAAAAAGCAGCTTGGGCCTGACATGGCACGCAATGTGAAATGTTTTTATTCTCTGACATGTAGGCGGAGCGCTGGGAGAGCGAAGAAGGCAAGGAAATGTAAACACGAAACGGGTAGGTGGA
>NC_051417.1:20177587-20177669 GCF_015228065.2 Penaeus monodon | reverse complement strand
ATACACAGACAAAAACCAGGATAATATATTGGGGAATTAATGACGGATTTTGTCCTTCCGATATTCGAGCTGTAACAAAGGT
>NC_051417.1:20177455-20177543 GCF_015228065.2 Penaeus monodon | reverse complement strand
CGAGTTGATTAACACCATAGGCGATTGCATTTGCTTGATGTGATGTGCATTTACACCTTCTCGCCTACTTTCAATTGCCTATACAAAA
>NC_051417.1:20177153-20177304 GCF_015228065.2 Penaeus monodon | reverse complement strand
CCACGCCCGTCTAAATTCCCCAGAACTGTGAAATGCTATCGCCGTGTCTGCGTCCAACACCAGTTGATTTATCTGTCCTCGAGCGCGTGATCAAACGCTCCATTAAAAGCAGTGCAAAGCATCATGAATCTAGATTATGCTTGGATTGGGG
>NC_051417.1:20175139-20175726 GCF_015228065.2 Penaeus monodon | reverse complement strand
CCAACCCGTGCATTAAGCTGTTAACTGAATTGTATGTTAGGAGGCAACATATAATTTATAAATTTTGCAGAAAAACATTGTTAGCTTCTTTGGATAAATATAGAGTAGATAAAACAAGCACAATTAAATATAAAAACAGTTGTATTATATTAATATTTTTATAAACAATACATCACATTCCTTGCAGCTAAAGCAATGTTACAAATATTTTTACAAACGCACTTTACATTCCTCACACTCCAGATTCCACTGCGTGATTCAGTACAGAAGTGTGGCCGCTGAGGAAGCATCGTGCGGGTTTTATGCCTACGACCTGGGCAGCACTCACGGCTCCTTCCACAACAAGCACCAGATGAAGCCGCACACATACTACAGACTCAGAGTGGGCCACATGATCAAGCTCGGAGGGAGTACGAGGATGATGATCTTGCAGGTGTGTTTTTGGGGGTTTAAGGTCAGAATTTTGCAGTTGCAGTTGTAAGAATTTTTAACATTAACATTAACTGGCTCCCCATTTAGTAAAGCACAATGATTGACCTAGCTTGATAGCACTTCAGTGTGGATTTCCCAGTATCTTGAAATCCCCA
>NC_051417.1:20174162-20174595 GCF_015228065.2 Penaeus monodon | reverse complement strand
GCAGGCCAGGAACGTACCATGAATTTGGGAACAAGGGGAGCCTGCATTAGTGATCAATAGGTGAGCCAAGATGTGACTACTAGCACCACAGTCCCCAGATCCTGGCTTGTCATAAGCTGGGGAAATAGAATGGCATCAACAATAAGGGGGCTTCCAATAGTGGTCTATTAGGTGAACTGTAATGTGTCTGCTGTAGAGCAATCAAGGGTCAACAATGAGCTGTGAGATGTGCCTGCTGGCAACTAAACAGGATGTAGTTGCAGGACATGGTGTGGTCATACATAGTGTGCAGTGTATGCAGATCAGGGACAGGGCTGATTTAGGGTGTTGATGTGCCAAGGGATTCCAGGGGGTATTTCATATAATAACAGACATATTGTCAAGTGTATCCCAGTTGAAGAATTACTTTAGAAATGCAAAAAAAAAAAAAAAA
>NC_051417.1:20173914-20174069 GCF_015228065.2 Penaeus monodon | reverse complement strand
TTTTGAGCCAGACACTAACTTCTTTTTAAATTAATACATAAATAGAGATTCAAAAAAGACATTGCTGGTGTATCTTTTTATGGTATTTGCACCTAAAGATTAGTTTAGTAGTGAATCTTTTCATGTGTGAAATTATGTGTCACTTTTTACCATCA
>NC_051417.1:20173761-20173866 GCF_015228065.2 Penaeus monodon | reverse complement strand
CACAGGGTCCAGCAGAGGATGAGGAACCTGAGATGGAGCAGACGGTAACGGAACTGAAAGCCGCAGCAGCAAAGCAACTGGAGAAGCTTGAGAAACTGGAAAGTG
>NC_051417.1:20173102-20173720 GCF_015228065.2 Penaeus monodon | reverse complement strand
GCACTTCAGGGGAAAGATGAGGAAAGTGGGGGCATAGATTGGGGAATGGGTAAGGCCAATATTTCTGTTCTGTTTCTGAATATCCTTTTTGATATGTTGTAACATAGAATGATTATTGGTTAATGTCTTCATATAACTACTGCTTTGCTTTTATGGAATTCCTTTTCTTTTTCATTTAAACCCTTTTACTTTGTTAGTCTTGGTCATATAATCATGCCAACATAATTTTCAGAAGCTAAATTAAAATCAGTGCTCAGATAAATATAAAAATTAAATGACAATGATTTTTCCCAGGTGATGATGCAGAGGAAGCAGAAGATGGAGAAAATGATGTGAATCCCTTTGCTTCCCTCAATGAGGAACTCTACTTGGATGATCCTAAGAAGACCCTCAGAGGCTGGTATGAACGGGAAGGGTATGACCTTCCAGAATACGAAACAGATGACATCAGCCCTGGATATTACAGATGTAAACTAGAGTGAGTGAAATGCATCTTTTCTAATCATGGTTGTGCACTGACATCCTAAGGTTTTTGAACTGCATGTCTTCACTGGTGTGTAACAATGTCTGAAGTTTAGTGAGAATGAGTCAAAGTCTTTGATTGATTAGGTTGTTGCT
>NC_051417.1:20172552-20172697 GCF_015228065.2 Penaeus monodon | reverse complement strand
CATTACCACAGTGAACATGGCAGTGAGTTAAGGTACCATAATAGTTGATTTACAGCTGATTCTTGTTGTTTGACAAGTTGTTAGTCAGTAGATTTGCTGACTGACACATATATCAGCTACTGATGCCAGTTCAAAGTTTATTTGG
>NC_051417.1:20172103-20172402 GCF_015228065.2 Penaeus monodon | reverse complement strand
TACAGCCCACTAGGTAGTCCAAAAATAAAAATGAAGTAAAAAGTGTCAAGTAAAATGTCCTTCTACAACAAGCAGATAGCATTCTTATGTTGCCATCCTTTCAGGTTACCTGTTCCAGGGCCAGGAGGAGCACCCATGGTGGCAATTGCAGAACACCGAGGAAAGAAGAAGGAAGTTGTGGTGCAGTGTGCTTTGGAGGCATGCAGACTTCTGGATAGGATTGGTATTTTGAGACAAGCTAAACATGGTGAGTTTTTTCTGTCTTCCTTTTGCTTTATTTCTATGATTATTGTTGTCTG
>NC_051417.1:20171516-20172029 GCF_015228065.2 Penaeus monodon | reverse complement strand
CGTCTGTTTTTTGTCATATTGGTAAAAGGAAGACTTTTTTGGCAATTTTTCCATGACATTTTGCTTGTACTGTGCTGTTGCTCATTTTTTTCCATTGGAGGTAAGGGGAGAATATTTGGAAAACTTAAAATAAACCTTTTCTCTGTTTCTGTTTCTTTTTAAAATTAATCTTCTATTTTTGAAAGACAAATAGAAGTAAGATGAAATTATCCAGCCATTAGTCCAGATGATGATAAGGATAAAGAAAGTTCAACAGGAAGCTAATACTTTGGTCATATGACAACACTTTTTGAATAGTGTGGAGGCAAAATATATTGACACTTGTTTATTTGGTCTTCACAGACTAAAGGCTTCAATGTAATGAGAAGCTGTAAGTTTCTGTCAAGCATCCTGAACTTTCTCTTGTTGCATGGCACAGAATTAGAAGAGGTGCCAGAGTATTATAATGATACACTTTAGAAGTAATTAAAAGCAGTGAAAGTGGGATATTTTTTTATAACTCTCTGTGGAGGG
>NC_051417.1:20170646-20171011 GCF_015228065.2 Penaeus monodon | reverse complement strand
TAAAATATAATATAATTGTTATATAGATTAAAAAAGAGGAGAGGTTTATATATCATTAATTTATGTATTTAAGTTAATATTGACAACAGTTTAATTATTATAATGAAAACAAACAACATGATCGATAATACATGCTACAAAAAAAACAATTCACGTTCGGTTTCAGGATTCAGGTTCATCTGTCTCTGGGATACATGCACAACCTTTGGGGAAATTATCCCCAATTTTTAATAGTTACTTGCAATGATATATTGCCATCATTACCAAATGATCTGTTTCACTTTTTCACCAGTTGGGTTTTATACTTAGCTATCTCCTACAAAGCACCTCGTCACCTTCCATACGAGATTTTCACGCCACAGTAA
>NC_051417.1:20169397-20169636 GCF_015228065.2 Penaeus monodon | reverse complement strand
AACAGTAATATTGATAAGGGATGAAGTGTGATGATATACTGATAATACCTTTAATTGCGATCATTCATAATCATCAAAAAAAAAAAGTCCGAGAAGAGAACCAGCAATTTTATATCACAGGAAACAAAAACGAACATGACTCGATGCCTGCACTGGAGACTAAAGGACTGAAAGGAAATGGGTCGCACAAGACCCGGAAGCAATGCAGCAATGCTTCGAACAAAACTTTTTTTCCAGCC
>NC_051417.1:20167952-20168413 GCF_015228065.2 Penaeus monodon | reverse complement strand
CTCCGTTCATTCTGAAGGACCCCTCCCCTTTTTTATTAAAGCTATGGATAAGGAATTGCCTCAAAGCTTAGGGCGAGCGAGCAAAGACTCTCGATTCAGCAAAGTACAAAATTAGGCAAACGGCTCAGCATTGCGAAACCTAGAAAAGCCAATTCTCCATTTTTGTCTAGACTCCGAGAGAATTGTACATTCTTATGCAGTTGGAATAATACCTATAAAACGTTTCCTCCGATGCGTTAAAATAGGTGAGTGTTCAATTGTTCTCCACTAAATATTTAGATATCTGCAAAGCCTTTTAACGACAGTATTTCTGCAAATATACAGTGTAACAGCTACCCTCCATCCCGGAGCAGTTCTGAAGAATATCCTCCTTAAACCAAAATGTTATGTTTTTGTTCATACAGCCTGTGAACGCGACCCTTTCTATTTGGATTATTCCATAAAGTCTTTCCTTTCGTTTT
>NC_051417.1:20167481-20167712 GCF_015228065.2 Penaeus monodon | reverse complement strand
CCAAAATACATAAAAGTGGTTTACAAAAAAATAAATAACGACTGTTTTCGAAGGATCCTTCATTCCCAAAAAACAGTAAAAAAAAAGTGTTACTGCTTGACTGAATAAAAAAGACCCTTAATGATCACATATTGCCTTGTTGAAGCTGGCAACTGCAAAAATGTGACTTGGATGCGATGACAACTATAGAAAAAGATTGGAGAGTGAGGATTCCACAATTCTTTCGTTTGC
>NC_051417.1:20166471-20166800 GCF_015228065.2 Penaeus monodon | reverse complement strand
AGAAGAAAGACAGTAGAGAGAAGCAGCGGAAAGGATGTAGGGAGTAGAGATGAAGTTATGATTGTCCTCTAACGGGTTATTGATAAAAAAGGGAGAAGAAAAGAGAAAAGAGAAAATTGCCCCTACATGCCCGTCCGGCAAAATCCATACAACGAACTAAAACTAAACACTTCTTTCCCAAACTTCTTCTTCCTTTTCCCTCTTAAGTGGTTGTATTTGCTATAAAAAGGGAGAAGGAGAAGTTCGCCCCCATAGCTCTGCCTCGTTCTCGTCACAAAACAACACACAAAACCTTCGTTTCCCACAATCGTTCTTCTTCCTTTTCCACC
>NC_051417.1:20166039-20166292 GCF_015228065.2 Penaeus monodon | reverse complement strand
CCATCCGTGAATCTGAACATACCAAACTAATTGTACAGTGCTTTCTCCCAACTCATTCCGCAATCGGAACATACCTTGCTTTGCAACGCAGAAGGGAAGTATTTGAACTTCAGTCCCGAACGCCGATAACAGACACGTTCTGAAAGCGATACGTAGGGATTCAAGGCGATCCATACCGATTCGGCAAGACGGAAAATACAGATGGACGAGAGTCTATAAATTGCAAGCTTTCGAGTAACGGCGAAAGGACGTG
>NC_051417.1:20165525-20165822 GCF_015228065.2 Penaeus monodon | reverse complement strand
CACTGTTATTTATTCCGCGCCATTGCGAAGTACAGTATATTCCTTGCAACTATTTCGACTGTATGTATATGCGGTCTTGCAACATCGATTTAAGAGACGTATGAACTCAAGCGTAATCTTATAGCCAATCCAACGTAAGTTTTGCAAGTAATTCAACTGCTACACCAAACTATCCAAATATGATTGAGTATCGCACAACCTGTTCGTGATATTATACACTAGCGCCATCTATTTTCGATAATTCCCGAAACTGTTAATGGCCAATGTTGACGCGCGAAACGATATGCATAGAAAACG
>NC_051417.1:20165263-20165485 GCF_015228065.2 Penaeus monodon | reverse complement strand
GGTGAATGAATGAATAACTTTGCGGAATGGAAGAATTGCTAATTGTGCACATGGATAAAAAAAAAAGTTTTGTGCTTTTATAAGGGTAATTTCCTGCTTTAAGTTAATTTATCATTCCTTTTTTATGACGCCTATATATATTTTTTTCACTATCGCCCCTCCTCTTTTTCCGTGTGAGACAAAAGAGAGAGTGAAAGAGGAAGCTAAGCAACCAAAAAGACA
>NC_051417.1:20164302-20164377 GCF_015228065.2 Penaeus monodon | reverse complement strand
CGTGGTTCTTTAAACAAACAACCCCGCACGTGAAACTAGGTAAGGCAGTTCTTATGAATGGCCGGGAACCAATAA
>NC_051417.1:20163738-20163907 GCF_015228065.2 Penaeus monodon | reverse complement strand
TCATAAATTCGTGTTCACAGGAGAACCGTCAAACAAAGAACATACGGACCACACGCAAAACACAATAACATGGCTGGCTCTTCCTTCGGGCCACAAGCGATAGGGGGAGAGAGTGTGCGGTAACTGAAGTATTGTAAGTTTCTCTGCCTATCGCCCCCTCCCCCCTTCC
>NC_051417.1:20163449-20163608 GCF_015228065.2 Penaeus monodon | reverse complement strand
CCCTTGCCCCCCTAACCCCACTCCCTCCTCCCTCTTTCCTCCTTCCTCCCTTCCCCTCCCCTTCTTCCCCCCCCCTACCCGCTCTCCCTCCTCCCTCTTCCCCCGTATCTCTTCTCCCCCCCCCCCAACCAGTCTCCCTAATCTCTCGTAGTCTCAGGT
>NC_051417.1:20163221-20163402 GCF_015228065.2 Penaeus monodon | reverse complement strand
ACGCGGTGACAGACAGGGGGTGCACACTATATGTAGAGGCATCTGGTTCCTCGAGACACAGTGGTTGTTAGAGCTTCGTCTGTTACGCCTACAACGTTTAGCTGCTCGAGAGGAGATCGGTGATTCTGTATAACGTAAGGATGTGAATTTTGTCTCTTCTGTTCGTTTCCAGGTTTGAACT
>NC_051417.1:20163091-20163177 GCF_015228065.2 Penaeus monodon | reverse complement strand
GGCTTAAGTCTGATTAGGCTTTGTTTGAAATAACCAAGTCTCAGATATTTTGATATTTAATTTAACTTTTTTTTTTAAATATCTGT
>NC_051417.1:20162645-20163072 GCF_015228065.2 Penaeus monodon | reverse complement strand
TGCGATAGACGTTTTTACTCTTAGTTTGCTCTCCATTATTTTCATAACCGATAGTAGGGTGCAAGAAGATATACTGGTATATCAGTGAAAATTCAGTAAAACTTTTACATTATCTGCGTTTATTAAACTAATGTTGTAATAAATCGTGCAACACTCAGTTAATGATTTTTTTTTGTCGGTAATTCTCTAGTAATTTTTAAAAATAAATTTTTGTTGTAATTCGCGTTTCTATCAATTGCTATGTGAGTGGCATATAATGAAGAATGCTCAAGGCTATATATGTATATTATTTTAATTGACGCAGTAATCCGATCAACAGGGTTGGGGAAAATGAGGAAAAATAAGTAGATGAGTTTTAATTACATGAGGCAAAATATTTTCCCGCTTACATCATGCGATTCTCATACAGTACCTCTTAAACCGCTAT
>NC_051417.1:20162224-20162477 GCF_015228065.2 Penaeus monodon | reverse complement strand
ATTTTTCCCGCGTATTCTCCAGAGGGCGTTCGTGCACAGCGTCCGGATTCACTGCCTGTCACGCGCGCTTTGTCTCGGTCACTTGACTTTCTGATACGTACAGTAATATATACCTGACTGCGGGGTTTTGATGTGTCCGTCATGTGAGTTTGATATGAAACTACAAAGAAACACAAAAAAGAAATAAATGTTCTCGTGTCCCTCTCTTTCTGTAAGGTATAACATGCAAAGTCACAACATGTAATCGTATAGC
>NC_051417.1:20162048-20162148 GCF_015228065.2 Penaeus monodon | reverse complement strand
ACTTTTGGTTCAACACAGTTCTGATAGAAAGTTAAATCCAAATCCACGATAACGGGCGCATTCAAACTTGAAAGAAAACTAAATGTGTCCTAATTTAGCT
>NC_051417.1:20161693-20161801 GCF_015228065.2 Penaeus monodon | reverse complement strand
AGAAACACTAAAGAATAATCAAAACTTCATAAAAGTATCATCCATGATGAAATCCTCTCGTGGCCATGAAAACGGTATGCAATTTTTATGGCCAAGTCATGATACAAC
>NC_051417.1:20157653-20159083 GCF_015228065.2 Penaeus monodon | reverse complement strand
TCAATATAATAATTTGAACACTAAATCATCTTAAACTGCACGATACGCTGAAAAAATCCTCACTCATCTTGGAGTACATCTCGATTAATGCAACTTTATCCCCACGATTTCAGGAGATAATTAACTCATTAAAATGCTAAGTATGCATGTAGTGTGAAATTAGGATAATGAAATGTGGGATGAGTGATATGAAGTGACGATTTTTTTTACTGAAAATGTGTGGTGCTCATGTGTGGTGAAAGTGTGCTGTAATAGTGCAGTGTGATGAATAACTGGCTTGGGAATATCGTGTGAACGGAGAACATTTTTGTGAACATTTGGTGTGATGAGGTAGTGTGGAGAATGTGATGTGTGGTAATATAGTGTGATATTTCATTGGAATTAAAAGTAGTTTGGTAGAAGAACACTTGTGAACATTTATTGTGGTACAGGAGTTTGTGGAGGAACATGCTGTCGTGTCCATTGTATATTTATTGTGGTAATGTTGAAGAACACTTAGTAGAATGAACATTTTTAGCAGTCATGGTGTATGAAGGAAGAACACATTTACTGTTGTGAGGATTTGGTGTAGTCAAGAAGAGGGCTGTAGTGAAAAATATTTGGTAGATTGAATATGGAATGTTATGGAACTGTAAATCTGTACTGCCTACAAGATGTGGCAAAAAAGTGGTAGTCATTATTGGGGTGCTTATGTGTAGTGAAGATTTTCTGACAGGAAGACATGGTGAAAGCATTACATGAAATAAGTTACGTGTAGTAAGGTTGTCTGGTAGTTCTGTGTGACAAACCGTACAACTAGTGTAGCTGGATGGCAAGGGAAAAAAAACATGCATGTTTGCGTGGTTTCGTGAGCACAAGATTTAATAGCGTTTTGCGGTTGCGGGCTGTGGTTAAAATAGTGGTCCGTTAATGTGGTTGTGCGAGGTATAGGGGCCTCAGTGGACGGGTAAGGACGCACGTCTTCTGTAGCTGAGTTAATACCATGGGTTCGAACTCTTCCGAAATTGAATCTTGATACTGTCTCGGATATTCAATGCGATAGAAAGGTAGAAAAAGACAAAGAACGAATGAGTGAAAGAGATGAAGAAGGAAAGAAAGAGAGAAAGAACGAAAGGAAGGAAGAAAGGAGATATAAATAAAGTAGAGCGAAAGAAAGGCAAAGAAAAGGTAAAAAGATAAAAACAGGAATAAAAAGGCACAAAAAAGGGAACAGTACAGAGAGAGAGTGGAAATTGTGTGTAATTGAAGACATAAAAACAATGTATGGGAGAAATCCTACAAAGGAGAAAGGGGAGAGAGAGATTGGTGGTGGGGGGAGGGGGGGGGGAGGCAACACACTGACCGCAATAATCTTCCGTAGAAACCATGAAAGGTCAAAGTGTGAAGCATCATTATTTAATGAACCTAAAACACCGCAAATAAATATGATG
>NC_051417.1:20157390-20157620 GCF_015228065.2 Penaeus monodon | reverse complement strand
ATCATAAAACTTACCAAAGTCACCAGAAACAAAACGAAGAAAACGAAATAAATGGACAAGTTGAAGGTGCATCTTCGCCTCCCAAGGAAACAGAAAACGGGACGTCACATATATCCGTCAGCGACCTTCACAAGACAGTTGCCGCAATTATGGCGCGAGAAAGCGGAACTGCGGAACACGTAATGCCGCTTTAAGCTTTTCAAAATGATAGTTATTGAATCTTTAATTGC
>NC_051417.1:20157137-20157349 GCF_015228065.2 Penaeus monodon | reverse complement strand
AAACAACTTATGGAGTGATTAAGATAGTTGGAGGATTCCTACTTAATTTTGTTCATATGAAAGAACGTGATACAAGACATAGGACGAAAGAGAAAATAATTTGGTTGGGTAATTACAAAATAACGGAAGAATAAAGATAACGGATCGGAAGAGAAAAAATGGTCAAATGAGGAGATAGATAAAGAAGGTAAATAAAAGAAACAAACGCAAGT
>NC_051417.1:20156795-20157028 GCF_015228065.2 Penaeus monodon | reverse complement strand
AAGTCGAGAACTACGTAACGGGAGCGAGTGATGGAGCGGAGTTTAAGTCGGCTTGACGTCACGTCTGTGTGCGTGACGTCAGAGAAACGCACGGAGGAGCGCCCAAGTTCAAATATTAATTTAATAAACTTTCTCATTTCCCTTTCGCTATGATATGGAAAGCATTAGGGATATACAAAAATAGTGTATTAAAGATATAACATAATTATAATAAAAAAATATATCACCCCCCC
>NC_051417.1:20156398-20156563 GCF_015228065.2 Penaeus monodon | reverse complement strand
GAGCATCGACGAATCCTAAAGAGATCGCGCCGGCGGCAAATCTTTCCATAAGAGGATCTGATCCTCCTTTCCAGCTTGGGAACAGTGCAGCTTCGATGAGCGATTGCCTTCGCCGAGGACTGCTACTCCGACAGTGCTTCGAAAAAATCGGTCGAAAATCTCCTC
>NC_051417.1:20156212-20156323 GCF_015228065.2 Penaeus monodon | reverse complement strand
TTCCCATGCGAGTACTTTCGTCATTTTCAGACTTTTTTCTTGTATGAATAAATTTCATAAGCCGTCAACTTCAGAACAAAGTTGATTTAAGTTTCAGTCTAATGCAAGCTG
>NC_051417.1:20155665-20155933 GCF_015228065.2 Penaeus monodon | reverse complement strand
CATCGGCCAAAGTATCCCAAAGTAGAGCCACCTAAGCGGTAATTTCAACCTCACCTAATTCTTTCCGTCTTTCTACAGCCTTTGTCACGTGACCTCAGCAACACCAAGATGGCGGCCGAAGGTTCGACATTCCAGACCGAGGGAAGAGACATTCTTTTCACCCAGGACTCTTTCCCATGGCCGGAATTTTCACCGTCCTTTTTCGAGTAGGTTGAATTCTCTGTGCCATTTTTTCATAACTGAGCTATACATTTTCAGAAATCATTAC
>NC_051417.1:20155393-20155534 GCF_015228065.2 Penaeus monodon | reverse complement strand
TAAGCAATGGATCTTAGGTATTATTATCTTTAAATTGCTGATCCGCTAAAATGAAAAGCGGAGGGAACGACACAAAATTTACAGTTAGAGGTCGAGGTATTCAAGAATATTTAGGAAAAAAACACTTCTACTGAAAATGCA
>NC_051417.1:20154590-20154679 GCF_015228065.2 Penaeus monodon | reverse complement strand
ATCATTTCCCAGCGAAACTGACTCTATGAAAACATAAGGCTAACACACATACAAAACATCAACGATACTACATACTACAATTCTCCCTC
>NC_051417.1:20154305-20154562 GCF_015228065.2 Penaeus monodon | reverse complement strand
TCGTAAGAAGCAACATACCATTTAATCATCAATCCTTTCTTTTATCCTGTGTCCCCATTTCCTCTACCCTTCCCAGCGACGTGGTGGTTATGAGCCTAAGCGTTATCGTCTTCTCTCTCGCCCTCTTCTACATCTACGCCAAGCCTGCGGTCACGTCGAGGGGGAAGAGAGATGCAGAGGGGGAGGAGGGGGAAGGCGGGTACGAGTGGCCGTCATTAGCTAGAAGGAACAGGTAAGATATGTGTTCGAAAAAAGAG
>NC_051417.1:20153154-20153772 GCF_015228065.2 Penaeus monodon | reverse complement strand
GCGTATTCTTGTCTTCCTATGAGTAATGCCGATACTCATAATCTACATTCATTGACTTGTTCTGTTCCCTTCTCAGCGTCGCCAGGAGGCAGCGCTCATTTTCCATTATCATGCCAGGAATAGATACCGTAACCCTTTCTTCCCCCGAACACGGCATGACAATTAGTATAAATCAAAATATTGTGCTTTTTGAAGACATATTGGGATTCTGACCTCAGCGGAATGTTGGTTTGTCACGAAGTTTGATTAAGAATATTCATTCTGTGCCGACTATTATTTTTCTTCCTTGTATTTTCGTATATATTTCTTGTTTCTTCCAGCTTTCGTTCTGATAACCCTATGTCGTTCCTATTATCGGGCTCAATAAAGTTTTTTTTTATACGTCCACATTGTGTAATAACTCACTTTTCAAATATAATTCAATTTGCTTAAAAAAAAATGCCTTTTTTGAAGGAGGTCTTTTCCACCTTCTCAAATCTTGTTACCGTGATAACTTCTGTCTATCTTAGGCTTACGCTACCTATATTTCCGATGTACTTCACTCTGTGTCGAGGGCCTACTTCTCAGAAGAAAAAAAAACTATCCATTCAGCACTCGACCGTTTTTTTCCACGTTATA
>NC_051417.1:20152777-20153126 GCF_015228065.2 Penaeus monodon | reverse complement strand
AGGCCTACGGTCACCTCAATTCTCAAAGTACTTGGACGCATTTCGAAAGAGGAGGGAGGGTGGTAGAGGGCTATACCTTATACAAAGTAACCTCTTCGGAAAATGGCCTTATCCGCACAACTCCTCTCGGGGAATAAGCCTTATCCGCACAGCCTCTCAGTCTCAACTTCTCTCCCTCCCCCCCCCTTCAATCCTCACTTACCTTCTACCTCCTCAAAATCTCTTGTCTTCTCTTTTAGGCCCATGCTCCATATTTTGTCCAGGGTGTTGGCAGCGGTGGCCGACGGGATCCAGCGCTACGAAGGGTCCAGGACGCCGAAACTCTGAGACATGCGCTTCGAGACTCAGC
>NC_051417.1:20152324-20152471 GCF_015228065.2 Penaeus monodon | reverse complement strand
TCCATAAACATGAGGGAAAGGAGAAAGCGACCAGAAGAGACAGGAGAGAAACAAAAGCAAGAGGGAACGGGTCATAAAAAAGAAACTCCCACATTCGCAGGAAGGGAAGGAAGAGTCGCCAGATGGGAAATTTAACAACTGGCAGAG
>NC_051417.1:20152231-20152295 GCF_015228065.2 Penaeus monodon | reverse complement strand
TTTAAATAACAGCCTATGCCCACCGCAGAACAAACCTCATACAGAGACCGCTTCCGGATCACCG
>NC_051417.1:20151597-20151792 GCF_015228065.2 Penaeus monodon | reverse complement strand
CGACTTTCTCATTAACGATAGAGGAAAAAAGTATTGGGGTTCTGACAGCTGAAGCTCGTTGACGAAGAGATAGCATGGAGCCGAATGAGTGACGGACCAGTAGGGTGGGCGATTGACGATTCTCGGCTAATTGCGATCAGCTGTTAGCCCGGGACTGCGTGATTGCAGTGCTTTGGAGAAATTCTAATGAACGAG
>NC_051417.1:20151107-20151192 GCF_015228065.2 Penaeus monodon | reverse complement strand
TGATTTGTGATTTGTGTTGTATGTCTCTGTGAGTCAAAATCTATTTCACGCATGACGTTGTAAAAAAGAAAAACTAAGAATGCTA
>NC_051417.1:20150897-20151057 GCF_015228065.2 Penaeus monodon | reverse complement strand
ATATGTATTTGACACTCATGTTGCCATATATTTACTATATATTTCGTTTGAATGAATAAAATATTGTTACATCAAAAGAAAAGAGATTTAATCACAATGTGAAAACAAAATCTCGAAAAAAAAACCGAGCCAGTTTGATGAATTGAAATCCCCCGCTCAA
>NC_051417.1:20150640-20150790 GCF_015228065.2 Penaeus monodon | reverse complement strand
GTGAACTTTTCGAAAAAAAAGTCACTGCATTCAAACTAGAGCTGGACTTAATTGCAAAAAATAGATAAAATAATCCTTTGCAACGATCTCTAGCACATGATACAAAGCAAGATCTAAATCAAAACAAATAGACATTCGCAGATTCAAAAG
>NC_051417.1:20148317-20148455 GCF_015228065.2 Penaeus monodon | reverse complement strand
CCTACTTAATCTTAGGATTAGGAAAACAGAATGACAAAAAATCCTGTTTTCTCTGTAATCTGGAAGAGAGACATTGGCTTCTGCAGCAAAAAGTGGGACACGATATCAAACGGATATAAACCTCCATTCACTGAGACC
>NC_051417.1:20147912-20148196 GCF_015228065.2 Penaeus monodon | reverse complement strand
CACGGAGGCAAATTAATCTTAGCTATCTTTGAAATGCAAATGCAATCCGACAGAGATGCGAGCAACAGGAAATATTTTGTGTTGCAAACTGCAAGATTGCCAGCAATATAACAGAATCTTCGTCATTAAACTGAGGAGCAAAAGTACAACAGAATTAATTTACATGAATGGGACCAAGAAATACATTTAGTGATCTATTTTTATGTGAGACCAGGAAATTACCTTTGTTGGTATTGCAAGAATGTTGTTGCAATCTGCCCTTTGTTCTTCATCATCAAACAACA
>NC_051417.1:20146903-20147151 GCF_015228065.2 Penaeus monodon | reverse complement strand
CTTCCCCCCAGCTCCCCTTTCCTCTTCTTTCCTCTCCTTCTAATTCTTTCGTAACGAATAATTTGACATAATGAAGCATTCAGCTTAAAGACCGTTGCAGGGATTATACCGACGTGCGTTGACATCTGTTCATCATTCTCAGCCGAGGATTTAATTAAGATAATCTCTCCTTTTCTTCAGGATTAATATATATATATTTTTTATATTAAGTGATTTTTTTTATCTTGGGTTCGTTTATTACATTTTGG
>NC_051417.1:20145870-20146148 GCF_015228065.2 Penaeus monodon | reverse complement strand
CACATTAGCAGTACGAGAAAAAGACGAGCAAGGATGGCCTGCAGAGAGCGTCATATACTATTGCTCTCTCCGAAAGATATGACCTCAGAGAGCACTTGCGTAACTCATCCAGACTCTAATATCAGCGTTTGCAAAAGATAAAAAAGCAAACGGTGTCCCTCTCAGTAACTTCTTAGAGACAATGACAAATTCGTTTTCCATAAGAAGTTCGTGACGTTTTAATGCTCGGTCGTTGACTTTTCATTGTTGTTTGGACTATAATATGGAAGCTCAGCGTT
>NC_051417.1:20145535-20145764 GCF_015228065.2 Penaeus monodon | reverse complement strand
GCGATTTCCAAAGCGATTGTTTCGCTGACAACCGCTATAGAGACCCCCTCGCTTGCGTCATCCGTCCCGCTTTATTACTGCATTGTCTATATTGAGAGTTGCATCGCCTCGTCCGTGCCACGGTTAATTTAGCTGTCGCGTTCCTTTATTCCCACGCTAATTTGTTTCCGCTTTCTGCGATCGTTAGGGATGTCTGTGAACCTGAAAACATAAAGTAATATGGAAACAG
>NC_051417.1:20144332-20144429 GCF_015228065.2 Penaeus monodon | reverse complement strand
ATGGAGGAAAAAAAAGCAAGAGCAAAAGAGAGAGATGAAAAAATAGAGGTAGAAACAGAGCCAACCACCTATACAGAGACAAATAAAACACACACAC
>NC_051417.1:20144015-20144307 GCF_015228065.2 Penaeus monodon | reverse complement strand
CAGGAAGACGCAAATACAGAAGAAAAACAAAACAATGTCAGAGAGTACAATTTTTTTTTTCTCTCTCTTTTTTTGTGATCATTACCACGCTCATGATGCTTGAAGTAGCCACGGAATCATTATACAAAGAAGCATTTGTCATATCACGTGTCCACTCGGCTGTGTAATAAAGCCAACACGACTGCTCTTGTGCTCTGCTGATACGCAGCGGATACGAATTTCAGAAGCGGACTTTTAGGTGATTTATCTGGCTCTCTGTATGTCTGTGTGTGTTTGTATGGTTGTATGTGCA
>NC_051417.1:20143625-20143870 GCF_015228065.2 Penaeus monodon | reverse complement strand
TCCCCTCATTAGAGGGTAATGAGGGGAAAAAGCAAAGGGAATTGGGAAAATGAGAGAGTGATGGGAGAGGGAGGAAGAGGAAAGTGAAGAACGTATGGGGTCAGGGAAAAGACGGTAGGAAGTGGGGGAGGAGGAATAAAAGAGGGAGGTAAAGGGAAGTGAGAGAGAGAGGAGGGGAGGCGGAAGCCTGAGGGTGAGTGAGGGAGGGAGAGGGGTGAGGGAAGGGAGGATGTGGAAGGGGGTTG
>NC_051417.1:20142879-20143488 GCF_015228065.2 Penaeus monodon | reverse complement strand
GGGGGGCGGTGTGGGAAGAGGAGAAGGAAAATGGGGATTAACAAGAAAAGAAAAGAAAGATAAACACAAATACTCAAAATATGAAAAGGATGTGGGTTCACAGAAATAAAAAAAGCTTCCACACACGAAAATGAAACGTGCAATATTTTGTAGGTTAGAAATATTAGCATTTGTAAGTCCTATAGTGACCAAAAGGCTGCGCTTTTTGTGAAAATGGAATTAAATACAGATGAACAGAAAATGGCAACCCCATGCTACACGCAAAAAAAGTGAAAACTGTTTTTGGGTACTGTTTCTCCCTAATGAACAAAAATGGTGCAGCCCACATTTTTCGGAAAGCAAAATTGGAAATAAAGTACCTTTAGCAGTATTTTTTTGGGGGGTCGGTAAAGAGTCATGATGTTACAGTGTAGATAATAAAAAGAAGAAACGAGAATATATGCAATACACAAAATTTGTATATTTTTTTCCTCAAAAGATCGGCCACTTGTATAATCCAAAAATTTGACGGTATGATACAACTGGCGAAAGTTCATATTTATAAAAGAAAAAAAAAATCCTTATAGGCGTAAAGCCCAAGAGTAGGAATTTGTTGCCTCTGCTGAAGAA
>NC_051417.1:20140986-20141334 GCF_015228065.2 Penaeus monodon | reverse complement strand
ACGTAAATTGATCCTCACGTATCGTAAATAGGTTACAATATGGATGTTACATACGAATGCATTTTGTTACACATAGATGGATGGATTTGCATTCATTCAAATTGAAAATCACTTTCAGAGATATGTACACATGGCTATTTTCATACCTCAATCGTTATTTATCTCTTTGATCAAATCCATGTAAAAGTTATCACACTGATTGTCATTTTTTTAAACGTTTGTATGTACGGTTTCAATTTCGGGATTTTGAATGATCTCTTTAACGTCTGAATGTGATATGAAACGCTTCGGGTTTTCATATGATTTTATTCATATGTTTATTTACTTTTTTATAGGGGAAAATTTACA
>NC_051417.1:20140473-20140621 GCF_015228065.2 Penaeus monodon | reverse complement strand
ACACCATTCACCTTCTCTTCTACTGCGAATGGGAAAATGTTATGAGAAGACAACACTTTGCACCTGCGAATGCCCCCTGGGGAAATTAGTACCTGAACTGGAGGATAACTGCTTTTGACTTCTCTCATGGATGGAGGTTTTTACTCCC
>NC_051417.1:20138845-20139204 GCF_015228065.2 Penaeus monodon | reverse complement strand
GTCACTTGTAATCTGTTGAAACAATATGAAACTCCGGTAGCTTTTTGCATGAGCAATTTGAATTCAAAATGCATAAACAGAAACGAAAATATTTAATTATTTTTCTTTCTACCTTCAATATATTTTTTGTCACTCACAGACCTATAATTGAATGCCCTTCAAGTCGTTTGTTGCTCGTGTGAACTTTTGAAAATATTTTTTTTTCTCCTGTTTCCTGGGTTTTGAATTGGGGGGAGAGGGATATGCCTCGGAAAACTGTTGGAAAGTTATACATATCTGTGTGTGTATTAATATTATCAACTTGCTTTCCATTCTTTAAATATGTGCAAGATACTGTATTTCTAGGAAGAAGTAGAGGT
>NC_051417.1:20138145-20138439 GCF_015228065.2 Penaeus monodon | reverse complement strand
ATGATTGTCATGCGGTTATGTAAGCAGTATATGTATATTTCGACTGCAATACGTCTGCAACTCTTAATTAATTGTGGTTATTTTTGTTGTGAGAATGCCAGATCAGCTTATATGTGAAGGAAGCGGATTTGCACTATACTAAAAATCCCTTCCATTTAATCATGCATTCATTAGAAGTATTAGTTTCCAACATAGGCAACGATTGCTATTGAAATCTGCGTGCGTTGTATTAACAGATATGGAGTGATTGGGCTTTTGAATAATTAGAAATTTTGCCCGTTGGGAGGCCTGGAA
>NC_051417.1:20137365-20137765 GCF_015228065.2 Penaeus monodon | reverse complement strand
ACACGTCAACCTCATTATATAGATAATCTAATATTTCTTTATAACAAAACAGGTAATACAGCAACGAAATTATATCTATATTATACATTATCTTAATGAACTTTGCAATTAAGGCCAGAGAGGATATAAAAAATGAGATTATTAGACGATATAAAACGCAATTTTATCAATTTTTGGGAAGGGGGGGGGTGTATGGATTTCGTCCACTCCATTGTATATATTGATATGTGCAGATAATTCATCGTGAAATCTCTTTTATTTTATAATTTATCTTACTTCTTAAAAAAGCCTCATATTCATATGCTTACTGTATTATCATTTTATCATATCGTTTTATCTCATTACCTCCTCTCTATCATTTACCTTCCGTTACCACCCATTCTTACTTCTTTTCAGATTT
>NC_051417.1:20137117-20137321 GCF_015228065.2 Penaeus monodon | reverse complement strand
ATTCTTCCTTTGATCCTGTTCCTCCCACTCCACCTTTTTCACGGCCATTCCTAAATCCACCATCGAATCGCCTTATGCTTCACCCGTGACAAACCATTCAGCGGAGCCCCAGGAATTTCTGTCTTTCTGATGCTCTCATTAATATGGTGATTGCTTCTAAAACTTCAGTTAAAAGCTAACGACTGTGATCGACCCTCGCTGGGT
>NC_051417.1:20136211-20136699 GCF_015228065.2 Penaeus monodon | reverse complement strand
TGTACCGTCTGCAACATACTTAATTTTAAATGAAGTCGATTTTGACAACAAAGTACAAAATGTCTGAGGAAGATCGAAAATCAGAAATCATATTAAGAAAGAAATATAGAGACCCGTCCGTGCAAATGATAACTTAGCCGACATCCCTTCAAAATGGATAAATGAAAAGACAAAATGAATAGAACAGAAATAGAGAAAGAGATAACGATAATTATTATATATGAAGAATAAGGGAACAAAAAATAAATTAACAGGAACGGAAAAATATTTGGCGAATATCGCCTACCGGAATGACAAAAATGACTGATTGCATATTGTCTACACGAAGCCCAGCCTTGATTTCTGTCGGAGGCGCCTGCGAGTTAATTGACTCTTGAACCATGAAGAGGCGCTCGGGTAAAAAAATCGCTCTCATTCTCGAGATACTGGACTTTAGGCCTAATGGCGGTCTAGCGAAAGCTCCCTTTTTCCTTTTCATCAGACAAAGG
>NC_051417.1:20135226-20135456 GCF_015228065.2 Penaeus monodon | reverse complement strand
TGCGCACGCCTTTCCAAAGAGAATAATTAACTTAGGTTCAAATCCTCGTTCTGGCGCCTGATTTAATTTCCATCCTAGGTTGCAAGATCAGATGTCAAAGGGACCGTTTTCCCTCAAGCCGGGTCATAATTTCCAGGCAAGGTCAATTGCAGAAGGTTCAGCGGGAGAGAAGAGAAAACGGGATATGGTTTATCTAAGGATGAATGTTCGTTGTTAAAGCTGTATAATGT
>NC_051417.1:20133707-20133948 GCF_015228065.2 Penaeus monodon | reverse complement strand
GCAAACGAAAGAATTGTGGAATCCTCACTCTCCAATCTGTTCTATAGTTGTCATCGCATCCAAGTCACATATTTGCAGTTGCCAGCTTCAACAAGGCAATATGTGATTTCATTAAGGGTCTTTTTTATTCAGTCAAGCAGTAACACTTTTTTTTTTACTGTATTTTGGGAATGAAGGATCCTTCGAAAACAGTCGTTATTTATTTTTTTGTAAACCACTTTTATGTATTTTGGTCATTTTG
>NC_051417.1:20133135-20133467 GCF_015228065.2 Penaeus monodon | reverse complement strand
CGAAAGGAAAGACTTTATGGAATAATCCAAATAGAAAGGGTCGCGTTCACAGGCTGTATGAACAAAAACATAACATTTTGGTTTAAGGAGGATATTCTTCAGAACTGCTCGGTGAGGCATATCAGAAACTGTTTTCTAGGGAACTGCACTCACTATTAACGCATCGAGGACGTTTATAGGATTATTCAACGCTAGAATGTACAATTCTCTGGGAGTCTGACAAAATGAGATGGCTTTTCTAGGTTCGCAATGCTGAGCGTTTGCTAATTTTGTACTTTGCTGAATCGAGAGTCTTTGCTCGCTCGCCCTAAGCTTTGAGGCAATTCCTTATC
>NC_051417.1:20132140-20132306 GCF_015228065.2 Penaeus monodon | reverse complement strand
CAGGCTGGAAAAAAAGCTTTGTTCGAAGCATTGCTGCATTGCTTCCTGGTCTTGTGCGATCCATTTCCTTTCCATGTCCTTTAGTCTCCAGTGCAGGCATCGAGTCATGTTCGTTTTGTTTCCTGTGATATAGACTTGCTGGTTCTCTTCTCGGACTTTTTTTTTT
>NC_051417.1:20130803-20130940 GCF_015228065.2 Penaeus monodon | reverse complement strand
GTGAAACAGATCATTTGGTTAATGATGGCAATATATCATTGCAAAGTAACTATTAAAAATTGTGATAACTTTCCCCAAAGGTTGTGCATGTATCCCCAGAGACAGATGAACTGAAATCCTGAAACCGGAACGTGAAT
>NC_051417.1:20129915-20130112 GCF_015228065.2 Penaeus monodon | reverse complement strand
ATTCTGGAAGCCCGAGATAGAGAGATATATAAACAGACTACTTTACCCAGATGCCGTAAAATAAGATTATTATGTTATTCCATCGTTAAGCAGAAAAAAATCTTAATCTGACCCAGATGCCTTTGATCTCATGAATGAAAGAAAAATGTAATATTCCTGCTCATTCGGATGTGTCGCTGGAAGGCGAGTGTGTATGA
>NC_051417.1:20129419-20129694 GCF_015228065.2 Penaeus monodon | reverse complement strand
ACGCGACCGATAAAGGCATAGTAAATGCATAATCGAACACACCAAAGGGAAAAACGGCAGAGGAGCGAGGAGTACGGCCCTGCCTCGCACACCAGCCGGGGCCGCTCGTAACACCTCAAACACAACCGCTGTATTCAGGCTAAAGACCTGAAGGGCAAGCAGACGTCTCATAGGAGACTTCCGCTCGTGGCCTTAAGGACAATTGGTCAAGAGAGGTCAAAAGGTCAAGGATTGGGTCTTAAAGTTGCAATGGCAGAAGCAAGAGAGAGGGTAAG
>NC_051417.1:20128592-20129156 GCF_015228065.2 Penaeus monodon | reverse complement strand
TTTTAAGAAAAGATCTGATAATATTAATAATCATAAAGTGTTTAGTTGAATTCATGAGAGGCGTTTTTAAAGAAAAACTCTTGTTCAGATTTTTGTTTCTCGTGATTCATTAAGTAAAAGCATCGACGACCGATAGGAGGAATAATATTTTTAAAAACCTTCAGCTTGATATTGCTATATTCAGATACAGATCGCCTACCAGTAATCATCTCAAATATATATATCTAGATCTTGGAATCTTTTTCTTGCTGGCGAAGGAAATTAATCATGGAATTATTTCTTCTCAGAGCCGAGGAAATACGTCACCAGTAAGTGCATCTTGCCGAGAAATTCTAATATATGTTAGTTCCCGCTTCCCTCTCGTGTGATAGAACACGGGATCCAGCAGGCTTTGATTCCGTTTTCTATCATGTTTTGAGTTTTCTTTCATGTTCTGTAAAGAAATATATAAAGCGATGAAGAGGTAGGAAAGATGAATAGTGGATATATAAAGGAATTGAAAGAATGTTGAAATATAGAAAAAAAATATAAATGAAAGGGCTACATTCATCATTTAGAATGGCT
>NC_051417.1:20127759-20128019 GCF_015228065.2 Penaeus monodon | reverse complement strand
CATTCCTTTCAATACACGGCAACATTAATATGTAGATTTTTATACACAAATTAGAAAGAAAAAATAAATGCGTATATATACATACTGCCGACACCACACATTTCACAATGGGCTTAGAAATATAGAAAGCGTTTACATGCATAATGCAAATCAGCTGGAGGCTCAGACTGGAAAACTATGTGCCGTTTAAATCTTTTATTTACCGATAGCGGAGAAATGCACCTGACCAACAATGTTTTATTTGTGTATATTAGTTTGGC
>NC_051417.1:20127387-20127524 GCF_015228065.2 Penaeus monodon | reverse complement strand
CCTTTTGGCCATAAATCTGTTTTATCAGTTGGCCATAAGAAATAATAAGCATAATAAGTAACAAGAAAGTTTACCATATTACTAATCGGGATCAACGTGTTCTAGCATTTGCTATGAAGCCTGACAATACAGGCTTC
>NC_051417.1:20127114-20127200 GCF_015228065.2 Penaeus monodon | reverse complement strand
ATGAATTAGGCTTGACAGTAGATAGATAGATTAACAGTATTTTTTGTATTTGTATTTTTGTATTTTCACTTTTTTATATCATCTAT
>NC_051417.1:20126461-20127040 GCF_015228065.2 Penaeus monodon | reverse complement strand
CATTTTACAGTCTGAAGCACAAAGGCACACGTGTGCTTGAAGTGTCAATAAGAAATATATTAATTTTTTGTTTTGTTTGATTTAGCATGTTAATTTTCAACACTTCTCTTCCCGTTTAAAGGTTTATAGCGCTCGTGTCCGGAATCAAAAGCGATTTTATGTTATTGAAAATTCCGCGAATTATATCACAGAGAGGGTTATATGAAACGCAAATATTTTTTTTTACAACCATATCGCATTTTTCTTTGGATGCAGATAATTTGGATGCAGATAAGGGCGAAAATCTCGCAAAATAAATGTTTCGATTCTTTACTTACTTTTTTTTCCGAAGCGAATCTGGATAATCTAATCGAGCCACATTCGCGACTAATCACTCAGGATTAAGAGGATCAGGCAATGAATCATCAAAGCATTACATCAATTACTGATCAGAAGCGATGTTAATCACGGGCAGAGACGCTGGAGTGATTCCCTTCGCCGACGAGGAGGGCATCAGATCGTCTTCAGGCTCTTGGGCGAGTTCGAGTGTCTATTGCGCTGTTATCCTTTTGGCTTACACGTATACATATGTACATGCAT
>NC_051417.1:20125986-20126208 GCF_015228065.2 Penaeus monodon | reverse complement strand
ACTTGCTCACGGGCGTACCCCGCACCTGTCCTTGCTCGTGCACAACCCTGAACATGCACGTGCTTCACACTTACCCACGCCGGTATTTTATGGCGATGATGGACGGCGCCCAAGGTCCTAAGGATTCGTGGGAGAGAGGTATGTGGGACAATATCAGAAGTTTCATCAAGCACAAGAGCAAGTCTCATGCAGTCAGGGTAGCAAGACTTTTATTTTCGTGCA
>NC_051417.1:20125781-20125927 GCF_015228065.2 Penaeus monodon | reverse complement strand
TGCCTCTCGATATCGGTACCACTAATGATGTGCTCATTCGTTCATGAACGTCTATATTTTCCGCGTGAATACAGTAAGAATTGCCACTAATTATATTTCTTAGATGTATAATCAATATGCAGACATTAAACGTTCATCCACTCATG
>NC_051417.1:20124716-20125614 GCF_015228065.2 Penaeus monodon | reverse complement strand
TATAAAGACATTTTAGCGACGTTAGGTTAGCCTAAAAGAGAAGATTCAAAGAGGAAGAAATAAAACATTTGTTTTAGTTAATATCTTGTCAAGACAACGAAAAAAGTGTTAAGAGTGAGCCAACAGAATTAGCAACATGTCACTTAAATACTATCTTGTAAAAATAACAGTTTTCTGGCACAAACTAACGATGCTACAGACCGCCTTTAAAGCTGCTATTTACTGCTAGTAGGAATCTTATAATTTTCCATAGTGAGTCGACTGATATGTTTCCCTATGTACGTTTTACATTAGATGTGATGAAAAAAGGTTTAGACCAGATACCGAGAACAGACAACGAAGGTCAAGGAGACATAACCGGTATAACATGGAGGATATGTGACATTCAGAACACCCGTATTTTTCTTTTCGAATTCTTCCATGACTGGCAATAGAAAAGGAAATTAATCAAGTATTTTCAACACAGGAGCCATCGTAATGAACTTAGCTGAATGTTAAGAGACAAAAGTGAATATTAAAACCAAACAAATAACTTTTTGTATCATTTGTTCCCTGCATGCGACGGAGAGCAGGGGGCGTAAATATAAATGGCTGGAAAAAGATTGTTTAGACGTTGTGAAAAAAATATATGTTGCGTAAAAGCATGTCACTTGCAAATGTTATTTGTTGCCTGTTCTTTGTCAAGACACAAGTATAAAAGGAAAATAATTGTAGACTCCAACGTAGTTTGTTTGGATTTGTATCCAGTGCACTCTGACTTCGATAGAGCGTGTGAGAGTTTCATCCTGACTTTTAGAATCACAGCACTTGGAAAATTATTTGAGGTTTTTCTCTGAGTGAAAACACAACCCTGGGAAAATGTTGTAGATCTTTATAGAGTATATGTTATGTACAGGAT
>NC_051417.1:20124300-20124441 GCF_015228065.2 Penaeus monodon | reverse complement strand
ATTTATCATAATCCAATCTCCCCATTTCCGTTGCAAAGAATCACGAATCCCCCCCCCCCAACTCTCCCCCAGCTGGTTTTGACAGTTGCCGTTTAAAGGTGTGTGTTGCGAAGAGGAGACAGTGATTTAGTATTCTCTTTA
>NC_051417.1:20122038-20122193 GCF_015228065.2 Penaeus monodon | reverse complement strand
AGCTTAAGGTGAAAGGAATGCAAACACAACGGGATCATCTGCAAGTTATGTCGGAACGCATTTTATCTTTACGTATTCACGGATTTTATAAAAAACGCAACATTATATTAACAGCACTTTTGGGGCGTTGATATGATTTGAAATTTGGCTTTTGG
>NC_051417.1:20121197-20121291 GCF_015228065.2 Penaeus monodon | reverse complement strand
TCCTTGTCTAACTTCGTTTCATTTGCTTCATTTCATCCCATCGCTAAGTTTGATCCGATTCCAGTTTCTAGCAGCAGGAAAAGATGAATTTAGT
>NC_051417.1:20118305-20118604 GCF_015228065.2 Penaeus monodon | reverse complement strand
GAAGCACTTTAAAAGGTTTGATTGAAAAAGGAAATTTGCAGAACACTACAACGGAGGGGAACTTCATTCTGGCGAATTAATTTTGTAGGACACAACGCAATTTTATCTCCTTACGTATTCACGGATTTTATATAATAAACGCACACATTATAAATTAACGCACTGTTTGGAGGCGGTCCTGGCGATAGATTGAAAATTTGGCTTCCTTTTGGGGCAATTTGTGTAGTAAATTAGTTCTAAATCCGAATATGTGCATGTAGCACTAAAACATGATTACTGGAGGACAACACACCAAACGT
>NC_051417.1:20117977-20118095 GCF_015228065.2 Penaeus monodon | reverse complement strand
AGCTATACTAAGAGGATGTATATACACCATCATGCACAGACCGATACATGGCAGTATATTACATATATAGGAGATTAAAGCGAGAGAGCTGATAGACTACTAGTTATAGAATAATTAT
>NC_051417.1:20116828-20116960 GCF_015228065.2 Penaeus monodon | reverse complement strand
TGCATTACATATTTTGTTTATGTCCCTTGTCGTTAACTTCGTTTGCATTTGCTTCATTTGTCATTTCCGACGCTAAGTCTTGATCCGATTGCCAGCTTTCTTACAGCAGCAGGAAAAGATGAATTAACTAGT
>NC_051417.1:20116701-20116773 GCF_015228065.2 Penaeus monodon | reverse complement strand
TAAATATAAACTTGGGAGTCGAATAAAAGGCCTGTGCTCACGCACGATGGATGCAAGGGGAGATCATGCCAG
>NC_051417.1:20116033-20116381 GCF_015228065.2 Penaeus monodon | reverse complement strand
CTCGATTTAGATCATGAATAGATTAAATAATGTACTAGAGAGCACTATATTATATTTATTACTATTACTCTTCTATGCTATTCATTATATATAGATTTGCATGTTAATTGTAATATATTATTATTATTATCATATATTATAATAATTAATATGTAATATTATGTATATATTATGATAATAGTTAATACTTTATATATACCATATTATATAATAATAGGATATATTGCACTAATTATGTATCATACTATTATCATATATAATTTATATACCTATATATATTATTTATCTAGAGCCTACTAATTTTATATATATCTATACTTTCCATATGCCCCATTGCTATTACTCATA
>NC_051417.1:20115337-20115474 GCF_015228065.2 Penaeus monodon | reverse complement strand
CCTGTTATCTAATAAATTAGCAAAAACACTCTGACATTCCCAGTGGTTGATGAAGTAATGGAAGGTAAAAAACCCAGAAAAAACAACTCAAAATCTAGTCTTGTTGTTATTGTGGGTCTTTTCTTCGCATCCAACTC
>NC_051417.1:20113641-20114044 GCF_015228065.2 Penaeus monodon | reverse complement strand
ACACTTAGTAAGGCTTATTAACCAGAAAAAGATGTGACGAGGCGTTCTGTAACGTCCCACATAAACTAGCATTCTTGGGCAGGAGACAGATTGTGGCCTCCGCTGGTGCACGAGTATTGATCGCAGTGGATTCTCTAGGTGATTGACTTCAAGGTGGTTAATATCCATGGCTTGCATGATGATCTCATCACGTAAAGCTGTGGTACTAGGAGTTAGTTCTTGATCGGTACCTACTACTAATGTGCCTTACGGATATAGATGAGCTTGATAATCACTATAAGCTAAGCTATAGAATAGAAATAGCCTATTACCTTCTTCTACGTGGAACTTATGTATATATGAGGCGGATAGACGCAGATAGCAGTTACCCAAATAGCCCCACTAGGTACCCCACACTAACAAT
>NC_051417.1:20113223-20113382 GCF_015228065.2 Penaeus monodon | reverse complement strand
CAACATATTCCCACCTTCCATTGTTAGACGTGGTGCCCACCAAGCCGACAGGGGCTGATAGTGGTCCACCTTTTAGAGACGGATAACTAAGGGCAACAAGGAACCCTATGACGAGTGAAAAATTGTGAAGCTGAGTCGGGTTTCCGCGGGTCTTTCGAT
>NC_051417.1:20110074-20110262 GCF_015228065.2 Penaeus monodon | reverse complement strand
AAATGAGGGCGTGGGGTGACGTTTGTGACACACCCCACACCAAAAAACAAATAACACGATTAAACAATTGTCACAATTTATGCATACCTATAAGACATGATGTTTAGTCAGCCTAGCATTCGCGGCTACAATGAGGCAAATGTGCACTATCGAGATGTTAAGGGAAATTCTGCTGATATTGTGGTCAG
>NC_051417.1:20109765-20110055 GCF_015228065.2 Penaeus monodon | reverse complement strand
TATTCTTGATATATAACCCATTATTCTGTCTTCCCCCCCCCTCAAAAATATAATATATTCCTCCATGGCTCTGATTATCAAGGAAAAAAAAATTATGCAATAGTGATTTCTCGCTTTTTGCTAAAAGGAACAGATGTGAAGGATTGGATGACCCGCAATGTCTGCTGGTATACTATGAAAGGATTAATGACGATCTCTATGTAACCAAACAAGGAGATTCTCATATCATTAACATGATCGCCTATAAAATAAGCTGATTTGGGGTAGTTATTCAGTCCGACGTTGAAAGC
>NC_051417.1:20107996-20108699 GCF_015228065.2 Penaeus monodon | reverse complement strand
CTCGTATCGTGTTATATTCTTTGACGTATACTACGTACTTTCATAAATCGAGTGTGTCACAAGTCAATTATGTCACAGGAGATAATACACAATGCCGTTGCTTTTGTGCAGGCACATGTCCAGTCTCCTTCTCACTGGTGGTGTGTGTTTGTGTGTATGAAATCTTTCGCTCTTAACCTTTTCAGAAAAAATCTCTTGTCCGATCTATACATCGGCTTTTTTCCAGACCGAGAGAGACAATCCGTGTTTTCGGTATCCCTTTTCGCTGCACGTAACAAACAATTGTATGTTGACGGCTGGGAAACAGGCTACTAGGAAAGTGTCTGCCGTATTCTCTCGTGTTAAAAGGCAAGTTATACTATTCACTTTTAAAGCACGCATACAGACACCAACCAAAATAACAGAGAGCAAAACTCTAAAGAATCTCACATCATAAAATAATGACGATATGATGTGGATCTATTGAACTTACACAACAGTAAGACGAAAAATTTCAGTAAACAGATATGCCATTCAGAAAGGATGCTAGTTCAAAGAGGATTGGACAAGATCTCAGACGGGAGCTTGGGGGACGAGCTGCAACCTAAGAACATTTCGTCAGCAGTCTGTCCTGAGAACAAATCACTTGCTCAATTTTGCTCGGTGACTGCTTGTAAGTTTTGCTGGTTAGCTCTATGATCTGGCAGGGAACTGATATTAGAGG
>NC_051417.1:20106995-20107597 GCF_015228065.2 Penaeus monodon | reverse complement strand
CTTCAACATAACTGCATATAACAGTAATGTTAATTGTTTGCAATAATAAATAAATACAATAAACTAAAATACAACGCACTATATAGATACTATAAACTTACTTATATACATATGTAGACTAGATAAATAGATACGCTAGAGACACGACAGGAAGGTCAAACGGTACCGCAATACACTTCACGAAAACACAATATTTCTAATACTGATTAAGGGCCTCCGAAACTGTACCCTTTTCGTTCACTCATCGGTCAAGATCATATATCATCCAATCCTAAAAGTCACACCATTCTGAAATACTACAAAGACATTACATACACATATCCCGAGTTCACAAAAACTCAAAGTAAGTCCGACACGCGGCAGGGAGACAGAAATGTCACCAAGGCATTTATACCCGTTCCCTCGAATTTGCGGTGAAATCCAAAACTTGAAACGCTTAATAAAGTTGCCGTTCGGGGGAATTTGACAATGAACATACAAGGAGGGAAAATGTTTGCAACGAAAGAATGTTGTAGGAAAGCCGCTCGTCAGACGGGAATGGCCTTGCTGAGAAAAGAAATCGATTTAAGATCATTTATTATACTGCTACAGAAATATAATGA
>NC_051417.1:20106113-20106226 GCF_015228065.2 Penaeus monodon | reverse complement strand
GCTTACCATATTTGTATTCCTTGTCCCAACTTCGTTTCATTTGCTTCATTTCATCCCATCGCTAAGTCTGATCCGATTCCAGTTTCTAGCAGCAGGAAAAGATGAATTTTAGT
>NC_051417.1:20101274-20101677 GCF_015228065.2 Penaeus monodon | reverse complement strand
GGTGAGAGGGGGGGTAGGTTTGAAACCCCCCCCAAAAAAAAACGATAAAATTCTCCAATTTATGTTACTTAAGACATGATGTAGTCAGCCTAGCTTCGCGGCTACAATGGCAATGGCCCTTCGAGACTTTAAAGGGAAATTTCTATGATATTGTTGGTCAGAAAAAAAAAAAAAATATTCTTGATATTATACCCATTAATTCTGTCTTCCTCCCCCCTCAAAAAATAATATATTCCCCCTGGCTCTCGAATTATCAAGAAAAAAAATTATCATAAGTGATTCCGCTTTTGCTAAAGGAACAGATGAAGGATTGACCCGCAATGATTGCTGGATACTCGAAAGGAAATAGACGCTCTCTGTAACAAAACAAGGAGATATCATATCATATACCATATCATAAATA
>NC_051417.1:20095866-20095980 GCF_015228065.2 Penaeus monodon | reverse complement strand
AAATTTCACTTTTCCTGCTGCTAGAAAGAATCGGATCAGACTGCGAGGGGATAAAATGAAGCAAATGAACAAGTTAGAAAAGGGAATAAAAATAGTAAGCTATATTAAAATAAA
>NC_051417.1:20094768-20094905 GCF_015228065.2 Penaeus monodon | reverse complement strand
CCAAAAGCCAAATTTCAAATCTATCAACGCCCCAAAGTGCTGTTAATATAATGTTGCGTTTTATATAAATCACGTGAATACGTAAAGATAAATGCGTTTCCGAATTAACTTGCAGAATGAATCCCCGTTGTGTTGCA
>NC_051417.1:20093509-20093628 GCF_015228065.2 Penaeus monodon | reverse complement strand
TTCATTCTGCAAGTTAATGTCGGAAACGCAATTTTATCTTTTACGTATTCACGGATTTTATATAAAACGCAACATTATATTAACAGCACTTTTGGGGCGTTGATATGATTTGAAATTTG
>NC_051417.1:20092699-20092770 GCF_015228065.2 Penaeus monodon | reverse complement strand
TGCTTCATTTCATCCCATCGCTAAGTCTGATCCGATTCCAGTTTCTAGCAGCAGGAAAAGATGAATTTAGT
>NC_051417.1:20088084-20088464 GCF_015228065.2 Penaeus monodon | reverse complement strand
AACCCCCCCCAAAAAAAAACGATAAAATTCTCCAATTTATGTTACTTAAGACATGATGTAGTCAGCCTAGCTTCGCGGCTACAATGGCAATGGCCCTTCGAGACTTTAAAGGGAAATTTCTATGATATTGTTGGTCAGAAAAAAAAAAAAAATATTCTTGATATTATACCCATTAATTCTGTCTTCCTCCCCCCTCAAAAAATAATATATTCCCCCTGGCTCTCGAATTATCAAGAAAAAAAATTATCATAAGTGATTCCGCTTTTGCTAAAGGAACAGATGAAGGATTGACCCGCAATGATTGCTGGATACTCGAAAGGAAATAGACGCTCTCTGTAACAAAACAAGGAGATATCATATCATATACCATATCATAAATA
>NC_051417.1:20081973-20082513 GCF_015228065.2 Penaeus monodon | reverse complement strand
TTATATTAATTATAATTACCTAAAACACTGGCAAGACAACGGTCTTACACCGACTCATACATGCATTAGCTCTAAGTGTAAAATACAAAATAGAAAAAACAAAAATCGGGAAATGTTATCGTGGTCTCTTCAATCTCTTAAACAAGATTATCCAACTGTCGTAAATGAAAAAAAAAAACAGATATCTAAACCGTTGTACCGAGCGAAAGCAATTAATTTGAACAATCAGATTTACATTCGTCACTGTGTTCTTGTTAAAACGCAATAGAGATTCATCAAGACTATTGCAATCGATTTTATGTCAGTGAAACTGGATATTTAACATTCGTAAAAGTGAACTCTAATGCAAAGGTAAAGATCATCTCTTATACAACATGATATTCACAAAGGGGGGTCAGTTGAATGATCATGCTCGCAAGGGTAAGTGAACTGGGCTAATTAATCATGGCATAGAATGATGCAGGCGAACGCAGAAAGACAGACAACCATGTACTTAAACAAATAAACAGACTGATAAAAGCTACTGTATGTGTGGGGAAA
>NC_051417.1:20081332-20081742 GCF_015228065.2 Penaeus monodon | reverse complement strand
AGGAACCCAAAACAAAAACAAAAGTTTTAATGTCTTAGCCTCCAAGGCAAAAAGGAAATCATGATATAAACCATTGCGATTTTAGACAGTTAACATATACTAAATTCTATGTATGTGATAAAAAAATCAAACAAAATATATAAGTAAATACATTACAAATTATTCATCACGCAAACAAAAATAAGTGACGATAATATCAGCAGAAAAACTTTGAACATCAAAAGGAAATTAATCAAACGACCACACCTTAAGCAAAAGGTTATAAACAACATTCAGTATTAGTGCACGCAAAGGGCATCGGAGGGACATTGCAGCCTGACCGCAAAGGCTGAGGCCCCGACAATCAAATAAACTTTTTATCGTTAAGTTCTCAAAAACATTTTCTAAAAGTTCACTGAATACATTCTCTC
>NC_051417.1:20079144-20079273 GCF_015228065.2 Penaeus monodon | reverse complement strand
GCATCTACATATTTGTATTCCTTGTCTAACTTCGATCATTTGCGTCATTTCATCCCATCGCTAAGTTTGATCGATTCCGTTTCCTAGCAGCAGAAAAGATGAATTTATAAAAAAAAAACCCCCCCCCCC
>NC_051417.1:20078642-20079120 GCF_015228065.2 Penaeus monodon | reverse complement strand
GTTCTGCTTCGAAAAGCCCTCGTCTCACGCACGTGGAGCAAGGGGACAGCCCTTCGGCAGTCATCCAGTGGTGTTGCTATTATTGTTTTCCGCATTTGAGTTTTATTCAATTAGTTTCCGAATAGAAGAATGAAGCTTTCGTTAATACACATTGAAGTTTGGAAACCTTTACCACCCATCAGACCACTTCTTTACGCGGACCAATAGCATGACTTTTCATTAGATTCTCCAGTATATAAGATCATAAATCAATTCTTTTTCAGCCATTCCCCTCTGGACAGCTTGTTCACAATTCTTTCGTTTGCAAACATTTCCTCTTTGATCATTGTCAAACTTCCCGAGACCAACTTTATTAGCGTTCAAGTTTTTGGATTTCACCGCGCAAATGCGCAGGGCAGGTATAATAATGCCTCCTGGGGCACTTTTTGGTTCCTCTCCGCGTGTCGACTTACTTTGGTTTTAGTGAACTGCCGTTTGT
>NC_051417.1:20078501-20078589 GCF_015228065.2 Penaeus monodon | reverse complement strand
CTTGACCAGATGATGAACGAAAGGGCATTTCGGAGGCCTTACAATATTAGAATATTTGTTTTCGAATGTATTCGGTACCCCTTCTGTC
>NC_051417.1:20077564-20078057 GCF_015228065.2 Penaeus monodon | reverse complement strand
CTAAACGCACAGTGTACCTCTAATATCAGTTCCCTGCCAGATCATAAGCTAACCACAAAACCTTACACAAGGCACCGCAAAATTGAGAAGAATTTGTTCTCAGACGCTGAAAATGAATTATTTCATCTCGTCCCAAGCTCCTCTGGAGATCTTGTCCCAAGCCTTTTTTGAACTAGCTTTCCCTTTCTGAATGGCATATCTGTTACTAAATTTTTTCGTCTTACTGTTGTGTAAGTTAAAATCCACATCATCGTCATTATTTTTGGATTAGATTCTTTAGTTTGCTCTCGTTATTTTGGTTGGTCTGGATGAGCTTTAAAATGATAGGATAACTTGCTTTTAACACAGAGACTACTGCAACACTTTCCTTGCTGTTTCTCCTCCGTCAAATACAATTTTGTTACTCAGCGAAAGGGGAACAGAAAACGGGGTTTCTCTCGGTTCTGGAAAAACAGTATGATCGGACAAAATTTTTTCTGATATTAGCAAAGTT
>NC_051417.1:20076222-20076679 GCF_015228065.2 Penaeus monodon | reverse complement strand
AACTTTGCTAATATCAGAAAAAATTTGTCCGATCATACTGTTTTTCCAGAACCGAGAGAAACCCCGTTTTCTGTTCCCTTTCGCTGAGTAACAAAATTGTATTTGACGGAGGAGAAACGCAGGAAAGTGTTGCAGTAGTCTCTGTGTTAAAAGCAAGTTATCCTATCATTTTAAAGCTCATCCAGACCAACCAAAATAACGAGAGCAAACTAAAGAATCTAATCCAAAAATAATGACGATGATGTGGATTTTAACTTACACAACAGTAAGACGAAAAATTTAGTAACAGATATGCCATTCAGAAAGGGATGCTAGTTCAAAGAGGCTTGGGACAAGATCTCCAGAGGAGCTTGGGACGAGATGAAATAATTCATTTTCAGCGTCTGAGAACAATTCTTCTCAATTTTGCGGTGCCTTGTGTAAGGTTTTGTGGTTAGCTTATGATCTGGCAGGGAAC
>NC_051417.1:20075686-20075805 GCF_015228065.2 Penaeus monodon | reverse complement strand
GAAGGGGTACCGAATACATTCGAAAACAAATATTCTAATATTGTAAGGCCTCCGAAATGCCCTTTCGTTCATCATCTGGTCAAGATCATATATCATCAATCCTAAAGTCACACCACTGA
>NC_051417.1:20075195-20075662 GCF_015228065.2 Penaeus monodon | reverse complement strand
GGCAGTTCACAAAACCAAAGTAAGTCGACACGCGGAGGGAGACCAAGAAAGTGCCCAGGCATTTATTACCGTCCTCGGCATTTGCCGGTGAAATCCAAAACTTGAAACGCTAATAAAGTTGGTCTCGGGGAAGTTTGACAATGAATCAAAGAGGAAAATGTTGCAAACGAAAGAATTGTGGAAAGCTGTCAGAGGGAATGGCTGAGAAAAGAAATTGATTTAAGATCTTTATATACTGGAAGAATATAATGAAAAGTCATGCTATTGGTCCGCGTAAAGAAGTGGTCCTGATGGGTGGTAAAGGTTTCCAAACTTCAATGTGTAATTAACAAAAGCTTCATTCTTCCTTCGGAAACTAATGAATAAAAACTCAAATGCGGAAAACAATAATACAACACCACTGGATGACTGCGAAGGTGCTGTCCCCTTGCTCCACGTGCGGTGAGACGAGGCTTTTCGAAGCAGAC
>NC_051417.1:20075038-20075155 GCF_015228065.2 Penaeus monodon | reverse complement strand
ACTAAATTCATCTTTTCCTGCTGCTAGAAACTGGAATCGGATCAACTTAGCGATGGGGGTGAAATGAAGCAAATGAAGCGAAGTTAACAAGGAATACAATATGTAATGCATATATTT
>NC_051417.1:20072829-20073211 GCF_015228065.2 Penaeus monodon | reverse complement strand
CAGTGAACTTTTAGAAAAATGGTTTTGAGAACTTAACGATAAAAAGTTTCTTTGATGGTCGGCCTCAAGCCTTGGCGTAAAGGCTGCAATGTCCCTCCGATGCCCTTTGCGTGCACGTGAATGTTGTTTATAAACCTTTGCTTAAGGTGTGTCGTTGATTAATTTCTTTTGATGTATCAAAGTTTCTGCTGATTTACGTCACTTATTTTTGTTTGCGTGATGAATAATTTTAATGTATTTACTTATATATTTTGTTTATTTGTTTATCACATACATAAATTTAGTATATGTTAACTGTTCTAAAATCGCAATGGTTTATATCATGATTTCCTTTTTCTTGTAGCAGGCATAAGACGATTAAAACTTTTGTTTTTGTTTTTGT
>NC_051417.1:20072116-20072535 GCF_015228065.2 Penaeus monodon | reverse complement strand
GCGTTCGCCTGCATCATTCTATTCACATGATTAAATTAGCCCAGTCACTTACCCTTGCGAGCATGATCATGCAAACTGACCCCCTTTGTTGAATATCATGTTGTATAAGAGATGATACGTTACCTTTGCAATTAGAGTGTCACTTTACGAATGTAAATATCCAGTTTCACTGAACATAAAATCGATGCAATAGTCTTGATGAATCTCTATTGCGTTTTAACAAGAACACAGTGACGTAATGTAAATCTGATTGTTCAATTTATTGCTTTCGCTCGGTAAAACGGTGTAGATAATCTGTTTTTTTTTTTCATTTACGAGTTTGGAATATCTTGTTAAGAGATTGAAGAGACACGATAAACATTTCCGGATTTTTGTTTTTTCTATTTTGTATTTTACACTTAGAGCTAATGCTAATGTAT
>NC_051417.1:20069977-20070067 GCF_015228065.2 Penaeus monodon | reverse complement strand
TCCAAGAAGCAGCTTGAAAAGAAGAAACCGTTTGAAGCTGGTTTCCCCCGAGAGCCAAAGACCCCGAACTTCGTGTATAATAATCAACTA
>NC_051417.1:20066685-20066781 GCF_015228065.2 Penaeus monodon | reverse complement strand
AACGGGAAATGCGTCAAAAGAATCTAAAAAAAGAAAATGTGCAGAACAGAAAAAAGAAAATAGGAATATATTAGAAAGAAAAGGCAGCAGTGCAAG
>NC_051417.1:20064449-20064665 GCF_015228065.2 Penaeus monodon | reverse complement strand
GTATAGGAGAGGAATAAAGTAAAGAAAGAAGAAAAATAAAAGAGATTGTTAAGAAAGGAATAAGAACGCGTGAAAAGAAAATATGAAGAAATAAGAAACTGGAAGAAAACTAGAAGAAAAGGAAAAGAAAAATCACAGTGAGGAACTAAAATGAAAAAGAAGAAACGAAGGTAAAGAGTAAAGTAAAGAAGAATTATGAAGAAAAAGGACAATGAA
>NC_051417.1:20064016-20064185 GCF_015228065.2 Penaeus monodon | reverse complement strand
GACGTAAACGGTCATAACCTTTTGGAAACAAAGGCCACTTAGCTAAACGAATCCACATTTTCTCCCTATTTCAGTGACATAAATACACAATATTTTCGTTTTTCTCAGAGCCGGAATGTGACAGCTCTGCAACCTGAATTGCATTGGTCTCTTGCAAAGAAACTGGTAG
>NC_051417.1:20061268-20061463 GCF_015228065.2 Penaeus monodon | reverse complement strand
AGCTTAAAAGGTGAAAAGGAAATGAAAAACACAACGGGGGATTCATTCTGCAAGTTAATGTCGGAACGCATTTATCTTTTACGTATTCACGGATTTATATAAAACGCAACATTATATTAACAGCACTTTTGGGGCGTTGATATGATTGAAATTTGGCTTTTGGGGCAATTTGTAGTAAATTAGTTCTAAATCCGA
>NC_051417.1:20060379-20060462 GCF_015228065.2 Penaeus monodon | reverse complement strand
ACTTCGTTTCATTTGCTTCATTTCATCCCATCGCTAAGTCTGATCCGTTTCCAGTTTCTAGCAGCAGGAAAAGATGAATTTAG
>NC_051417.1:20055311-20055704 GCF_015228065.2 Penaeus monodon | reverse complement strand
TTGAAACCCCCCCCAAAAAAAAAACGATAAAATTCTCCAATTTATGTTACTTAAGACATGATGTAGTCAGCCTAGCTTCGCGGCTACAATGGGAATGGCCCTTCGAGACTTTAAAGGGAAATTTCTATGATATTGTTGGTCAGAAAAAAAAAAAAAATATTCTTGATATTATACCATTAATTCTGTCTTCCTCCCCCCTCAAAAAATAATATATTCCCCCCGGCTCCGAATTATCAAGAAAAAAAATTATTTATAAGTGATTCCGCTTTTGCTAAAGGAACAGATGAAGGATTGACCCGCAATGATTGCTGGATACTCGAAAGGGAAATAGACGCCTCTCTGTAACAAAACAAGGAGATATCATATCATATACCATATCATAAATAACTTTTG
>NC_051417.1:20054149-20054650 GCF_015228065.2 Penaeus monodon | reverse complement strand
AACTTTGCTAATATCAGAAAAAATTTGTCCGATCATACTGTTTTTCCAGAACCGAGAGAAACCCCGTTTTCTGTTCCCTTTCGCTGAGTAACAAAATTGTATTTGACGGAGGAGAAACAGCAAGGAAAGTGTTGCAGTAGTCTCTGTGTTAAAAGCAAGTTATCCTATCATTTTAAAGCTCATCCAGACCAACCAAAATAACGAGAGCAAACTAAAGAATCTAATCCAAAAATAATGACGATGATGTGGATTTTAACTTACACAACAGTAAGACGAAAAATTTAGTAACAGATTGCCTTCAAAAAGGGGTGCTAGTTAAAAGAGGCTTGGGACAAGATCTCCAGAGGAGCTTGGGACGAGTGAAAAAATTTTCATTTTCGCGTTGAGAACAATTTTCTCTTTTTGCGTGCCTTTTGTGTAAGGTTTTTGGTTGCTTAGACTGGCGGGGAAAACGATATTAGAGGTACACTGTGCGTTTAGACAGACACACACACATAAGTT
>NC_051417.1:20053853-20053944 GCF_015228065.2 Penaeus monodon | reverse complement strand
TTCATACTGTTTGCAGGCATTCAAAAATACAAAAAATAACATTTCATGTACTTGCATGCTACAAATCATACAAACACTCCCTTCAATACTG
>NC_051417.1:20053648-20053754 GCF_015228065.2 Penaeus monodon | reverse complement strand
CAAAGGGGGACCGAAACATTTGAAAAAAAAATTTAAAATTGTAAGGGCCCCCAAATGCCCTTTCGTTCATATCTGGTCGATCATATATCCAAAACTAAAGTCACAC
>NC_051417.1:20053168-20053602 GCF_015228065.2 Penaeus monodon | reverse complement strand
AATAAATCGACACGCGGGGGACCAAAAAAGTGCCCAGGGATTTTTTTACCTCCCCGGATTTGCCGGTGAAACCAAAATTGAAACGTAATAAAGTTGGTCTCGGGGGAAATTTGCAAAGAATCAAGAGGAAATGTTTCAAAAGAAAAAATTTTGGAAAAACTGTCAGAGGGAATGGTGAGAAAAGAAATTGATTTAAAATCTTTATATACTGGAAGAAATAAAAAAAAATCAGCTATTTGGGCGCGTAAAAAAGTGGTCCTGATGGGGGGTAAAAGGTTTTCCAAAAATTCAATGGTAATTCAAAAACTTCATTCTTCCTTCGGAAACTAATGAAAAAAAATCAAATGCGGAAAACAAAATACAAACCCCCTGGATGACTGCGAAGGTGCTGTCCCCCCGCTCCCTGCGGTGAGACGAGGCTTTTCGAAGCAGAC
>NC_051417.1:20053020-20053126 GCF_015228065.2 Penaeus monodon | reverse complement strand
CTAAATTCTCTTTTTCCCGCTGCTGAAACTGGAATCGGACAAACTTAGCGATGGGTGAAATAAGCAAATGAAGCGAAGTTAGAAAAAGGGAAACAAATATTAATGC
>NC_051417.1:20050801-20051042 GCF_015228065.2 Penaeus monodon | reverse complement strand
TCCGAAGAGAGAGAAGTATTCAGTGAACTTTAGAAAAAGGGTTTGGAAAAAATTAACGATAAAAAGTTTCTTTGATGGTCGGCCTCAAGCCTTGGGAAAAGGGCTGCAATGTCCCCCCGTCCCCTTTGCGGCACGTGAATGTTGTTTAAAACCTTTGCTAAGGTGTGTGTTGATTAATTTCTTTGATGTATCAAAGTTTCTGCTGATTTACGTCACTTATTTTTTTTGGTGATGAATAATT
>NC_051417.1:20050040-20050764 GCF_015228065.2 Penaeus monodon | reverse complement strand
CACATACTAAAATTTAGTAAGAAAAATGTTTAAAATCGCAAGGGTTTATATCATGTTTCCCTTTTTTCTTGTAGGGGTAAGACATTAAAATTTTTGTTTTTTTTTTTGTTCCTTCTCTGTCTATATGCTGTTCTCTCTCCCTCTCTCTCATCCACTCCCCTTCTCTCTCTTTTTTTCCTCTCCTCCCCCTTTCTTCTTCTGCCCGTTTGTCTGTCGTCGGTCTCTGTTCACCCCCAAGTCTTTTTTCTTTTTGACTCTTGACTCTTCCGTCTCTCCCCTATTCATTCTTCTCTCTATCTATCTATTTCTTTCTCTCTTTTTTACACACTACAGTTCTTTTATCAGTCTTTTTATTTGTTTAATTTCATGGTTGTCTGTCTGTCTGGTTCGCCTGCATCATTCTATTCACAGATTAAATTAGCCCAGTCACTTACCTTGCGAGCATGATCATGAAACGACCCCTTTTTGAATATCATGTTGTAAAGAGAGATACTTCCTTTTGAAATTAAAGGGGGTTTCACTTTACGAATGTAAATATCCAGTTTCACAAACATAAATCGTGCAATAGTTTTATGAATCCTATTGCTTTTAACAAGAAACAGGACGTAAGTAAATCGATTGTTCAATTATTGCTTTCGGGTAAAACGGGTAGATAATCTGTTTTTTTTTTCATTACGAGTTTGGGAAAATCTTGTTTTAAAAGATTGAAGAGACACGATAAACT
>NC_051417.1:20049843-20050000 GCF_015228065.2 Penaeus monodon | reverse complement strand
AGCAATGCTAATGTTTTGAGCGGGTAAAGACCGTGTTTGCAGTGTTTTGGTAATTAATTTAAAATAAAAATTTATATAATATATGTAAATAAAACATCAATGCACATGGGTCTAGCAAGTACAGACAACATACATACATTAAAAAAATAAAGAGCGT
>NC_051417.1:20047918-20048020 GCF_015228065.2 Penaeus monodon | reverse complement strand
CATAACATATTTTTTCCCAAAGAAGCAGCTTAAAAAGAAGAAACCGTTTGAAGGGGGTTCCCCCGAGAGCTCAAAGACCTCAAACTTCGGTAATATCAACTA
>NC_051417.1:20047496-20047565 GCF_015228065.2 Penaeus monodon | reverse complement strand
CTCAATTGTTGCCAAATTTGTTAATGTCGCCAATGTCCTAAAACTTGCTGAAAAAACTACAGGGGTTCG
>NC_051417.1:20045983-20046061 GCF_015228065.2 Penaeus monodon | reverse complement strand
TAGATTTTTTATGTAGTATGATTATGTTTTGTTTTGTATAGACAAAACCCAAGTTCTTAGCGCCATTTTCGGGTTTGT
>NC_051417.1:20044394-20044472 GCF_015228065.2 Penaeus monodon | reverse complement strand
CAGTTCAATTCCTTATTCGTACAAAGTACTATACAGAGTAGAATATATTTTAAACCATCATCTAAAACAAACAGATGC
>NC_051417.1:20043800-20044359 GCF_015228065.2 Penaeus monodon | reverse complement strand
CCACTCACAGTGGCTTCCTTCAGGTAATTACTGCACAGAAATAGCTCAGAGATGCTCTGGTTTCTTGCGTTAAGATTTGAAGTTAAAAGTTCGTCGGAGACACTTATTTTTTTTTACCCCAAGTCTGTTTCCCAATATGTTGGACATCTTGGCCATTAGATATATGTATCTTTAAATGCACAATTTGGTGCGAACAGATCTATATACTTTGGATCAGATGTTTGTAAAATGTTATTCATGTTTATTTTCATATATGGCAATCCTGAAACTAGAACGCTTTGGAAGGACATTGTTATTGTAGAAGTTGGGTGCTGGTGACATATACTACAAAAGTTTAACAATCTATGTTTAATAATGTTTAAAATCGACGAGCCAGACATTATATAGGTGAGCAAGTTACACGTTGTTCCCGAGTTTTGGATCATCCAAATTTCCACATTTGACATCCATAAAGATATAAACACGGGCTAATATATAATATGAACTTTGACTGCCATGATCTGGAGAAGAACTGATTACGTATAACATTTATTCTTACTTTCATCTTTGATAAGACCCC
>NC_051417.1:20041378-20043071 GCF_015228065.2 Penaeus monodon | reverse complement strand
TAATACAACCCCTAAAATTTAACAAAGCACCATAACATTGTAACACGTCATCAGCATACAAAAATGCACTTAGATTTCCTGTGGTGTGGTGTAGTCTTTGTAACAATGGATCAAGGTAGAGTAGAGGACTTCAGCCTTCATCGTGTTTGACACCATTCTGCAGCATTAACAACTGTTCTGAACGTTCATATCTTCGTCCAACAATAGCAAAGCTTGTTATGTGCATATTAAGCAGCAATCGAGTTACTAGAGGACATACATATCGTTTGAATGGTGAAAAGTTTACTATAGTTAACTTTGCCAAATACTTTGGTCGCATCGAATAATATGTAGACATTTGAGCCACGACTTTGATAATACTGGATTGTATCCAAGACTGGGAAAGAACATAGCGTGGTTGAATATTAAGCCTTATAAGCGAATTGACAGTTAGGGGTATTTAACCATTGAAATTATTACATTTTACTTAAAATGGGATTTAAAGAAATAGCACTATAATTGGAAGAATTGGCACAAGATTTTAAATTATTCTAGACAAAATCTTAGTACAGCCGAGATGCAGCATTGGCGAAAATATAATACTTAAGATGAGAAATAGTTGTTTAGGACCATGGATGAAGAGATTGCTATCAACATTGCAAGTCTTATCCTTCTTTCCCTTGCTTAGACATTATCGGCGTGACAGGGTGGCAAGGAGATGAACATCGGTCGATGCGACATTTCTCCGTAATATTAATATTGGCATTTGTTTTCTTTATTGTCTTCCAGAAAATTTGTCAATGCACTATTAGCTGACTTATCTAGCTGACCTATGTGAGTGTATCCTGCGTTTATCCATATATTATGACAGAAAATATTTTTTTCCTTAGAAGGCTTAACAGAGTCATTCCAACCAGGCAAACCAACTTTCTTACACATCCTCTTGGTGGCGAAGGTCACATCTGCAGATTCTCGCATTTGTTAATTACATCTTCTAAAGTCTCCATTATTGTTTCACTGTGATCTGTACATAGATAATCATATGCCATGAAATAAAATGATAAATAAATATTACTTAATTGCCAATCAACAAGTGGCTTGTAATTTTTATATTCTGGTTAAACTTTATCCCAGTCTATAACAAAACGATTTTCATTCTTCTCTTTTAGATCTATTGTACTGAATGTAGTGAAAAGAGAAAGGGGTAAAAGATTGGAAAGATTGTTACCATCATCGTTAACGGAGACTGAAATATCGCTATCATACACGGATTCACTGCCAATAAAATGGAGCAGATTCTGCAGTCGCCTGAAGCGGTGAGAGAGGTTAGGCCCTAGTTCCTAAAAACTGCAAAAGGAAGCTAAGATTGCGAGATGGTCTTTTGAAATCCACATTAAAGGTGCCTCCAATGATGATATTATGATTTCCATTTGAGGTGACCAACCATGAAATACCCTCAAGTTGTTTGTCCAGTCGATTATTAAAAGTAATTGAGAAATGTTATTTTTCAGAGTTGAGTGTAATAGACTGATTCAGCATTGCCATCATTGACAGATCTAGTACAGTTAGGTCTTTCTACAGATCGGGCATGTCTATCATTGAAAACATTTTCATAATTTTTCACTTCACTTTTTTCTTTTCCATATCACATTTGGCACTAGACTTCATTTAGCCAAAAGGAGCCTTTAAAAATATGCAATTCACTTTTGTAGAC
>NC_051417.1:20040003-20041265 GCF_015228065.2 Penaeus monodon | reverse complement strand
TATATTTTGAACTTCATTTTCTTGTTCGTTAAGAAAGGTGAAGGGCAGGGAGAGGCCCTGTAGCTTAAGCCCAGACGAGCGGCAACCGATTACTCGTCGCTTCCATCTGGGTTGGACCACGGTGAATCCCGCCTTGTTTATCGAGGGTTGCTTGCTTGTGCCTTCGCCAAGTGTTGACAGAATGGATCTGCACCGCATACCACCCCTTTGATGACCATCTCCCCGTCGAAGACTGCCAGGCCCACTCCTTCCTCTGCGATCCTCGCGAGGACGAACGTCATGATATTGCTCTTCACTGGGACGACATCCACGACGTCGTTGTCTCTCACCAGTTACACGGTTCTGTCGTCGTCCCCACGGCCTGGCATCGTGGATTTTCCTCAGGGATGCTGCATGGCACTCGACTGATGTGATCGTTTGACTGGATGTTATCAATAGCATAGGTGATGGGCTGCCAGTGATGGCTGCAGCTCCATTGTATATGACTGAATCATTAGGCTTATCAGGAACAGTAATTTCACGTGTGGTGTTCTTTCGGCTGATTGTTTGAATAGTTAGCCTTACGGTTGAAAAAAGGCTTCCCTGTATGAATGGATACTACTTTTTCAATCAGAATTACCAGCAGCAATTGTAGTTCTGGCATCGTTGTGTGTGTCTCGACATTTCTCTAAGTATACAATTCTCTGTATTGTGGAAGAGAAGTTTAGCTCTTCAGTTTCTCTGTCCGGTAGACGGTCAAGATGCCTTGCCACGACATCAGGTAATTGTCCAAGGCATCGAGAGTCTTTAGTCCTTTCAAAATATCCCCGATGTGAGGCACTGACGCAGGTCTTTTGCGGTCGACTTCCTCTCTTGATAGCTCTAAGGAGAGAGCCACAGTCACTGAATAATGTCTTTGTATTTGCGATCTCATTGGTACTATAGAAATTTAGGAACATATATTCTCAAGCGCAATGGAACTGATGTGGTGCGTCGCATATACTAACAATTCATAGACTATCATTTTCAGAATTTCTTTTAAAGCAGCTTAAAATGAAAGCATATAATTGTATTATGCCATTTTGACGTTGTGTGTGTTATTAAAATGAGGTTACCGAAATGGCCCAGCCAGAGGGAATTCCCTCCTCACTTTTTAATGTCCAAGAAAAGGAAACTTCATGAACTTTATATGCAGTGATCGGCTCCATAGGTTGTCTAGATTCACTGCAATTTGACAATTAGTGCAGAGAAGTGGATGTCAGCCACGCTGACGAACACACACA
>NC_051417.1:20039382-20039705 GCF_015228065.2 Penaeus monodon | reverse complement strand
CTGACATTAAAAAGGCAACGCTTAAGTTTAATTTCACAAGAACGAAAACGTTAACATGCCGTGACGTCTGTACACACGTAGACCTTATTTAACATACGCATATTCAGAATGGATGCCTGTGTATTTGCGTGTTATTCAGTTCTGTAAAGCGGAAGATCTTCCCTTTGGTCCTTAAGAGCGTAATTTACCCCAAGAAGGATTTGAGATTCTCAAAGTGGCTTATTGACTTTGCATATAATTACGTAATTAAGAATCTAGACAGAGCCATCTTGATGTTTGTCTCTCTTGCTATTGGGAAAGTTACGATCGTTACTATAGATAAA
>NC_051417.1:20039245-20039351 GCF_015228065.2 Penaeus monodon | reverse complement strand
CTGAAAACAAGATAAATGTTAATTGTAGTCAAAAACGAGTGTCACTTTTTTTTAAGAATTTAAATCTAAAACTTATATCAGACCTTAGATCATTAGTTCTTTACTT
>NC_051417.1:20038791-20038907 GCF_015228065.2 Penaeus monodon | reverse complement strand
GGATGTTTTTTGCCATATATATGGATGTTTTTTTTTTTTCAAATGGAGCATGGACAAAAAACGAAAAAGGGCAAAATAGAAAAGAAATGAAACCAAAAAAAAAAGATACAAGGAAG
>NC_051417.1:20037412-20038551 GCF_015228065.2 Penaeus monodon | reverse complement strand
GAAAGAGAGTGATTAAATCTATGAAATCCAGAAAAAAGGAAATTTCCATCAGTTATATAGAACGGTGTGCGAAACCCGGCAGATCACGTGCTTATATCCAAATGACGCTCGAAGTTTGAACCAGGCAAACTTTGGAACAAAACTTACCCATCGGGACAAAAGAAACAGGTTATTGCACCGAGAAGTTGCACACAAAGATTAATGATATTTGACCTGTTTTGCATATTGGTGAAATTTGGTAAATGTCTGCGTGATCTTTAGTTTTAATCGAAAGAATTTTATGTCACACAAGTGGATTAAAACGCACGTATGATTTATCATCGTTTTAATGCTGCAAATTTGATTATACATTTTTTTTTTAATTCTATGAATGTCGGGGGAGCGGTAAACTTTATATCCCCAGAATAAATGTTTGTATAAAAGGTTGAGGTGATGTATGTTTGTTCTTACTGTTGATTTCAATTTCATCTATTTACCACCTATTTTCAGACGAGCGAACACTAGTGGGCCCGTGCTGAGTGTACCGACAGTGTTGCCATTCTAGCGATTTTCCCGCTAGAGCTAGAGTTTTTGAACTATGATCTAGCGGAAAAATCTGAAGATTTATTCTATATTTAGCGATTTTTTTTACAGTTTTTTTTAGAGGGATAATGAAGAGCATTTACTATTATGTCTAGTGGGTTATAAAGTCCAGTCTAGCGATTTTGTGGAAAAATCAGTAACAACACTGCCTCTTGGTCTGCTTGGCCTGGTTGCAAGATAAAACCAGGAGAGATTGCATAGTTACTCAGATATATTACTCTAATTTCTATATAATTGAAAATAATTTCAACGATATGCAAGAAAGGGTTTATATTATTCCTCGAGCAAAATTAATGACCCGCTCAATATGAATGAACTAACCGCCTTTACAGGCCTTACGACCAATTGAAAACACAGAACACAGAAAGAAAAAAAGCAAAAAGCGAATGGGGAGTGAGAGATAGACACAAAAATTGGCCACTTTGGGAATAAGTCCATTCTGCCAGCGCTATATGATATTCTTTTTTCCAAACTATTTTGTGAATATTACCGAAATAGCATGCTTGTGCATTTTACTGCTGTCTATTTCACATGCAAACTCGGACACACACACACAC
>NC_051417.1:20036535-20037055 GCF_015228065.2 Penaeus monodon | reverse complement strand
ATTGCAAGAAAATAAAACGAAATGACCCAATTTCCCCGTTTATCGAACCGACATAAATTTACATTGATGAATAATGGTCTCATATTTCCCCGTAAAGCAATCATCATCTGGATATGCCCCGCGTAGGTCGAGTGAACTCAGACCTCAAAATAATTTACGCGAAAACTGTCATGCAGGTAACTTGATCTGTGCGTGACGTCATCCAAGCTGTGCCTCATGGTCTTGCTCGATCCTCTGATCTCGTCGCTCGCATAATTCCCGCATGAAATGAATGAATTCCATGATACTGTACAAGAACCAGCAGCATTCCGCCTTGGCAACATCCAACCGTAAAGGAAAACAGACATAATATAATGATTTTATTCAATTCTTATTGTGGTTATTTTCCTTTTCATCTTGTGTTTGTGTTTCATCCAGATGTAAATATCATGGTCCATGTGCAAATTGATTGTTTTCGATTTTTAATACAAAGTATGATTTATAACTAGCAGTAACGAACATGTAGCTAAAATCTATTCAG
>NC_051417.1:20035743-20035813 GCF_015228065.2 Penaeus monodon | reverse complement strand
TGCATGTTAGCATTTTAGGCCGACCGAAATTTTTAGCACCAGACGAAAGGGGGGACAGGAAGAAAGGGAA
>NC_051417.1:20034944-20035009 GCF_015228065.2 Penaeus monodon | reverse complement strand
ATTTATGGCCATGTCTGGACCACAGGCCAGTGCAAACAGAGGCAGGGAATTGCAGGATGATAGCT
>NC_051417.1:20033229-20033504 GCF_015228065.2 Penaeus monodon | reverse complement strand
TGCACAAGGGATCATAGTGGGTGAGTTGGAGGGTCTCGCTGGCGTCCCATCCCCCCCCCCCTTTCCCCTTTCCCTTTTACTGGGCTTTGCGTTTGATTTCAATGTTTTTTCTCTTTTTTCTCTTTTTTTTGCGGTTGTTGTTTTTATCTCTCTTGGCAGGGTTAGAGCATTTGCCCTCTGGGACATCACTAGGGTACTTCCAGTCACAGGAAAGAAAAGAACGGTCACTCATACCATAAAAAATAATTACGCGGATGATGATTAGGGGGCATATA
>NC_051417.1:20030379-20030633 GCF_015228065.2 Penaeus monodon | reverse complement strand
ACAGGGACTAAGAGATAACGTACACAATCAAGAGAGCGAGAGAGGAAGCACCACCTTAAGGGAACGCCACCAGGGGGCACCAGGCTTCGCAACAGGCGGCCGAAATCACGTTAAATATTTGCAGTAATAGTACGCAGTTGTACTCAAGAGCTGCGCCCGATACTTGCAACGGTTATGTTTTGCAATATTCTGGTATTATTAGATACTCTCCTTCTTATGAGGGCGTGGTTTTACTGGATATTATATTCGTGCCA
>NC_051417.1:20029154-20029984 GCF_015228065.2 Penaeus monodon | reverse complement strand
ACTCTAATGCCTTCTTCACCTCCGATTTGTTAACATCAAAGTTTAATTTCCTTTTCTATCTTAATTCTCCCCCTCGGTCGCCTCCTTTGAACATCCCTTTTTCATTTTTTTTAATCTGCGAGCTGGATAGGATCTGACCCTGAAATTTTCTTTTATGGTGACGTTTTCGTGTGTCTTTGTTCTTCCTGTTCTTATCTATGTTTGTCTATCTCTTCCCTTCTGTGTATGCGTCTATTTGTCTAACTTGTTTTTTCTCTTTTTGCATCTATCTATCCTAGAGTTTCTTTGTGCCTGTTTCTTTGATTAGCTAACGTCTTTTTTTTATTCTCTCTCTGAATCTCCTTCTCTCTAAGTATATATCTGTCTTACTATGTCTATCTATCTATCGACCTATTTCTATTGTTTCATCCACGAAATCTTCATATACTATATCTATCAGAAACAACAACAGCAACAGCATAAACCTGGTCATTTCCTTGATTTTCATAACAACATGTACTTTGTATCGAAAATTATTTCCGGCTATGATATACATCAGTGAATCATATCGGTCTCTATATAAGCAAACACACGATTAAAACACGCGCATATCATGCACATATATATGTAGATGTGCTTATACAGACAGGTACTTTGGCACAGGGACACAGGGATTCTTTATGATCCCTATTTCGTGGTCAACGAGAGTTTTCCCAAAAGTTAAATTGAAAAGATGAATTGCTTACATTTTTTGTGTAAGTACCATCGCGTGGGGGTTGCAGACGAGCTTAGTTAACTCTTAATTAAGTCGCATGAACTAGGGTCTGCATATTTAAAAAAATAAAGGTCAC
>NC_051417.1:20028065-20028654 GCF_015228065.2 Penaeus monodon | reverse complement strand
CAGTGAAGCTGATTACACCCTTTCTAGTGTAAATCACGAAACCCCGATGAGAATGATCACCCACTGAGACAGGTCTTCTTGATGAATACCATGTAGGTTTGGAATTTGAACATCCCCTTAATTCCATACAAATTCCCTTTACCTAAAACAAACAACAATAAACTTTAGTACTCACAGACATTACATGCCTCCTATGCCATCGATATTTATTTATTTTTTCCTCGTTGATGCCACCCCTGGCTTGTGACAGACGGTGCGTCAACGGTACTAATGGAGCAGCAGCGCCATCTATCTCGCGAACACCTGTAGCCTACCCTCGTGTCACCGAACAGCCAATTTATTGTTCTGCGTGTCTGTTCTATTGGCAGTATTTCCTCACTGTATTACGGGCATGTCGCAGTAAATCTTCGGCGTAGGATAATACAAATAGTCGTTCTTGGAAATGAAAAAAAGAGGGAGCTAATCTTTGCTAAGATCGGGAGATGTAATCGGTGGCTGGAATCCCACTCCGACTAGACTTAGATTAGTGTAATTTATCTTTTTTGATGGTTCTTGTCGAGCAGTCGCTCTACCTAACAACCCTTTTTTT
>NC_051417.1:20027813-20027916 GCF_015228065.2 Penaeus monodon | reverse complement strand
CCTCCCTCTTTCGCTTTTCCTTTCTTCCTATCCCCCCTTTCGTCTGGTACTAAAAATTCCGGTCAGCCTAAAAACACAGAGGTAGTGAAAGCTCACATGCACT
>NC_051417.1:20024472-20024674 GCF_015228065.2 Penaeus monodon | reverse complement strand
ATCCAGGTGCTAACATACATAACTTTCATAACGCATCCTCTTTTATTTAATCGTCCCCTTACTTCTGCCTTGTTTATCGTAACATTTGTTTTGTACGAAGCCAATTAAGACCGATGAGCGAATTTGTTTTTACTCCCTTTTACCTTTTGTGTACTTATTCACTCAGTAGTCTTCCTCTCCTGCTTCAATAAATTTTATGCAT
>NC_051417.1:20023274-20023588 GCF_015228065.2 Penaeus monodon | reverse complement strand
CAGCAAAGGTCTTTACGGCCATCTTTCTCAAATTTGGTCGAAAAATCGGCGAAGTGGCAACTCTGGAAATAGAGGCAGACAACATAATTCCGGCTTATGCCATCGAACCAACAAATACGGAAAGCGTGAATGCACCGGGAAAATGAAATGCATATTACAGATTGCATAACTCTCTCCGAGTGCAAAAAGATGGAACGTATGTTGCACAACAGGCACAAATCAAGAAGGCAACTACGTTCGGCGTTAAGTACAAGGGTCTGGTAAGTAAATAATAAAGTTATTCATAATAGGACATGAGGCTGTGAGTAGAATAA
>NC_051417.1:20022929-20023179 GCF_015228065.2 Penaeus monodon | reverse complement strand
TTTGCAGATGATCTATGAAAAGTTTTCAGAAAATAACATTTACTGCACCTTCGCTTTGTCCGCTTTTTGGGTCGTAATGGAAGGTGGGTTTGATGGATGGAGTAAATTAATGTTGCAAGACTTGGTTAGGGGCGGAAAATCTTGAAGAGGAAAATTGAAGGAAAAAGTTTGCAAAAGTAAATCACGAATGACAAACATACTAATGACAAAGTAGTTATCTTTTTTTTTCTTGAAATATGAGACGTTTAGA
>NC_051417.1:20021582-20022134 GCF_015228065.2 Penaeus monodon | reverse complement strand
ACAGTTACAAGATCTGAAGGGACAGCCGTTGTTTCTGGGCAATGTACTGCCAGTTCCACATGCCTCTGCACTGCTAAGGAACCTCGAATCCTCCTTGGCATCGAGGGAGGAGGGAGGTGACTGTCACATGTAGGGGAAGTTTCTTGACGTTAATTCGCGTTAAGGGGGAGTTCTAGCCAGGGGACCCTCCACGCACTAACAAGTTAATTTAGTTAAAAAAGAGGGGGAAAATATGGACGATGAAAATGACAAGAAGGATGGAGGAAGATATCTTGGCAAACCGAGAGAAAACGGGGTACCTCGTAACAGAGTTGAGAAGAGATTCTAAATTTAAGTCTTAAGTCAGGGTAATTTAGGGTACTTTTTGGTCGCTGTGCTTTCATGCGTATTTTTTGTTTCCGCGTGCGAGGCCATTTCGACATTTTTTCTCGTTTCCACTGTTGCGTGATCCAACGTCCTGAATGCGGAGCCGTGCCCTAAAGCTTAGTAAAATAACTTTTTGACCAAGCGTAAAAGGTAGTCCATTCATACAGAATTTCATGATCATTATTA
>NC_051417.1:20018390-20018481 GCF_015228065.2 Penaeus monodon | reverse complement strand
AAAGAGAAAAAAATGAATTACCCTCCACAAGACTGAAGAGCTGCGTATAGGTTATTGGTCTGGCTTCAAGACTTTTTTATATCTGTTACTT
>NC_051417.1:20017167-20017347 GCF_015228065.2 Penaeus monodon | reverse complement strand
AAGGGGGGAGGGTGGAATGGAAATATTTAATGAAGCTGAGAGGGATGGAGAAGAAGAGATAGGACGAGCAGAATGAGGAGAGAAATGGGAAGGGAAGCGACAAGGAATATTTAGCGAACAGAAGGGAAGACACAGAATTAAAGGGAAAGAAAGAAAGAGAACGTAAAAAAACGGGAGGGA
>NC_051417.1:20016550-20016875 GCF_015228065.2 Penaeus monodon | reverse complement strand
ACCTTAACCCGGGGTGACTTCTTCTGATAGCGATTATCTTGGTCAGAATTTGGCAACGTGGCAGCTGGGAGATGTATAATATGTACTTCTAATTTCATAAAGGATTTGTTTTTTTTTCGTGTTAGTGTGTGAAGAATATAAGGCATTAATACAGCTCTAAAAAAAAAGTTGCGCATGTAGTGAAAAGTTTGAATAAAACTTTGATTTAAAAGAAAACTTTCAACTGTATCTTATGTGAGAATAGATATATATCCATTTATGCAAACATTTCTTCACTCCTCACCCTGGTGCTTTTGAATTTGAATAGTCAGGGTGAAGAAATGAG
>NC_051417.1:20016147-20016497 GCF_015228065.2 Penaeus monodon | reverse complement strand
TCATTTTTTTATTATTTTTTTTTGTGTGTGAATTTACTGTTCATTTCGCTTCTGGGATGTTAACGGCGTTTAATTGTAAATGACTTCAGTTCAACATTGGAAGTGTGGCTGTGTACCCCGCTTCACAGATATCAAGTAGATGGTTAACTTCACTCGTAGTCACTGCATAATGAAACGTGGCACTGGATCTCCGTAGATATTTTGCCAGACTGAAAAGAAAGAAAACATTCGTAAAAAAATCTATGGCGCGAAGGGTAGTGATGCCTTGTGATGCGGGATAACGTCACCGCCCGGACGCGCTGAGGATGCTTCGTGCTTGGACGATTTTACGCCAGATCAATACAATTATA
>NC_051417.1:20015937-20016068 GCF_015228065.2 Penaeus monodon | reverse complement strand
CTCCCATACCTTGTGGTTCTCCCTCATGGTTCAACCAACCAGAATTGCTGGCAAAAGAACCTATGACAACTCAAGTCTAATGTCTATATAAGGGGGGCATATGACCTTTAACCACCCCTCTTTCTCTCTCA
>NC_051417.1:20015456-20015581 GCF_015228065.2 Penaeus monodon | reverse complement strand
ACATTTCTATTTGGATATGGGATGAGTTCATAGACACACAGAACCCGGGCTGAGTGTCTCGTCCTGCGCGGCCTTAACACATCTGTGAGGAGGTGTAGGATTTTAGCTGGCTTGTTTACGAAGAG
>NC_051417.1:20014705-20015013 GCF_015228065.2 Penaeus monodon | reverse complement strand
CACCAAATACAGAAGCCAGTCAAGAAATAACTTACATCATGCAATACCTCACAGATACATCCTTCCCTTATATCAAATACTCATAAATGAATCAAAACAGGGTTTAGAAATAATTATCAAACAAGGGGGATGAAAGTAGATAATATATATAGCCTTTCAGGGACATGACTAACGAGAAAGGAAGCGCGAGATATGAGTAAACAGAGAAAAGGGGAATGATGAATGGCAAGGAGGCAGAAGCAATTGAGAAAGCTGGGAGGGAGAGGGTTTAATAATTTAGGAAACAGTAGAAGAAAAATGTCAGCATG
>NC_051417.1:20013227-20013636 GCF_015228065.2 Penaeus monodon | reverse complement strand
TAGTAGAATTGGTAGTTGTATTATCAACTGCGCAAATTTAATATTACTGTATTAGCTGGAACATTACCTTGATGATATCGATATAAAAATCTTTCAATTCGTAAGGTTCCATGCATGCCAGTGCTTACCGAAAAAGTTAAATAGTCTGAATGGGAGCTTTGTTCATGATATTAGACATGAAGTAAAGTGACATGTTCTTTCAAAATACTCTACAATGGGCTCTGAGCTTGACGGCCAGTTTTGTCGACAGTAATTGGTCTCGCTTCAGAGAATTCATTACCCAATAATAGAACTTTTTATGACCATGACAAAAGCATATTTATTTGCGAAGTATTGTCGTGCTCTAAAACAGATTTTGTATCTTTGTCGACCATGGTAATCTAATCTTTTTGTTATTTTCCAGACACAC
>NC_051417.1:20012580-20012762 GCF_015228065.2 Penaeus monodon | reverse complement strand
TCGCTTGTACTTGATCTGAAAGTTGCTCAATTAATTCAAACAAGGGCGTAGCAACTGCAGCCGTCAACTATAGTAGTGTTCTTGAATATATCGTAGGTTTTGCTATGAAATACGACTATTCTTAGGAACGTCTTTTCTCTACCTATTGCACATGAAGCTATTTTAGGTTTTGATGAAGTTTG
>NC_051417.1:20011433-20011696 GCF_015228065.2 Penaeus monodon | reverse complement strand
TTATATTTGAACAATATATCAGTTTCACAGTCATTGTTCCATAATACATAATGAGCCATTAAGGGGTTGGCATGAAAGTGTGGCACCCCCCTTGGGGCTCAGTCCAGGAGTGCCAAACTCTCATTTAACTTAAGGATAATAGTGAAAGATTTGTGCATCTTTCCCTTTCCAGTGTTTGGTCTTCAGATTTCAGTCTCCAGTCTCATTATGAGGATTGATATCGGCTGAACACCTGAAGATGACGAATGCACTATTTACGGTCC
>NC_051417.1:20010968-20011057 GCF_015228065.2 Penaeus monodon | reverse complement strand
ATCAATCATATTTTTTTTCTGATAGACGAAGCTTAAAGCTCTTTGATAACAATAAAGGTTCATTTATCAATAGTCTCATGGAAAGGGCT
>NC_051417.1:20010532-20010783 GCF_015228065.2 Penaeus monodon | reverse complement strand
AACTCATCGTTGTTATGAAATAAACAAGAATCCCATTGAAGTTCAGTGTTAGTTAGCTTCAGTATGTTGTTATAATGGGTTGTTGCACCTATAGGGCTGCCAATTACGATTCATTTGCTAAAGAGTGACGTCACTCCAGTAAGGGACAGCACATAATTGCACAGTTTATACAGCTAAAAAAAAGAAACTTATATTTACAGGCACATATATATCCACCTCCGATTAGCATCTACTTATCTGTCTAAAAGTCT
>NC_051417.1:20008400-20009369 GCF_015228065.2 Penaeus monodon | reverse complement strand
TAGTTTCAATTGATAATATTGAAATATTCTAGCATTAAACGAAAGACATATTACCAACTATGCAATAGTTACCATTTAAACAAGATACCAGTGTACACTTAACATGTGCCTTAATGTATAAGCAGAGTGGCAAATAGCTTCATTGTTATATTCACTTTATCTCACATCATTGTATATAACATAGTATAAAAGGGTTGAACGGTCTTTTCTATTAGACCTTACAAAATAATAAGACATGTTTTGAAGCATTTACCATCGCTTTTATTACGTTTATTTTATATCCAAGTGCGTTTCCCCTTTAAAAAGGATTCCTTCTTTACAAGGCAGAATCTTGTTTGCAATCACATGTATATAACCATGACCATTTATGAATACTATGAAACACAAAGAAGGTTTGATTAAACCTTCCACGATGTCGATAGTTTGAAGAGCTCTATGTCACTTTTCAGAAAGAGCTTGAGATCTATAAGCCTTTGTAGGCAATTTTTTCTCTATTTTCCGTCGTTACACAGAAGTGCTGCTGGGACACTTCAGGATCTTGGCGAAGGCCCTCCTGAAGTCCAGGTTGAAGATGGTGTAGATGACGGGGTTGAGGGACGAGTTGATGTAGCCGAGCCACACGATGAAGTTGATGAGCTTGTCGTTGGGCACCGGGCACGTCGGGCAGAAGGGCAGGATCACGTACATCAGGAAGAAGGGCAGCCAGCACACCACGAACGAGCCCATGATGATGCCCAGCGTCCGGGCGGCGCGACGCTCCTTCGACAGCGAGATCTTCTGCTTCTGCTCGATGAACTGGTGGATTTGGCTGCCGTCCTTCGGGTTGACTCTGACGACGACTTCCGCGCTTTTCCTCTCCTCAGCGGGATAGACTTCGGTCTTCGGATTCAGGGCTTTGTGGGTCAGCGATGTCTCTGCCACGAGCGGCGAGGTCAAGGCCTTGGGGGAAGTCGGGGTCGTGTTCCCGGC
>NC_051417.1:20007710-20008367 GCF_015228065.2 Penaeus monodon | reverse complement strand
GTAGGTTTCGTTGTAGCCGTTCTGCACGTCGTTCTGGCCGTTCTCGCTGCCTCCCGAGTCCTCGTCCTTCTGGTCCTTGGGCTTCCCGGCGTTCTGAATCTCGTTGAGCCTGGAGGCCTTGGCGCGCTCCCGCAGGCGCCGGCGCGTGGCCGTGAAGATCTTGACGTAGACCAAGGTCATGATGAGCAGCGGGCAGTAGAAGGAGCCGGACGACGAGTAGATGACGAAGCCCCGCTCCTGCGTGAGGATGCAGGGCGTGTCGGAGGTGAACACGTCGGGCCAATCGTTCCAGCCGAACAGCGGCGGCAGGCAGATGATGACGCTGATGCTCCACACGAGGCCGATCATGATCATGACGCGCTTGACGGTGCGCTTCTGCGCGTAGTTGATGGGGTCCGTGATGGCCCAGTAGCGGTCGAGGGCGATGGCACACAGGTTGAGGATGGAGGCCGTGCAGCACATGATGTCGCACGTGAGCCACATCTGGCACAGGTGGATGCCGAACACCCACTTGCCGATGATGCTGTAGGCCACGTTGAAGGGCAGCACGAACACGGCCACCGTCAGGTCGGCCACGGCCAGCGACACGATGAAGAAGTTCTGCACGATCCGCAGCGGCCGGTACGTGAACACGGACAGGATCACCAGCACGTTGCC
>NC_051417.1:20006847-20007687 GCF_015228065.2 Penaeus monodon | reverse complement strand
CGCCGAGGGAGACGACGGTCACCACGATCTCCCACACAGGCATCGCCAGCTCGAAGTCATACTCCGAGAGAGTGGCTTCCTCCTCGAGGCCGGAGACGTTGAGGTCGGACTCCACGAAGGAAGGAAGCGCGTCTTTGCTGTTCATCCTCGACATCTTCACAACAGAGTGATCACATGATATCGGGCATTCGTTTGGGTGCTTCAAGGCTTCAGTGATCAACAGGATGAAGCTCGAAAATAGATTCGAGTCGGCAGCGATATGCTTCTGTCTGCAATCTCATGCTTGAATCTCCCTTTGCTCTGCCACATCTGGAAAGAGGAAACAGACACTCATTAGCGTATTACTGCAGATACATGGTCATGCGACAACAATCAACACTTAAGCGTGCAAATTAACACAAGCCAAGGGCCCTTTAAACAGGAACACATATACGAACAAAAATACACATCAAAACGACCTTATAGCAAGAAAAAGGGACCTAAAAGCGGACGTACATATTTAAATTACGGTCGGGGTAAGCGGAATCCATTCTGGCCACAATTCAGTAAGGTTTAAAAAAACAATGGGAAATAAAAAGTTGAAAATTGTCCGACTGTCTTCAGGGAAAGGCAAAAACTTTGTACCCGATTCAGATATAAATCCCAGACACATCTGAATCTCGTAGTGATAACATCCAGGCCACAATTACCGGACAAGCGGAAAAATGGATTTGAAAGAAACTGAATTTTCTTAGTGGAATTTGTTGAACTTTACAGAGTCCGTACAATAGTTTATGAAATTACCATATTACAAGGTCTTCTATTTTTGTCCTAATAAATTAATGCGTAGACTCGTTCATT
>NC_051417.1:20005697-20005897 GCF_015228065.2 Penaeus monodon | reverse complement strand
GCGGTTGCACTCTGGCTGTTCTGAAATGCTATTCAGAGAAATGTACCATGCACTGATTCTAGTACACATATAAGCGTAATGAAATATACAATTTATGTCATTATCACTGGGTGTTTATTAACTACAAAATTACATTCTTTGTTGGACAGTTTCGTCGCAGGTGCAGTAAAAAAGATCTTCACACACTTCGGCATAGAGGT
>NC_051417.1:20005144-20005527 GCF_015228065.2 Penaeus monodon | reverse complement strand
GTGCTCGTGTGTGCATATGTGAAATTGTTGGTGTGAGAGTGCTTGCATCTGTACATGTGCCTGTATCTCTCTGTGTGTAAACGTATAGAGCAAATGCATCTCGGGGAAATTTCTCCTCTCCCCATATCAGCTTTTGCGTCAAACAGAGCACTGAAAGACCTCTGACATTCACATTGTCAGGTCAGCGGCTTCTGCGATCACACGTGTAACATAACGACTTTGACTCATAGATACCCAGTATTATCGTGATTCTTTTCTCTTTGGGTTAGTGTGATCTCTTACATTATGTTTTTAAAGGAAAACATATGACCATGTATGTATTAATGCAAGCGGGTAAAATCAGAATACTCTTGCTTTGATTTGACATTTCATATTACTTTGGG
>NC_051417.1:20002507-20002594 GCF_015228065.2 Penaeus monodon | reverse complement strand
GATTATACGTTCTTATGTTTTTAATGAACTTAAACTAGCCTTTATATCCATACACACTGTAAATACAGGCTACACTAGCATCGACAA
>NC_051417.1:20001965-20002462 GCF_015228065.2 Penaeus monodon | reverse complement strand
ATCACCGAGGAGGAAAAAAACGGATAATGGGCCGTGCACACAATAGCTTCATTAAAAAGCATTCAGTGAAGTTTCTCCCAAGACGTCGCCACAAGACGCTCAACACCAAGTCTACTAACACTTGTAGGCCTTTGGCTCTTTTGGCAACTTTACGAACGCTTCTGGTTCCTTGGCAAAATTACATACACTTTACTGAAGTTGCCATTAGCCTTTCGAAAGTTCTTCAGCTTCTGGTGTGGTTGAATCGTCTCGTATAGAAGTAAGGAATTTCCATATATGTAGGCCTATAGACTTTTAACTGGTACCTGTCGTTGTATGTTTGTTACATTTTGCGTCAATATACGAAGTAAAACCTCGAATTCTGTGATTCTACGGAATGAGTATAAAACCAGACATAAGAAAATTTACAGAATTATCTCTCAATATGAACATTTATCGCAGCTTAGGCCAGACATATGTGACAATATCAGAGTGAAAGAATCTTGAAACTGAACGCG
>NC_051417.1:20000613-20001298 GCF_015228065.2 Penaeus monodon | reverse complement strand
TCCCTTATCTGCCCGTACAGATAACCCACGGCAATAGAGAGGCAATAGAATGTCACAAAAATCCATACTCTTTTGTAATCTCTGACTCTAAGCGGCACATCTTTGTCTTCCATGTAATTGATGTGTGAGGAAATACCGACGGAATGGGCTGAAATAAAGAAAAATAAATAAGTGGGAGAGAGGACCGATGTTGCGGGATAAACAGTGAATAAGAGAAAGGAAAAGCAATAAAAAAATCTGCGAATAACAACGAGAGAGACAAAAATCGAAGAGAGTCCGTGTTTCTGGTTATAATTTGATTTCCATTTAACATGTTGACTCTGCCAATTTGCGAGTAAATTTGTTCTCAGTTGATCTGTTTAGACCAACTACAGATTATATTTTCTCTTTGATTCGAGAATAGGAAAATAGAAAATTGGATGTAAAATCGTTGAGTATAGTTGACATGTTTATATTTGAAATTTATTTGAGGTCTTTATTGTGTGTAAACCTGTAAAAATAATAATTTGGGGAATTAATAATTCGTAAACATTGGTATGCAGAATTACACAATATATATGAAAAGAACTATATACTAGTAAAATACAAATGATTTTTTTCTATGCATCTCTGCATCAAATAACGCAAAACTTGTTACTGGAGATATTGCAAAAATGATATGAAAAAATATCACTTTGCACGCAAA
>NC_051417.1:19998128-19999411 GCF_015228065.2 Penaeus monodon | reverse complement strand
AAAATGCGTGATCTAAGAATGAAGGTTAAATGGGGATAGTAACAATTCCAAATTCCAAATCACGGATATTGTTCGTCCATTGCAACGAACACACCGGAACAAAGGCAAGGCAGCCGAGGCGGAAACTTCTTACGGGAACAAAGGATTACCCAGTCATCGATATGAACAAACTCACGAGGAACAATTCCTTTAGCTCCGTCTGCTCCCTTATCCCTCTGTCCTTCCCCTCTTCTTATCCCCCTTTTCCCCCTCTTCCCCCTATCCTGTTATCCCAGTCGTCTCGTTTTTTTTTCTGTCCTTTAACACATTTTCCCCTTTCTGTCCTGCTTCCTGTCCTCTGCTATATTTTTCTCTTTCCTTGGCTATGTCTTTTGCCCCGTTTTCCCCTGTACTTTGCCATATTTTATTATTTTTTTACATCTTCCCCTATCCGTTACCACGTTTTCCCCTGTCCTTTACCATATTTTCTTTTATCTTTTACAATATTTTCCCCTCTCCATTACCACATTTCCCCTTGCCCTTTACCACGTTTCCTCCAGTATTTTACCATATTTTCCCCTGTCCTTTACCAGTTTTGCTTTGACCTTTACCAGACTTTCAGCGTCATTTACCATGTCTTCTCCTGTCCTATACAGAATTTCCCTTTTCCTCTACCACATTTTCACCTTTCCTTTGCCATATTTTTCTTATCCTTTTGTTTTCTTCCTTTCCTTTCCACACTTTCTCCTCCCGCTTGCTACTTACTATTTCCCTGTTACATTTCCTCTCCCCTTTTCCTATTTCTTATTCCTCGTCTGTACTTTTTCTTCCTCCTTTCCCTTCTCTCGTCCCTCATTCCCCTTATACACTTTCCTTTACCCTATTCTCATCCATTCCCTTTCCACCTCCCTTTTACTCCAATCATTCATCTCTTCACATTCTTTCATCCTGCCTCCTCTTCCCTCTTCCCTTCCACATATGTCCCTTACCACATTCTTCCAATCTTTTTTTCCATTCTCATATTCCTCGTATTCTCCCCCCCCCTTTCCTCTCCCTCCTTGTCTCAACCTTTACAAAGCTGTGAATCACACGAAGCCGGAACCAGATGCAACAATGACAATGATTCACGAAAGTTGCTTGCCTGGGACTTAGGTAAACAACGCCAAGTGACGTAGCTAAAGTTGAGGCCGGAGTCAAACATTCGGAGGAGGGATGTGGTGTTCGGTTAAGAGGGAATTACGATTTCGTGGCCGGCTACGGCTTAATACATTTTTGAAGACTGTGCTAGCAAAAGGTTATATTTG
>NC_051417.1:19996929-19997172 GCF_015228065.2 Penaeus monodon | reverse complement strand
GTATTTCCTATCAAAATACAGTTACAATTATAGTATTTTCTGTATTATACGGTTTTACACATTTCTCTTATTCCCCCTTTCTCTGTATTCTTCCTTCTTTTTTATCACTCTTTCGCCTTCGAGAGCAAGTACTGCTATTGACAGTTACACAATTTACTGGTATCACGACTGCCTCTTGTGAGTGTCAGCCAGACCCTGTTAGTGCAAAGTTTATGCTGCCTCTATGGTGCGCCCCCTTTTCGA
>NC_051417.1:19996170-19996450 GCF_015228065.2 Penaeus monodon | reverse complement strand
CTTCCTCTATCCACTCCTCCTCCTTTCGTGTCTCCTTCCCTCCTCTCTCCTTGTTCTTCCCAGCCCTCGTAGGCACTTAATCATTTGTAATCGTCCCTTGTCTGTCCCTCCTTCGTTGCTATTGAATTACGCCCAAAGCAACGGCGGAATTTTCATATAATCTGCCAGTTATTGTTTCGAACTGTGCTTCTTAGAGTCTCAGTGACTTCTTTGCTTTCTTTTTCTCTCAGTATTTATGAATGGAAACTTGCAAATATGTGTTTATTAATATACCTCAACT
>NC_051417.1:19995288-19996016 GCF_015228065.2 Penaeus monodon | reverse complement strand
TGCATATTATGCACCATGTATGTTTGCATGCATATTATAAATCATTTATCCTCAGTAAATAACAGTTTCTAGACGTTTCGTTGGTCGTCGGCCGGTTCAAAGATTGCTCGGGCAACGGTTTAAAAATAACTCGAAGAATGTTCTTTTTCTGTTTCCTACTGATGCTTCTGAATGAACTCCTGAACTTCCACTTTGTTTATAAGTTATAGACACCGAAAATCAATCACGTTAAAAGCGTTTCAACGCTTACTTTGTAAAACCTTTGATCGTTTCCTGATAAAACAGTGAATATATAACGATGAACTGGAAGCCAGTAAATAGATCAGTAACATAGAGATATAAGAATAACAATAAAGCAATCGAGCATTAACCGAATAGCATTAATATTTACTCTTTTTCAGATGAATCAATACTTCGAAACCGAACGCTACGCTCCCTGGTTGCGAGGAGGATGCTCTTTGAGGAAGGGACCCCCACCCCTCACCCCCAATGGAGAGCCCGAAGAAAACGAAGGTTGGAGCGGGGACTTGCCTAGAAATATCTCTCACGTGGATTTTCGTCAGACCTCTGCGCCATGCTATGAAGGATGGGGGCCTCATTTTGTGTTTTTCGTCTTCTCTCTGTTTATTTGTCTTTTAGCGTGTTCGTTCTCGGTTCTTTTAATTTTTTATTCATCTTCCTTTTGTTTCTTTCTTGTTTTTGTGTTTATCTCCATCACTGTATGTTTT
>NC_051417.1:19995040-19995122 GCF_015228065.2 Penaeus monodon | reverse complement strand
CCGAGAGACGTATCTATTCTGCCCATTTTCCTGACCATTATTTGGTAGCACAGAGTTCCCCTGAGGAGTTGTATGTTGACCA
>NC_051417.1:19993782-19993962 GCF_015228065.2 Penaeus monodon | reverse complement strand
GCAGAGGGAGCCGAAATTCCACGTGGCAAGAGTGCTCGCGTGGAGGGAGAAGCAGGAATTGTGATTCATAATATATTCCTGCAAAGCATTCCAAAAGACTGAAAGGAAGAAGAGAGGACGAGGAGTGGACAGAGAAGAAGAGCCTAAGGGAGTTGGGGTGCTGAAGTTATTTTCATATGC
>NC_051417.1:19991564-19991689 GCF_015228065.2 Penaeus monodon | reverse complement strand
CGTATGTGCGTGTGTTTTCATATACGTTAAGATGTATCTGTATAAAAAACAAAACAAAAATACAGCCTTCTTATAAATGATCCGATACGTTATCACTAACGATGAGAGACGAAGGGTACACATAC
>NC_051417.1:19991121-19991393 GCF_015228065.2 Penaeus monodon | reverse complement strand
CATGACAAGGATACATTGACGTTGAGGCCAGAAAAGAGACCCACAAAGCTTAGTCTTATTAATAAATGGGTTCCTCCCTTACTAAGTCAACAAACGGTTCCCTCAAGGTCTGATGGCTTCCACACGCAAACATATTAAATATTAATCTTATTCTGTTCGATGTAGTTACCAGGACCAACTATTTTCTTCATTATATATTCATTATTTATATGTCTTTATATGTTGGATCTATCAGCATTCTTTTAAGTTTCTTTTTCTGCATTTTCTTTCTT
>NC_051417.1:19990022-19990296 GCF_015228065.2 Penaeus monodon | reverse complement strand
ATGTCGTCCGCTCTTCGCCTGACCATCTTTGCTATAAAGGAAATTTGATTTTCTAACCCATTTACTAGAAATTCTTCCAATAACTTCTGCATCTTCAAGAAAAATTGAATTATCTGCAAAGGATTTTTTTTTCTTATATTTTGACACAGTTCTTCTCTTCTTCCGGTGTCCGAAATTTCATCAATATGCAAATTATTTCTTACGCACTGGTTTCACGATCGTTTGTAATAATTGTTGATATAAGCACTAATTTATCCTTTCATCTGTTGCTTTG
>NC_051417.1:19989814-19989938 GCF_015228065.2 Penaeus monodon | reverse complement strand
AAAAGTCCTTTTACCTACAAATTTTTCTTTCCTTACAGCTTGCTCTGCTGAAATTTCCTGCGTCTAAGCAGGATCCGTGTCTGCGTTGCCTCCGGGGATTTGGGAGGGAAAGTGATTTCTCACG
>NC_051417.1:19986594-19986730 GCF_015228065.2 Penaeus monodon | reverse complement strand
GGTTAATACATGAATACATAATGTTATTATTTTTGCATGTGTTGGATTCCTATTTGAAATACGAAAGGATTCAGAGAAATACAAGGAGCTTTAAAAGTTTACTGTTATGGCAAAGAAAACCCATAAATCTTTGGTG
>NC_051417.1:19986194-19986555 GCF_015228065.2 Penaeus monodon | reverse complement strand
GAACAGATTTGAATACTTGATTGAAGTAAACGAAGACATTTAGATGTGAATAATCATCAGGGTTATCTAAGGCAATGTCCTCTAGGTGATGGTTAGCTGCCAATTGCATTAGCATTCAAACAACCATCACTTTCCTATTTACGCAACTGTGTGATAAATATCTGCATTTGGCTTTATTTTATGTAGGCCAGAGAGAGAGGGAAAACAGGCGCAAATTTTACATCCAAATTCCGGACACCTGGCATATAACATACACGTGCACAATTCGTCATAACGCGTGTTCTATTGGTTAATATGGGAGATCTGCTACACACACTTTCCTATAATGTTACATCAGTTTTAACACCAGGTTGCAGCTGGC
>NC_051417.1:19985981-19986149 GCF_015228065.2 Penaeus monodon | reverse complement strand
TGAAGAGGAAGAAATGGCAATACACCTCGACCGTGCAGGAGCAATTGGAGCTGTCGCCACTCACTTCGCGCACATTTCGAAGACCTTTTTTTCTGTGGATATTTTGTGAAGAGTTACCCGGTACTGATACAGAACAATGATACTTCTCTTTCCTTCTCTCTGCTCTTG
>NC_051417.1:19981701-19982048 GCF_015228065.2 Penaeus monodon | reverse complement strand
GTGTGTGGATGTGTCTATATATGTGCCTGTGTTTTCCCTTCTCTCTCTAAATATCTGACCTCCCTAAAACTCATACGCTATCTAGAGTTATCCTACATAATGCAGTCTATCCAGAAACACCTTAAACCCACCCTACTTACTGCATTCCGTCCTCCTACCCACAATTAAACAAGTGAATAGACTAGACTCTTAAAGGAACCTGAAATACTACCTCCTGATGTTCCATTTGTCTGGTAACCAATGCGACTCCTTACCTCCTGCTCATCTTGGTTATTGTTCACCAGTACAAGCCGTTCTTTGTGTACATGTATATTGATCTGTCAGCGTATCTGTCGAGATATGGAGCT
>NC_051417.1:19980931-19981349 GCF_015228065.2 Penaeus monodon | reverse complement strand
CTCAAGCACACACACGCACGAGTGCATATCCCAAGGACCAAACCTGAAACGTCATCTTATTCTTCCAGACACGAGTGGTCTTCCTCATCGACATCGTCTCAGCGCAATCCACAGAAAGGCCCGACACCGAATCACTTCGAGCGATGTAAGGTCATCGACAAGCAATTTGGTTTCCTAATGACTGAATCTTCATGCACGATCAAACACCGTCTGTGAAAGGTTTTGCAGATTCATGATCGTTTTGCAGGATCTAGATATCGGGGTCCTGCCTGATCCTGAATAGCGGTGGTATAAGGCTCCTCGAAAGTTCTGAGATAACTCGAAAATTGAAAACACCGCCAGACTCCGCCCGGCGAATGCTTCAGTCAGATTTGTTACAAGAACCTCAATGTAGAGGAAATAGAGTATTGTAGTGTAA
>NC_051417.1:19980269-19980400 GCF_015228065.2 Penaeus monodon | reverse complement strand
GGCACACACAAAAAAGCGTCTGGTTAGGTGCGTCTCACACCCTCATTAAGGAGTGTATTTCTTGCGTGCACGGATAATGGCGGCGGCGAAGTGGAGCGATAGCCTTCCAAAGTCTTCATTTCGACCGAAGA
>NC_051417.1:19979410-19979785 GCF_015228065.2 Penaeus monodon | reverse complement strand
TATGCTGCAGCTTTGATGGAAGCTTTTGTCAGGTAATTATAATTTCATGAGCCTGAAAGAAAACAAAGCACAAGCAAACACTCACCCACCCACTTGCAAATCAAAAGACACAAAATCCCCCCCCCCCCCACCCACACTCAAACAAGCTCGTCCCTCGAAGAAAAAGGAAAGCACAATCAAGCAGCCACGTAGATAAACAAACGATCATGAAATATAAGCAAACTAGAAAGACACGAGCAATAAACAAGCACAGAGATACAAACGCAAACCCACAAACAAACAAAATAAACAAATGGAAGGCAAGCAGCTACAGAAACGCACACCTCGACTCAAAAAAATAATCAGATAAGATAGAAACAAACAGGCACGCAAACG
>NC_051417.1:19978678-19979278 GCF_015228065.2 Penaeus monodon | reverse complement strand
GTGCACAAAAACAAAATAATCAGACACAATTCATACAACAAGCACAAACACACACACACAAATGCACAAACGAAATCAGACAAAATAGAGATAGGCACACAAGCTCGCAAATACACTCAAACATACAACATTTCACAAGCAAAGACAGAAATTCACAAACACACAACAATTAACAAACAAAAAAATCACAAACACAGTTCACAAACAAAAAAAATTCACGAAGAAACACAACAATTCACAAAAAATACAACATTTCACAGACAAACACAGCAATTCACAAACAAAAAACAATTTACAAACAAACACAATAATTCAGAAACAAAAACAATTCACAAACAAAGACAATAATTCACAAACACGACAATTCTTGAGCAAACACAAAAATTCCCAAACAAACACAACAATTCCTTAACAAAAAATAATTCCGAAACAATCACAAAAATTCACAAACAAACACAACAATTCGCAAACAAACAACAATTCTTAATCAAACACAATTTCCGAACAAACGGAACAATTCCCAAACAAACAAACAAACACAACAATTCCCAAACAAACAAACAAACGCAATAATTCCAAAACAAACACAATTCCTTAACC
>NC_051417.1:19978078-19978649 GCF_015228065.2 Penaeus monodon | reverse complement strand
TCCCAAACAAACACAACAATTCCCAAACAAACAAACAAACACAACAATTCCCAAACAAACAAACAAACACAACAATTCCCAAACAAACAAACAAACACAACAATTCCCAAACAAACAAACAAACACAACAATTCCCAAACATACAGAAACAAACAAACAAACACAACAATTCCAAAATAAGCAAACAAATACAACAATTCCCAAACAAACACAAACAAACAAACACAACAATTCCTAAACAAACAAACAAACACAACAATTCCTAAATACACAAACAAACACAGCAATTCCCAAACTCAAAAAAGATCCCAAACAAACACAACAATTCCCAAACAAACAAACAAGCGGCAATTCCCAAATAAACACAAAAAAAATCCCAAACAAGCACAAAAAATCCCAAACAAACAAAACCATTCCCAAACAAGCAAACAAACACAATAATTCCAAACAAACACAGCAATTCCCAAACAAACACACACAAACAAAATGCAAGCACGCCCACGCCACGGGAGAGCGAGCGCGAGAGATGAGCCGGTCGCGATGAAGCCAAGCGGTCGCCAAGGTAACCCGA
>NC_051417.1:19977900-19978037 GCF_015228065.2 Penaeus monodon | reverse complement strand
GAGGCGGGCGAGCTATCTATCGCTCCCATTCTTAAAAGCTGATGGCGCCTCCACCTTGCCCGAGGTTGTAGATTATTCATTCGTTCGGCCGCCTTGTTTTCCGTGGGGAAAAAAATGAATGGCCGGGTTTTCTTCAC
>NC_051417.1:19977630-19977748 GCF_015228065.2 Penaeus monodon | reverse complement strand
AGTTTCTACCCTATAATCTACAGGGATTTGCCAGATTTGCAAAGATTTAGTCAAGCTTCAGAGTGTAGTTATTAGATTCTAGTTGAGTGGAGTTGGTTTATATTGCTGAGGATGGAAA
>NC_051417.1:19977309-19977493 GCF_015228065.2 Penaeus monodon | reverse complement strand
AGCAACACTTAAGATAATTAAAGCTGAAATTCATCAACTCTGCAACATATCTGCATCGTCAGACGCAGCTTCACCTTCATCAGCTCAGTGAACAAGCAAGACGAAGCAAAAGTCTGTGTTCACTTTGAGTCGGCGATGACGAGGCTCTCTGATTACGGCGTCATATTACAGTCACACAATGCTA
>NC_051417.1:19976115-19976287 GCF_015228065.2 Penaeus monodon | reverse complement strand
ATTAGATGGAACAGAATATGAAAATATTATTTTTCGAGGTTATTTGCATAATTAGAATTGGCGCTTCTGTGATTATTAATCGAATGAATAGGGGAGGGTGACTTCTATTTTATGTTCTGTCATTATGTTATCCTTTCATTATGATTTGGCTGCCGACTGTTAATGACGGGAA
>NC_051417.1:19973453-19973781 GCF_015228065.2 Penaeus monodon | reverse complement strand
GCTTCACAAACGACCGAATGATTTTGGGCAATGGATTTACACAGCATCTCTCTCTCTCTCTTTGTCTGTCTGTCCCTCGACTCTTTCTCCTTTCGGCTTGGGCTGTTTGTCTGTCTCAAGTTCCATCTCTGTCTCTTTTTGGTTGCCTCAGGCTTCGTCTCTCTCTCTGTCTGGCCTTGTGTCAGTATGTCTCTCATTCTGTGTCTCTGATGGTGCCTTTGTTCTCATGTTCGTCAACCTCTCGCCTGCCTGCTGTCCGTCTGCCTCTGTCTCACTCTGCCTTCCCCTTTATCCCTCTCTCTCCTTCTCAGATAGATTAGGTGCAGAT
>NC_051417.1:19972545-19973031 GCF_015228065.2 Penaeus monodon | reverse complement strand
GAAAACGCTCCCTCTCACAGCCGGCAAGGATGATAATTCTTGAGGATTACCTGTAAAACCACCCAATCAATCATGCAAGTTGAGGCAGGAACAAAATCCATGTGCAGAATGACTGCCGGTCGATTTGTTATCCACTCCGTGTTTGCGTACGTGTGGCTGTGTTGTTTGTGATATGTAAGTTGGTGTGTAATGCCCTGTTTTTGGGCACACACATACGTGTGTTTTAGAGCGTCTGGACCACCCTCCCAACCAAGTAAAGAATTCTTATAAAATGTATTTCGCAACACAGTTGGCTCCTTTCACAAACGAGAGTTACATTGCAAGACACGAGACACGAACTGCAATATTCACCTTGAGAGTTAGTGTGTGAAGGGAAGGTGAGATATTAGGGCTCGTGTTAGATAACAGAGATATCAACTAATGAGTGATATTAAGTGGCAGAACTGTCTCCAAAAGCCCATGTGTCTGCAATATCCCTCAGAGAGA
>NC_051417.1:19970944-19971052 GCF_015228065.2 Penaeus monodon | reverse complement strand
GTAACGAAATGAATACGCATTCTTTTTTGTATTCCATTGTTATATTTGAATGCATGAGAACTTAATCTAATGTTTCTCTTCATCAAATATTTTCTGTGTGTGTGAGTG
>NC_051417.1:19970597-19970805 GCF_015228065.2 Penaeus monodon | reverse complement strand
CGTTGTTGCTGTACTCATTTTGGGATGCATGAGATCTTAATCTAATGTTTCTCCAAAGTCTTCTGCGAGAGTATAGCTGGGCGTGAATCATGATAAATGCGTTATGTAAAACGCATATTTTTTCCCTCTTAACGGTTTGCCGCGTATAATAGATAGTACTGCTAATGTTTTTGAGCAGGGAATGATGAATGGTGCAGCCAGAATTAGG
>NC_051417.1:19967823-19968382 GCF_015228065.2 Penaeus monodon | reverse complement strand
GTCATTAATGTCACCTACTATTGGAGTAGTTAAAGAACCTACCATATTAACACTGTGGCGATAGCGAGAATGCGTAGCAAGGATGTCCTGTAGGCGAGGCATTCCTCTCATTACACGCTCGCAGGTTAGCTTCTCGAGATGAGGAAAACCCAAATCTTTTGTCTTTTGTCTTGTTTGTGTGGAATTACATTTGCTTAAATTTACTCTTCTCCTTTACTTATTCATGATTTACGAGACTGATTGCAAAATTTCCTTGTAAGATTTTAAGAACTACGCTACGAATATCATTTTCGAGAAAGAGGCAGCGGTATTCCCCAGAGAAGCTACCACTTGAGATAGTTTTATTCATATTCTTTTGTGTAAAGTGGGTATGCTTTTCGTATACATAAAATTGTACAAAAAGCTTTGTGATTTTTTTTCACGTTATCAACAAGAATATATTGGCCAAAGGAAAGAGATGAATTAAATAGTCATATTAATAAGAGATATACTTGAGTTCGATCATTTAATTTAACAAAAGAAAACCTGAAAAGTTATCAGGTATCAAGTAAACACTTAA
>NC_051417.1:19967031-19967121 GCF_015228065.2 Penaeus monodon | reverse complement strand
GATATCGGCCTTGTGTTATAAAATTACCAAACAACACAAGTGAAACAAGGCGGCTCATGCGAGCTTTCAGATCAAGGAGAACTTCAGAGC
>NC_051417.1:19966638-19966863 GCF_015228065.2 Penaeus monodon | reverse complement strand
TCGAACCCCTTTCTCTTTAGGTACATGACGCCCCCTCTTCAGGAAAGAGGAAATTTGGTTATATCTCCTCCTCTATCAGGCGAGGAGTGTCACGCTAAGAGCCTTCGATATCCCGAAGAATATTCTTTTACGTGTTCACTTATAATAAAAAAGCTTTTAATAAAGCCATTGTGATTATAATAAGAAAATAGATAAATAGCTGCTGTATACGATAAAAGCGATGGA
>NC_051417.1:19966265-19966385 GCF_015228065.2 Penaeus monodon | reverse complement strand
GTTCTTCGATGACCTGGGGAATGGGATGGGGTAGGGGGGGGGGGAGAAGAGGGCATAGTCCTATGTGGAATAAAGAAGACAGAGAAGGAAGGAATAAATAAAACAGTGAAGGATTCTGAG
>NC_051417.1:19964359-19964522 GCF_015228065.2 Penaeus monodon | reverse complement strand
ATAAAAACAATCCTGAGAAGAGAAGGCTAGAATGATTTTACTAGAATTATTTCCTTGCCCCTAGAGGATTACATGTAAAACCTTCCAATCAATGTTTCTAGTTAAGTTGGATGGGGGAGACCGGTATTGAGAGACTTGACCAATAGATACTATCCGCTCGCGC
>NC_051417.1:19964216-19964337 GCF_015228065.2 Penaeus monodon | reverse complement strand
ATTTCCTAAGACTTGTATGGGTTCTTAGCAACATTATGTATTATACATTTATGGAGCTAATGTTCTGTTCCTCTGTAATGTCTGTATTGTCTGTGTCCAATAAAGTATTTATAAGTATACA
>NC_051417.1:19963766-19964157 GCF_015228065.2 Penaeus monodon | reverse complement strand
ACATTCACGCAAAATAGCTTGTGCGTATATATTTGTACAATGCTCAAGTGCACGTGTGCATTCGTGTGCCCTTTATTTTGTGTTTTTGCGATTCATTTGTCCCTGTCTGCACGTGAGTGAATAGGCCACTGTTCTGAAGCCTTGAAATAGCTCGTGATTTTGCCTTTATAATTCGCAAGATTACTCGCTGAAGTTCGCGCGAGATATATCCCGTCGCCGAAATTATAACCACACTCACCACGGTTATTGAAGTCTCTACGTCTTGCAAGAAGTTATTCAGGCACGAGCACGAAAGCCTTGGATGCAATAATTCACATAAGCGTGCTTGCGTGAGAGAAACTAATGCGAGATATTAGCTTACAGGTCTATGCACTCAGACGTGATTAGGAGC
>NC_051417.1:19963208-19963437 GCF_015228065.2 Penaeus monodon | reverse complement strand
ATTTTGTGGTTCCTGTTGGTGGTCATGAGTCTGTGTGCTTTGAAGCATCATGATTCCTGCCTTGGTGCTGAGACAGCGGCTAGAGCGGCTGTAGAAGCGGATACGTGCGTGACTCCTAGGGTCCTGCTCTACGCCAACTGGGACTGAGCCTCATGGCCACTAACTGCCACTTCACCTGACATATCGTAGGTTTGCAGTGGCGCTGCAATGTCCTCCCCAGGGCGCAGGG
>NC_051417.1:19962825-19963047 GCF_015228065.2 Penaeus monodon | reverse complement strand
GCGACGTTTGACTGGCCTTATCTGAGCCAGGGACCTTCGGCAAGTCCCGGATTATCGCCATGCAGGCTAGGCCAAGGCGCGCTATCTGGGAACAAGGCGAACCAGCCCTAGGTCGTGCTTTGGCCGGATGCCGCCCACTTTTCGCAAGCAGTGATGGTCTGTGGTAATTGATCCCTTATGCAGTTCTGCTGTTCATATTTTTGAATATTTTTGAAGCCTGTC
>NC_051417.1:19961665-19962017 GCF_015228065.2 Penaeus monodon | reverse complement strand
CTTTCGAGGAGTTCTTGTTTAATCACGAATATATCTTAAATCTAAGATCGATATGTCAATAAAACGAAGAATGCATTCAAGAGATTGGAAAAAGTTTCACACAAAAGGCGCATAGATGCTTGCAGAATATAAATTTGGTGATATGCAGTGGATAACAAAATAGACGCACACACGCTTACACGGAAATTCACACGCACAGACATACAAACAAACACATAATAATGCTGTGATAAGTAAAATAGATAAAAACTTTGATTCATAAAAATAATACATCTGCAAGAAGTAAACGTAATATATAATGGCAGAAAGTGATAACGTAAATGACATTCAAAGTTATGCAATACATAACTTT
>NC_051417.1:19959346-19959969 GCF_015228065.2 Penaeus monodon | reverse complement strand
GGACAGGAGTTGAGAATATATACAACTAGCGAATTTAAACGCAGCAGGCTGTGTGCAACGGCAACAAATTATGTAGTGTCTAAGTTAGAAGTTTTTCACCATTTAGAAAGCTGGATGCTGGTAGGTTCTACATAATTCATAAAACTTTTAGCAAGAGTCATCTGAAATATTGGGTTGAAGCTCGGTCCCCATTTTCTGAAGAAAAATCTTGAAAAAGTAAATGTATATACGACAGCCTCCGAGCTTGTATAAAATGTGAGAAACAGAGAGAAAAGTGTGAGGAGGATTTTAATTTTGGACTAATTACATTTTCCTAGAAGGAAAGTTCACATGCGCATACTTGACAAACCTAGAGTGAAATTTCGTTTGCTGTAGAATGTTTTTATACCCTAAGTGTTACTGACCTACAGAACGAACTAGCTATGCTGATAACTGATTACAAATTACTGGTAATATCGGTTTAATAATGGTAACGTCGAGGATTCTGATGAAGATGATGGCGTTGATGATTGCAGAGGGCTATTAGATATTATAATACAAGTGCTATGAGTAGCATACATATTTCCTATGTATATGTATTTATATACACTTTCATTAATTTATAACGACGCACACACACGCGC
>NC_051417.1:19958852-19959261 GCF_015228065.2 Penaeus monodon | reverse complement strand
ATTCTAGGCCCTACCACTACTTTTCTAATCATTTATGTTGAAACGACCCAACATATTTGCGGAAACAAAATAGTTTGTCCAACTTCGCAAGCGGTTGTGCATTTCGCTTTGGAATTCATTTACTTAATTATGCAATTTAGAAATTAATACGTTATTAACTGGGAGGTGTATAAGGTGATTACCTCTAATTGCCGATGATAATTTATATAACAACTTCCGTAAACAATTTGGCTTAGTCGAGTAATATTATGAATTATCATTGTACTTGATGTTTACTGTGGCTCGTATGTTGTTATGGCGAAGATATCAACACGAAATGAATGAAAATGGACCATCTACTTTGCACACAGATGATACTTTAAGCATTTATTACTGGCAGTTGGAATGCATCTACCAAGGGGAAATAAAT
>NC_051417.1:19957898-19958109 GCF_015228065.2 Penaeus monodon | reverse complement strand
AAATAAACAAGCGGATAGGTTAGATAAGCCTACGCAAAGGAGATCAAAGATTAAGGACCCGGTCTGCATAAATCAAAACTTCCCCTAGGGTAAAACTGGGCGTCTCTGACAAGGGAATGAAGTTGGCTGAAGATGTGGTTAGGCCTAGATTGTGCTTGGGTCGGGGTCGGGGGGAGGGGGGGGAGCTTGTTTCAATTTATTCATTAGGGGT
>NC_051417.1:19957168-19957502 GCF_015228065.2 Penaeus monodon | reverse complement strand
CCAAAATGTCCCTCACCTTTGCCCACTATCATCCCATCCTTTTATCCACGTCTCCATCCCTTCCTCCTTCCCTTCCTCACTCCCACACTACGCACCCGATGTTGATTCTAAGCCTATATGTATATTTACAAAGTTGTCCCCAAGGAATATAGTAGAGAGGAAGGTATTTGAATTTGAATTTCATCCAGTTCAGCGGACAAGAAAAGTTATGCATGTAAATTTCATATGGAGAGAAAAATGAAATGAATTTACCAGGTGTGAATATTTTAGGCAGGGAGCCTGTGTTATTCTGCCTGTCTCGCTTTCTTATTTCTTCGGTGTTGTCTGTTAATCT
>NC_051417.1:19956753-19956845 GCF_015228065.2 Penaeus monodon | reverse complement strand
GATCTGTTTCAGGTTTCGCACCTCAGTAAGGAAAGTGAATTTACTTAGGGGAAGGATTAGGGACGTAAAGCATGGTAGGAGAAAGGGAAAAC
>NC_051417.1:19956101-19956295 GCF_015228065.2 Penaeus monodon | reverse complement strand
CCACATGCCGTAGGGGAGGTCATTGTCGCGCCCGGGGAGGCTGGCGGAAGGAATCTTCATGAAGGACTGCCACGGACAGTGGGCGTGGGGGAATCCTTTCGGGCGGGAGGAGGGAGACGGGGATGGAGTAGATAAGAGTAAGAAAGGAGATAAAAATAAGAGATGTTAGAGAGGTTATGTCTATATTCCTTTGC
>NC_051417.1:19954343-19954604 GCF_015228065.2 Penaeus monodon | reverse complement strand
CTCGCATTCCGCGATCTGGAGAATAACGCCTCATCCGATCACCGCGTTACGCAAGAGGCCGCGGGCAATCAGCAAGTCCTTGACATGTCTGGAGCGAGATTGGTAGCTCGGGGAGACAATCGGTAGGAAAGTGGTGAAGCTGGATCAAGGTGGCTTCGGCCAATGAAGTAAGGAGATTATTTGATTCATCAATTTCTGTTTATCTGTTCGTTACTTTATATGCCAATACTTGATCAAATAACGTCGATGTGCGTTACTTAG
>NC_051417.1:19954204-19954299 GCF_015228065.2 Penaeus monodon | reverse complement strand
AGTTTTTTAAATGTATCATTGTGCTTCGTCCTCTTCTGATCATTTATTATTACTTGCCTTTAATGATTTCGGAAGTGCATTTGATTTATATGACA
>NC_051417.1:19952832-19953022 GCF_015228065.2 Penaeus monodon | reverse complement strand
CTAAAATGCTCTATTAGGAAAATCGTTCGCCATTATTACAATGTACAAAAGCGACGCTCTGATGAAAGAGTAGAAACAACACCTCACTCAGACACATATTTTATGCAAGCTGCGAACATAAATAGAAACTCATCTTCTGCTGTTCCTTTGAGCCTAAGGCAAAAATGCAACACTGTGCTTGTCGAATCCC
>NC_051417.1:19952243-19952314 GCF_015228065.2 Penaeus monodon | reverse complement strand
CCGGGTCGCTGATCACACCTCGGGCCATGCGACCCAATAATTCATGAAGTCTGCAAACCCTTGGGATCGTG
>NC_051417.1:19951680-19951747 GCF_015228065.2 Penaeus monodon | reverse complement strand
CTCCCCACTTTCGTCCCTGTTTTTTTTTCTGGATTTTTTTTCTGAATTTGAATTTGAATTTTTTCTT
>NC_051417.1:19951445-19951627 GCF_015228065.2 Penaeus monodon | reverse complement strand
TCATTTTTCTAATTTTTTCCCTAATCTCTTGCTCGTCTCGCTTTCATTCACATTATGTATCACTTTCTCCAAGTTTGCCTACTGTTTTATTTCATTTTATCAACAGATCTTATTTATTCTTTTATTCATCATTTTATGCTTCTTCTCACTTTCTCAATATTAGTATTTCTCTTTCTATTGGT
>NC_051417.1:19950831-19951008 GCF_015228065.2 Penaeus monodon | reverse complement strand
GTACTTTCCTTTAATCTAATCGAATCATCACATCCCCTCAACTCAGTTTTGTTCCCTCACGTTTTTCACAGGAATAGAGAAGTAGGCAGAAATTAAAATCTTTGATGAGGCCACGACTGATTTACGTAATCAACGATGAGGCGGTTAAAGGTGAAGTTTAGAGTGAAGGAAGGGAAA
>NC_051417.1:19950362-19950731 GCF_015228065.2 Penaeus monodon | reverse complement strand
GGGAGCGACCCCTAACAGCATCAACACACAGCTCCTCAAGAGCTTACAAAAGGCCTATCGAAAACCCCACACTCTCACCGCCCTCCTCCTCCAGCCTCTTTCACATCACGTAAACGATCTAGGGCTCACAGCGGGAGGGATTCGGTTACGCCACAGCCTCTCCGGTAGAATTTCATCTCGCTTTTCACCATTGCCGATTTATTTTGGCTCCGGATTAGTTTTCACGTTTTATACTGATTTTTTGTTGTTTATTATTATCGTTTGATATGTCGGGGTGATATTAAATTCATATAGATTATTAAAGCTTTAGGTACACGATGTTTATGCCGTGATTATCGAGAGTTAATTGAACGTGTTGATCAGATGCCT
>NC_051417.1:19950259-19950335 GCF_015228065.2 Penaeus monodon | reverse complement strand
TCTCGGGTGGAATTCTAATTAGGGTATTCCAGTAGCGTCTAGTGAACCTAAATAATTTTACGGAATTGGTATTTTC
>NC_051417.1:19949510-19950191 GCF_015228065.2 Penaeus monodon | reverse complement strand
GAGTGACGGTTACGCAGACAGCTGTGTCTGGTAGTATTTATGTCATATCACGTGGGGAAACAAGCCATTTTTCCTACCGGTAAGTAATGTCTTAAGAAACAAACATAACACCACACACATACAATTACAATGACATACGTATCAATGAATAGGCGAGACACTGGAAGTTTCCATTGTGTGGAATCTGCTTGAGTGTATGTGGTTCACTACGCGTGAACAGCCCGGGCTGACCGGTCACGCCAGGTCAGCAATGCCGTAGGGGCGCTGGGCTCCGGCTGCTCTGGGTTTCTCTCTGTTACCGGCCGCGAGTGTGACTGGCGTCTCCTCATCACCAGTGAACAACAACGGAAGTACATAGTATTCGAATATACAGCACATTAATCCATATCGTGCATTCATTGATGTAATCGTAGTTTGCAAAGTAAATAGAAACGGCAACGGTGACTCCACGTATCATAAAAGACCTGTGATAACATAACACATTGTGGAACACAATGATACATGTCCCGTACCTATGGAGGTGCGATTCGCCAGCAGTAACAGTGTATGCCGAACCTATAGTGTATAAAGAACATATAATGTGTATAAATATTTAATTGAGGACATTGAGGTCCTGCACACTTACTGTGCGAGATAGTGAGATCTTGCACAGTAAACTTGTATCTGCTTGCAATCATCCAT
>NC_051417.1:19949000-19949313 GCF_015228065.2 Penaeus monodon | reverse complement strand
CAGCATAGACGTATTCGTAATATGATCTCATTAGGTCTCTGCTTTTTCCCCACCTGCGTAAGACGTCTGGAAACGCTGTGAAAATACAAATTAATTCGAGGAAAGCCACTCTAGACAACCTTAGTCACGTGTGGTGAATAGGATGAGAATAAAAAAAAACATATTTCGTTCATCTTCTTATGTCATCATGTTGATATGAAAACAGACTCCGGTTGATAAAATGATGAATTTTGATAATGATGTGACTGACAGATTCGTAAACTTGTTTGTTTGAGAACCGGGCAAATGTAAGACAGACTTACGGATTATATTG
>NC_051417.1:19946711-19947147 GCF_015228065.2 Penaeus monodon | reverse complement strand
TATACACGTGTGCATGCTTCTACAAATCCAATGAAACCGCAAAACAAACATAGTGAAGGAACAATCTCGACAGCTGACGATGACGCTCCAACGCAGATCCTGGGAACCGCGTCGCCGCATCTCCTCGCATTAGGGCTACCCAGTTCGCTCTCTCACAAAAGGATTGCAAACGAACAGGATTAATGGCGAGCCGGTAATCCTTCCTCGGTGCCAGGGACCCATTGTCTTCGGGAGATTTCACGGATTCCCCCTCTTGCTACCTCTACCCCCTCTCTTATCTCTTACCCGTCGGCGATTTGCAAGAGTCTCCAGCCATTTGCATGCGTGGCTGGATCCAGGAGGCAGATTTTCACTCATTTTCTCCCTCAAACACGCTAATACAAATATATATATTCATGACAAACACGAGCATATTGACATGGAGCGAAAGAATGAT
>NC_051417.1:19946459-19946561 GCF_015228065.2 Penaeus monodon | reverse complement strand
CCAAAGGGATAGAATGACAGACAGACAGATCCAAATCCTTGTATGCAAACACAAAGACCGAAAGAAAGGACGTGAAACAGGAGAGAAAAACGGTGTGATAAC
>NC_051417.1:19946147-19946427 GCF_015228065.2 Penaeus monodon | reverse complement strand
AAAAAAAAACGTCAGCCCAGAAGTAATTAAACTTGAAATTATTTGAAAACGACAGGCAATTCAGGCTATCTGCCGCCCACCTGCATCACTCATTTCGTATGAGGATAATCCACGAGCATTCATGTTAGAGCAGCTGCTATAGACATAAAATCTTATGCAATTTATTCTTGTACATTAAAAGGAAATAAAAGTGGTGCAGTGTAAAGTAAATTATTTATGATTTATTAGGTATTTTATTCTAATTTTATGATAGAATCAATTTGTTTCATCTGTCTGTCAG
>NC_051417.1:19943516-19943723 GCF_015228065.2 Penaeus monodon | reverse complement strand
TTAAAGCAAGCTGCAAATGCAACAGAAAACTAGAGAAAGGTGAGGGCAAAAATTCGCACGGGGTCATTAAACGGCAAAAGCGCCTTCCCGCAGCACATGTTACGCGGCGCCTACTCCCCTTGTGAGGCCGCGGCAGATGATATGCATGAAAGCCCTTGGTGCAGATCTTACGGCTTTGGAGGCTGGGATGAGGCAGCTCTTGATGGC
>NC_051417.1:19941421-19941576 GCF_015228065.2 Penaeus monodon | reverse complement strand
TACTCAGTAGTGGCATTTCACATTCATACATTCATGAAAACGAAAAGTTATTACGCCGATAGGCTCTCCTCGCAGGTATCGAGGGGACTATAATGTCCCAAGTATTTTGGAAGAAAGCCGAATTTCATGAACTTTTTTTTAGAATAAAATAAGGG
>NC_051417.1:19937666-19937965 GCF_015228065.2 Penaeus monodon | reverse complement strand
GTTACTTTGATCATTATAATTTTAATTTCATTGTCTTTTTCGTAATTCTGTCATAAGTTTTGATAATCTCTGCAGTTGTTATTTTCATCACTAGATTAATCATAATCATTGCATATTCGGATCATTATAACTGAATCGTCTAACTGAGGTTTTGGAGTAAACTGTTTCAATCCAAGCATCAAAAGTGTCCAATAAGAATGATTTTAGATTACACACAACATACATCTTGACTGACCTTCTATCGATAAAGCTCCGTTTCTCGAACTCTCGAAGACACCAGCAGGAACACTGTAGAAAGA
>NC_051417.1:19937231-19937614 GCF_015228065.2 Penaeus monodon | reverse complement strand
TAACCCGTATGATGATATGTTTGCCACACTTTGGGTCTTGAAATCTTACCTTGAATTTTTTTGTAATTCAGATAAATGCTATGATTTTCATTACTACAAAACATGTGAAATTTATGTGCACAAGGAACCATATTATAAATTATCATTCAGTATTAACATAAATATGGCAAGCCTATTCGCCGAATAAGCTAAGTTTATCCTTAACAGTTGATCAATCTTAAACAGATTTTGCCTTAATAACTATCTAAACTTTTTGCTTTAGTGTTCATGCTCGTGCTGTAGCTTGCGTTTGTGTACGTTATTTACTAACATATTTTGACATCGATAATAGCTATGCAATCTTTTTACTCGTTTCATATTTAGCAGTGTATAGTTTAAAACCA
>NC_051417.1:19934764-19935088 GCF_015228065.2 Penaeus monodon | reverse complement strand
CTCTTAGGCCTAGTCAGGGCACGTTAAGACGGTCTGCCTCGCCGTGTGCCATTTAAGCTTCTTGGCGAATCTTTTTGAGTTAGCCGGCACGGAATCTTCTGGGAAAGTTGGCCAAAGACTCGCTTTTACTTCTCCTTCTTCTTCACCTTTTTTATGTAACTTCTTATCTCTTTTTCATGGCCATTTCTGGTTCTTCGACAAGAAAAAGGGAAGAAAGAAAAGTATAGAAAAGTGAAAGAGGATCCTTCCTTCATGGAGAAATTCATCGCAAAAGACAAAAAGAAGGAAAATACAAAAGTGAAATTTCAAAACCATAAGCTGAGT
>NC_051417.1:19934224-19934533 GCF_015228065.2 Penaeus monodon | reverse complement strand
CTTGGTTAACTTTGCGCAGAGGAAAAGGAATGTGCTGGCAATTTGCACAGACCTTTAATCTACTCTGATATTCTTCCTTTGATGTTACACGAAGGCTGTCACAGTGCCATTCGTTCACCCAGGCTCCTTGTTAGAATGAATGACAGGTTTCCAAGTTGGGTGTGGATGCGGTTGTCATTTTCTCATTACGTTTCGTAATATTTCCACGAAGGATCAGGGTACATGCTAGACACATTTTTTCAGAGAGGGAGGGGATACTATTTCATAATGTCATGTATCTTATATACAAGGCAAAACTTTTGTTGTAGC
>NC_051417.1:19932942-19933029 GCF_015228065.2 Penaeus monodon | reverse complement strand
CACAAAGTTGCAGTCGACATCAATCTGCCCTAATGATGGAGACTCTTACCCTCAGTTCCTTTAGTGTACTAAAAAGAATGACCTTTT
>NC_051417.1:19932346-19932584 GCF_015228065.2 Penaeus monodon | reverse complement strand
GAGAAAATGATGGGAAAGGGTATAGAAAACGAGGTAAGACAGATGGGAAGGACAAGAAGACGAGGAGAAAAAGAGGGGGAAGATAAAGAGGAGAGGGAAGAAAGATGCACTCTATTCATGGTATATCTCTGCTACTTCGTGGTGGCGCCGTCGCCGTTTTGATTGCATTCAAGGATTTCGGAGAAGAGATCCGATCCCCCTTTTCTGGCCTTTCAGATTTCAGCCGCTTCGATCTTGA
>NC_051417.1:19931582-19931980 GCF_015228065.2 Penaeus monodon | reverse complement strand
ACTATAACATGAACTTGTAGTAATGTGAAAAGTCTGTGATTTGTCAAGGAAGTTAGACTTAACATATAAATCTGATTTAAACTTGAAGGCGGTGGCATTTCTCGCCTTTTATCGCCGAAAGTTGGAGACTACTACATTAAATCGTCTGTTCTACTAACTATGGTTGTTGTTTATGATAATATTGTAGATTTTTCTTATCCGTTTTTCTTTTTCTTTAACACTATAGTTCATTTGTTTTCTTCTTTGTTTTAGCTTTCTGTCCTTGCATTTTTTTTGCTCATATTATGATTTTTTCTGGTCATTTGAATTTTAACCACTCTACATTTTATTTTATTTTATTTTTTCAAAACATGTCTTTCTTGAATCTAAAACTTATATTTCTTTTCAGACAATGAGTT
>NC_051417.1:19931399-19931532 GCF_015228065.2 Penaeus monodon | reverse complement strand
TACGTTTCATGCATTCTTGTTTTAATCTTTTTCACTATCTTTCTTTTATTCTTCACTTTCCCATGCGATAAAGACACGTTCCCGTGTTCAATATTTTTACTAGTTTTAATCCTTATTGTTTTAATCCTTCACA
>NC_051417.1:19931158-19931348 GCF_015228065.2 Penaeus monodon | reverse complement strand
GAAACAAAGCCACGTTCTACTGTTTCTTTGCTTTCCAGCTTTAATCCTCATTCTATAATGCTTCCTACTCTCTCTCTGATCTTTCCTTCTCTTCTTTCATTTTTCATTCTCATTTTCCTTCATTTCAGACTAAGGTACGGTCTACTGTTCCCTTGTTTTAATCCTCATTGTTTTAATGCTCTCTCTGATG
>NC_051417.1:19930970-19931124 GCF_015228065.2 Penaeus monodon | reverse complement strand
AAGACAAAGGTACGTTCTACTGTTTCTTTGTTTACAAGGTCACTTCAGCCTCTCAGCCAGCAATTACTGTGCTACTTCCCTGCTCACACCCAGTACTGTTGGGTATGGTAATGGATGCATATGTAAATAATATTTTCTTTATGCAGTGGCTCTG
>NC_051417.1:19930470-19930816 GCF_015228065.2 Penaeus monodon | reverse complement strand
ATAGAATGAAAATAATGTGGAATATTTAGGCAACCAATTTGCGTGGAAAATAATTTAATGTGTTCCTAAAACTGCAAATGCATAGTGGATTCTTTTATATTAATCGACATGTTGCATAATATCATAGTCTGAAATTCACGTGCACGATTCAGACTGCATTAGTGATGTTAACAAAGGGTCTTAACTATAAGGCGATTTGGACCCCTGCTTTACTAGTACATTGCCAACTGTCAGGGGAAAATTACGTGACGTGGACAAGGTATGTACTAGGCATAGGCATACAGTCTTTGGGTCCTTATAGTATCCAAAGCTATAATATAGAGGAGAAGTCGATAAGGATAAGTTT
>NC_051417.1:19930123-19930351 GCF_015228065.2 Penaeus monodon | reverse complement strand
CAGAGAAGGGGCAGAGAAGAATAAAAGGATGAAAGGAAGGCTGGGATAGAATGAGAAAAGAAAGGATAGAGAATTAAAATATGAATTAAGAAAAAAAGTAAGAGTAAAGAAGAAATAAAGAGGTAAGAGAAAATAAAGGACAAGAAAAAGAGAAAGGCAGAAGTAGAGAAAAGATAAAAAGTGGAGTATTATTTGTCTGAGTTAAAAAAGAATGATTTTTCTTTTGAC
>NC_051417.1:19929889-19930029 GCF_015228065.2 Penaeus monodon | reverse complement strand
TCACTTGTATATTCCAAATCTATTTCTTCTTCTCATCACTATCTCCTATGCTTGCTTTTCACTCGTCAAGTTCTGTTTAGTAGAAAGTTCTAAATGTTCTTTATAGAGTATATGTTCTCGCCGAATGAAGAGTTTCTATA
>NC_051417.1:19929127-19929724 GCF_015228065.2 Penaeus monodon | reverse complement strand
TCCCACCTGAACTGCGTAAAAAAAATAACTACCTTTGATGGATTATGATGAAATATTGAGTAGTTTGCCTATGGATTTTGGTGGAAATTTCGGGTAGATAAATTGTGGTAGACCGAGAGTAGAATTGTGGTAAAGGTCGGATATCTGGGGTAGATTAGGTTATTTAGGGGCGATTATGAGCATGCTCTGCGGGAGATGAAGAGAGATTAAAGGTAGGTGTAAGGTAAAGAGTCGTAAATATGTAGATACGTAAACGAAGTAAATTAATAAGATTAATATTATTGTGAGTGCTTTCTAGTTGTGTAATGAATTTTAAAAATACATATGAACATTTTTTGCTTATAACTTCATGATGCTCATTTCTTTTAATTATGGTACGAGTATCTGAATAAGGGGAAATGTCAACAGTTGTTCCCCATTCACTGTAATCGCTAATCCGGGCGCAATGCAAGTGATGCATATATACACAGTGTGTCCCTGCTGCAGTGTAGGTAATGCAGAGTTTGCAATTACAGGTGATTCAGCTTCATAATAGGAGAGATTATGTAAGATTCCCTGATATTAAGCAAAGTTTAATATAAGAGGATAACATATGAG
>NC_051417.1:19928105-19928216 GCF_015228065.2 Penaeus monodon | reverse complement strand
CCCGATTTTAGATCCTTACATTATTATGAATATGTTAACGACACATTTCCTATGCTTAAATCACAGCTACAAGTTCAGAAATTCCTGCAGTATATAAACAGGCAGCATAAG
>NC_051417.1:19926429-19926782 GCF_015228065.2 Penaeus monodon | reverse complement strand
AGAATCGCTCAAATATCCTCCCTTAACCTGCCAGGAACCCTGTCCCTGAGTGAACCTTGTCCCTGGGAAGCACTAAAGTAGAAGATGATAAAACCCTTTTTTCTCTCCCTCTCTCTATTTTTTTCGTAGGTTCATTTTGGGAGCGATGCTAAACCGGCGATATTCCCTTTATGGCTTAATGTACGGTGCTCCATTATTCCCAAGCACTTGACTCACAAGTAATGGTGCTCTCCCCTTGTTGGATCTTTGTGCGCACTGTAACCTGAATCATGGAGGGAGAGCATGCATGCTCTCACACATCTCTCTCTCTCCAACATGGAAACGCACAGGAACACTCACGCACGCATGCGCAA
>NC_051417.1:19925752-19926083 GCF_015228065.2 Penaeus monodon | reverse complement strand
ATTCACAAGCGACTCTCCAAAGAATAAAACCAAGAGTTGTTGGCTTATTCTTCTAACGAGTTCTTTCAGTTTTGATCTATCCTGACCTATTCCTTAAAGGGTATATAAGATGAGTTTATTCTCGTATACCATCTTTTCGTGGGATAAAACGCCTGTAATACTTTTGATACTTTGTTTGCAAGTGAATCTCTCCTGACGCCTTATGCATCATACGATACTTAAAGACAAGGGATCGTTTTAATTCTCTTGAGATGGATTTCATATACGATGAATATATAATAGAAGATTACGAAGAATAAGTTCAAGGTCTATTAGTTTTATATTGTGATTT
>NC_051417.1:19924832-19925402 GCF_015228065.2 Penaeus monodon | reverse complement strand
AACAAGATGATGTACGAAAGAAGTAAACGGAGCACAAAAATTATATTGCTGAAACAAAGAGAATACTTTGGTTTCTTGCGAATTCCTGTTGGCTAACTATCTGTTGTTTAATGCACAAGGAATGCTTCCCAAATGCGCAGGATAAATCATCACAAGTATTACGGAAGTAAATCGATATCTCAAATAACACTCCCTATATTTTCCCGTTGAACACAATACCCCAAGGAGATCCCGGCAGAACAGCACACTAAATTGAACAAGAATAAGTTAACAGATTTCGCCCTATTTCACTCTATACTCCTTTGTCAGGGCCAGCTTGCAACACACGACTACAGTGTTCATAGAGATTGGTCTGTAACTCTTAGCTATGTGCGTGTGTTTGGGAGTGGGGTAGCCTTGACCTAAGCTTGCTTGTAGGTTTTGGCTGTTACAGAATTATTTTCATGGAAATTTAAAGAGGCAGTAAAGGCAAATTTCAGAGGTGATGTTCACTCTTTTTTCGGTGTGTGTAGATAGTATCTCCCCTTTGCCTTATTTCTATATTTTTTCTCCTATCTTCCGTATTCTCCT
>NC_051417.1:19924118-19924562 GCF_015228065.2 Penaeus monodon | reverse complement strand
CCCCCCCCCCCCTTCCCTCCTTCCCGCTATGCCCCCCGCCGCCTTCTTCGTGACACCTTCCTCAACCCCACCTCCTCCCTCTCTCACTTCCTTCACCCCCTCCTTCCTGCCCCTCCGCCACTACCCCCCCCTTACCCTCCTTGACGTCTCTCTCCTCCCTCCTCCACCTCCCACCCCTCGCCTTTCATCTCCCCCTTTATCCCCCTCCTCATTCCTTTCCCTCCCCAACCCTCTCCCCTCTCCTGTCCCAACGCCCCACCCCCTATTCTCTTCCCCCGCCCCCTCCCCTTCTCCATCCCCTTCCCCCCCCCTCCTCATCCCCTTCCCCGCGTCCTGGAAACAAATATTTCTCCTCCCGCTGCTAACAAACTTTTCCTGCCGTGTTGTTGTTGTGAATTGGGTCTGTATTTTCTTTTATTTATTGCTGAGGTTATTCTTACTAAA
>NC_051417.1:19923923-19924029 GCF_015228065.2 Penaeus monodon | reverse complement strand
ACTGCTGCAGGGGCGACGCTATGATCATATCCGGAAATACTCGCATATCCTCGGCGCTAACGCAATGTTGTAATGAGTGAAATTTCTTTGATTTAATTCTAACAGT
>NC_051417.1:19923001-19923507 GCF_015228065.2 Penaeus monodon | reverse complement strand
TGTTAGAACGCCGCATGCATGATGACCTCTGTCTGCATTCCAGCCCCTTTAGGCGCTTCCCGAGTACAACCTTTCGACGCATTAATTTAGCATTTGACAAAAACAAAAATGTCTTTTAGGCTTCAAATTTAGTTTGGGAAAGGGGAGGGAGCGCTCTGTCAAACTGGATGAAATAAGGAACAATCTGTCAGATGAAGAGGGGGGGGGGGCGTTCTGTCAAATCGGGGAAGGGGGGGAGTAACGCTCTGTCAAATTCGGGGACGAGGGAGCGCATTATCAACACAGGTGCGCGCCCTGTCAAATCTGAGAGGAGTACCCTGTCAAATCGAGGGGAGGGGACGCTTTTCAGCATGAGGAGGTGGTGGGAGGGGGGGGGGCAGGCAGTTAAATTGGTTGTGAGGAAGCTTGTTTTTTATCAATTTGGGGGAGTAGGGGGGTGCTTTGTTTACATAGGAGGGAGGGGAAGCGCTCTGTCAAATCTGGGATGGGCGCTCTGTCACATCGAA
>NC_051417.1:19922564-19922854 GCF_015228065.2 Penaeus monodon | reverse complement strand
CGCTCTGTCAAACTCAATGGGGAGAGGTTACGCTGTCGAATTCAGTGGAGAGGGGAAGCGCTCTGTTAGATTAGCGAATGGACGCGGCGGGAAGATCCAGAGACTCCTCATTTGCATATCACCAGCCATTGTCGTAGCGAAACACATTAATTAATAGATCAGAGTGCGGTTTGACGATCCTGCTGTGTTGCGAGGGACCCCGGCTGGCAATGGGGTATTGATATGCGAGTCCATGTTGGGTAAAGAAATATTCGAGTTGATTTGGGGGAAGGAGAGAGAATAAAAGGGAA
>NC_051417.1:19921935-19922190 GCF_015228065.2 Penaeus monodon | reverse complement strand
CAGATGGGAAGTGAGTTAGTAGGTGAGCGAATGGGAGGGAGGGGGGGGGGTGAGAAGGAAGCTAGAGAAGCTAGAGAAACAGGGAGATGGCAGAAAGGCAGGAGAGAGATGAAAACGAAACATGGGAAGATTAAAGGACGGATACTGGCGAAAAGGATATGCATGGAAACAAAACAAAGGAAAACGGATTGCAAAAGCCATCACGCCCGTTCGTTGCTTGTAGTAACAAAAGTTGAGGTAGAGGTAGAGGTAGGG
>NC_051417.1:19921074-19921387 GCF_015228065.2 Penaeus monodon | reverse complement strand
TCCTTCATTCATACCTTTCTTGTTATATGTTTGTGTGTAGCCATTTCGTTTTTTTATATGTATGTGAGAATTGTTTGAAAAGAATAATGTAACCATATTCAGGAAATAAGTTACCTCATTTCTTTCGATATATTTCACTGCTTTTATGATTTTACGTTCGTAATATCTTATTTCATCTTTTCACTAATCTCAATCGTTTCTTTTTTTTCAATTATTACATGTATAAAGATAATTTTACTTTCAACAATCAAATATTCCACTTTTTGGAAAAAACAAGAAAGTTACTTTCATCCCTTGCAAAAAGAAAGAAAGA
>NC_051417.1:19919936-19920104 GCF_015228065.2 Penaeus monodon | reverse complement strand
ACAAAGATATCAGAATACTGTTTGCAGATATTAATCTTCAAAGTGTGGGAAGAAAAAATGGTAAGAAAAGTACCACCGTTTTTTTCCCTCTCTCTCCTTCTTTTTCCATTTGATCAATCTATCAGACGAAGCCTTGAAGCGCAGAGAAAAGGAGCTGCACGTAGGAGA
>NC_051417.1:19919346-19919426 GCF_015228065.2 Penaeus monodon | reverse complement strand
CTGCTTAATAGAAATTCAACCGAGTTCGATAAACAGAATCAATTGTTCGGCCTAATTCTCGAACCTTTTAACTCGGTGTG
>NC_051417.1:19919218-19919307 GCF_015228065.2 Penaeus monodon | reverse complement strand
CATCGCCTGTGGTGGAAATTGAAACTGCATTTCACTCTAGCCTTGACCTTCGGGGAATCCATTGACCACTGTGCGTAGTTATTTTCCCC
>NC_051417.1:19917554-19917631 GCF_015228065.2 Penaeus monodon | reverse complement strand
GAAAATGGAAAAAATCTACCGATTTACAGAAGGCAGAAAATAAAAGAAAGAACGAACAGTCCTACTGGCGAGAAGAT
>NC_051417.1:19916939-19917117 GCF_015228065.2 Penaeus monodon | reverse complement strand
AGAAGAGGCATAAGGAGAAGAGATATGAAGAAGGGGGTGAGAGTGAAAAGAATATATAGAGGGAGGCAAAGGAAGAGGAGAAAGAGGGGGGGGCGATTGATAAATAGGAAGGATGGATAGGTATAAAGAACGAAAGGTATGGGGAAAATGAAAGAAGGAGAAATAAATGAAAAGGTAT
>NC_051417.1:19916603-19916867 GCF_015228065.2 Penaeus monodon | reverse complement strand
GGTGACAGAAATAGAAAGACGGGAGAAGAAGGAATGGAGAAACCGGGGAAGATGAATAACGAAGATAATAATGATAATAATACTCCAAGAATGAGATAAATGCGCCAAAACACGAAAAACAAAAACAAAATTCATCAGAAATAGCAACTCAAAACTGAAATAGATAAATAAAATGAACAAAAATAAGGCAGAGACAAAGGAAGAATATGATTGGATACGACTCACCAATCAGATCCTCCATTAAAAAAAGGGGAGGGGGGGGGG
>NC_051417.1:19915657-19916549 GCF_015228065.2 Penaeus monodon | reverse complement strand
TCTTTGACCGCCCCGGAAAATAGGTCACGCCTTCCTCATCCTGTATGGCGGAACCGTCCTGAAGGCGTAAAAAAGAAGAGATCGGGAAGAGGCTGATAAGGCCTTGGGCAGGGGAAGTGGGGGGGGGGGGGCGTAGGTGGAGGGGGGAGGGGGGGCATAGGAGGAGGGGGGCGTAGGAGGAGGGGGAAGGCTGGGGGAGGTAGGAGGAGGGGGGAAGGGGGGTAGGAGGAGGGGGGGAAGGGTAGGGGAGGAGGTAGGAGGAGCGGGAAGGGGGGAGTAGGAGGAGGGGAGAGAGAGGGTGGGTACGAGAGGGGGGAAGGGAGGGGGAGGAGGGGTAGGAGGGAAAGGGTGGGGATGGGAGGGAGGAGGGGAGGGGGAAGGGTGGGTAGGGGATAAGGAAGTAGGAGGGGGATGGGTGGGGGGGATAGGGGGGGAGGGAGGGTAAGGAGGAGTTGAAAGGGTACGAGGAAAGGAGGGAAGGGTGAGGCCGGAAGGAGGGGGAGAAGGGTGGCAGAACGAGGAAGAAGGGGAGGGAGGAATGAGAGGAACAGGCAGGGGAAAGGGGCAGAAAGGGGGAGGGGGAAGGGTGGGCGGAGGGGGGGGGGAGATGGAGGGGCAGGAGGGCGATGGGCCGGAGGAGCAGGAGGAGGAAGGGAGAGAATCGGCTGGGGGAAGGGGAGGCGAAGAGGAGGAGGAGGAGGAGGAGTAAAAGAAAGTGGAGAACGAGGAAGGTTACTAATGGCCGTATTTTCTTGGAACATTTTTCTCTCTCTGTCCGGCTGTCGTTTTCATCTCTTTCTCATTCTGTCAGCTTCTCTTCTTTATTTGTCTCTATCTGCTTTTCTGTCCTTTTCTTTCTCTCTTATAGTCCATCTGTTTGTCTGTGTGTGCA
>NC_051417.1:19914951-19915465 GCF_015228065.2 Penaeus monodon | reverse complement strand
GTTACATCAACTCTCGCCTAACCTTTGCCATTCTGCTAATAGTAAGCCTACTCTGTTCGGATCAACTGAATTATACCTCTCCATTCATAAGAACTCTAAGCTAGTTCATTAGCTGTTCCTAGTATTCCTAAACATATCTAATTAGCTGAACCTAAACGCAACGATTCCCAGCCAACTGAGATTCAGCCTCCCTCACTTCTAATCACCTGAATTTTACGAGACCAAAGCTCTGCAGAGGATAATGGCCTACCTGTATATTCTTCTTTTCATATCTGAGATGATCTTACAGTGACGCATTCTTTGTCAAGGACAAGCTATGCAGTTGATGAAAGAGGCAGAGTTACTACAACTCCTTAGGTAACAGAGGAAGTTCTGCCACCACGGGAATGAGAAGATATGCAATGTCATCGATTAGCAGATGGACTTGTGGAAATGCTAGAAGTCCTGGAAAAGGTTTATGAGGATCATGACTGTCTAGGTTGGTTTTGTTATCTTGCAAAAGCAGAGAGAATAA
>NC_051417.1:19913495-19913771 GCF_015228065.2 Penaeus monodon | reverse complement strand
CCATCATCTATTAACAGGAGAGAAGAATGGCGATCGGCAGCCAAGACCTCTTCCAAAGGGCCAGTTTTATCCTGATAATGAAGAATCAGTCATTCTCGACGTCCACTCACATTTCCCTCTGCGTTTCCCAAGGAGTTTCCCCTCCTTGGCGATGCAGGAGCACGTTCCTTATTCTGTCTTAGGAGGATATCCAATGCCGCGTAATCATTGCGCGATAAATCAGGACTTCTTGGGTGACGTCGGTTTGCATGACGACAAGGATTTGCCTGCTGGGTA
>NC_051417.1:19912591-19913145 GCF_015228065.2 Penaeus monodon | reverse complement strand
TGTGAGCCACAACATGAAGTTCAGTGATGGAAGTGAAGTATCCCACTGGGAGCAACAGCGGCGGCGTTAGTCTCAGTTCTGCAGGAAGATTTTCGGTTTGTCTCAAAAGAGAGGTGATTTCTTACGCTGATGTTGAAGCTTTATATGATACAGAAGAGGACATTGAAGTTGATGTTCTTTGACTGATGATAAAACATCACTTGCGTATAAACAGACAGACGCGATCCTAGCTTTGGATCAGCTAAATCTGCCTTCGGTTAGTGACAATGTAACATAGTAAAGATCTAAAGATTTGTCCGATGTTTGAGGTCATATTCCACGCTTAATCGGACATGATCCAGCGCTGACATAATGGTTAACAAGGTTATCAGACAGCGGGCGGATGGCCAGCTAAAACGGCTAATAATAAAGCACTTATGTACTGTATAGTGATTTTAGGCTCGGTAATATATATAACAGTGAGCTATGGTTATGTCTAGCAACATGACAAAAGATAAAAGCTACATTAATGGAACTACATTAGCGGCTACGTGACTACAAGGTGAAGAAATTGT
>NC_051417.1:19911260-19911447 GCF_015228065.2 Penaeus monodon | reverse complement strand
ATGACTTTCTGTCTCCTCGTCCATCTTTTTGTCCTATCTATCATTTCACCTGTCTTCTTTTATTTTCTGTGTTTTACTCTTATAGCATTTTTCATTTATTATTCGTCATCGCCTTACGTTTACATGATCTTTCTCAGGGATCTTATAAATGCGTCAGGTGTAATGAGCGAGAGCAATGTCATTACCG
>NC_051417.1:19911004-19911100 GCF_015228065.2 Penaeus monodon | reverse complement strand
GCACTGTACCCAAGCTATATCTATATCGTATTAGACATAGTATGCTAATATCATTATATGCACCTGTTGTCATATTCCACATAATTAATATCTCAC
>NC_051417.1:19909844-19910482 GCF_015228065.2 Penaeus monodon | reverse complement strand
GCCGCCGACCTTCATTCCCTTTCCCTCCACGACTCTCATCAGGTCCTCATGACCCTCCGACCTCATGATGTGCGGTCCACGATTGCTGCCGCCACCAGGCTTCCTGCAGCCTCATGGTTTTAGCGTCATAAGCATCCGCCGCTACCGCAATCGTGCCAGAATGCATGGCACTTCTCATGGCATGGCACCTGCTTTGCATTCCGTTGCTGGCATTCCTTTTCCCCATGGCTTCCGCTCCTCTCTTTAACGCTAAGCTCTCGTGGGGGTTGTGTGCTGTCGCTCATGACTCAATTCTATGGCTTCCTTGCCTGTTTGACTCTTTCTTTTTCTCTCATGTCTGATTCTGTTACGTTTGCTTTGATATATCTGTGATTCAACACACGTGGATTTTTGCTTTAAATCTATTTACTTATTTATTATTGTTTTTTAATGAGTTCAATTCATGACTCAGTCATAATGATTATGCATCTGTGATTCTATTTCCAATCACTCTACAACCATGAGTCATGACTTTGTTGTTGTTTTTTATGACTTTATAAACATGACTACTCTCATGATCATGTCCAATATAAAGTCTAGAAATGTTATATTAGCTCTTGTTCTTATCTGTGAGTCGTATTCAAATTACTAATTTAATT
>NC_051417.1:19909136-19909426 GCF_015228065.2 Penaeus monodon | reverse complement strand
CTTTATCATTGTCACATATACATATTACCATATTCATAATTCATCACGAAAAAAACTCATAACTTAGCCAACCTGCTCCACGAGTCTAAAAACCCACTTCCTGCAGCAGATCTGATATGAAATGAAGAGTACATTAAGGAGCTCCTTGATTTACACACACGCCCCCTCGCGGCGCCACAGGGACTCGTCCAAAAGTGATAAGAGAGCAGCCAGCGAGGAAGCGTCAGAGGAAAGAGGCGTCGAAGAGATACACATAGGAAAGGGCGCATTGCATTGTGCTTTTCTGTAAA
>NC_051417.1:19908587-19908779 GCF_015228065.2 Penaeus monodon | reverse complement strand
GGAAAAAGTTTATAGAGATAACCTATGAAATAGATTTTTTTACCTAAAATGTGGATTTTCTTTTTCTTTTTCTTTTTACTTCTTTCAGCTTGAACTCTTTAGACTCTTACCACGTAACACATGAAACTTATCTGTACACATAAACACTTTCCTTTCACACAAAAAAGACTCCTCATAACCCCCTCATCCCCC
>NC_051417.1:19908215-19908487 GCF_015228065.2 Penaeus monodon | reverse complement strand
TCGAACTCGGGACTCTTCCTATGACGTCAGTAGAATTGTCACGGGAAACTCGTCCATTCTTCTCTCAGGAGTTTATGAAAAAGCAATTCTTTCGTTCACTCCGCCCCTCTCGTTCACAGTTCGCTTCCCCGCTGGATCGCCGGTCGCCCTCGCTTTTGTGGACACCGTGAATGGCCGGGCTGTTAATTGGATTTAGTTTCGTGGTGTTTGGGAGATTCTTACCATTAACGGAAGTCAGCAGTGGGTAGATTAAGCACATTTGAGTTGATGTA
>NC_051417.1:19908033-19908112 GCF_015228065.2 Penaeus monodon | reverse complement strand
CGTGGTGTTTGGGAGATTCTTACCATTAACGGAAGTCAGCAGGAGGCGTGGGTTGATTAAGCACATTTGAGTAGATGTA
>NC_051417.1:19907251-19907500 GCF_015228065.2 Penaeus monodon | reverse complement strand
ACCAACCTCACTAATGGTAAAGAACAGGAAAATCGCTGAAAACTTCTGGTAATTTGTCCGAATATCAACAAACTGCATAGAAATATGAACTCTTTAACACTCCATCGACCCTGGAGAAGTACCTACAAGCGCAGAATCCTTCATTGATCATTTTGCCATTACCCAAGTCGGTGTCAGGTCTCAGAGTTTTAGTGTACGTAAAGTGCTTTTGGGAAAATGACATAAAATGTATTCAACACGTACGTAACC
>NC_051417.1:19906764-19906951 GCF_015228065.2 Penaeus monodon | reverse complement strand
ATATAAGCGAATGAGTGAGTGAGCAAGAGAAAAAACAAATTTAACACAGTTATGAAAAAATTACAAAACTTCTTGGTCATTTGTTCACAACCAAAGTTCAATGAACTAAAATACAAAGCATCCAATCGTCTCATTTCCAGTGGCAAAGAAGGGAAACTATGCTGCCTGCAACGTACGGTTCGCTCTC
>NC_051417.1:19905695-19906066 GCF_015228065.2 Penaeus monodon | reverse complement strand
CATTCTTTGCAGTTCATAACACAATATTCAATAAGGAAGAAAATCCTTCGCTTTCCCCACGCTTCCATGCCACGTCAGATTGATCAAAGGATCATAAAGCGTGATGGTGCTTGCTCTTTGTATCTTTCTTCCCCGTGATAAAAACATGAGCATATGCAGACATCATTACAACGCTGGGCTTTTGAAACAGCAAGAAAGAAATATCGCTTTCCTTTCAATTTGGACATTTAAACGTTGAAGTCAAAATTCCCTGTGTAAGTACGTTTACAAATATTGATAACTGATGATAAACGAATGAGAATGGACGTAAAGATACGAAAAAAATAACATATAAGTTCATACGAGAAATCAAATGAGTGAATTTTTTTTCC
>NC_051417.1:19905341-19905416 GCF_015228065.2 Penaeus monodon | reverse complement strand
GGGGGTGCATGAATGGTAAAATTATGGAAGAGAAACTAATAGAAAAAAATCACAATCCTAGCTTGTGCGTTCATT
>NC_051417.1:19904161-19904859 GCF_015228065.2 Penaeus monodon | reverse complement strand
GCTGATCGCCTTTCGCTATGTCAGCCCTCGCAGAGCACATCTTCAGAACCCCGAAGCAGTCAGGCCGGCGACATGGATCCCCGGCAGGAGGAAGAGATGGAGCAAGAAGTTCTCACTCTTTACTACACCCTCGACGACCCTTCCCCCCACGTGCACATGGAGGTCCAGGGCGCGATGACGACGTTTATCGTGGACACGGGAGTGTCCGACTCATGCGTGACCCGCAAGCACGTCAAGGCCTGGGGTCTGGAAGATCAGATCGAACACGAAAACTCGGTAGATGTCTTGTTCGTTCCCTTCCGTGTCAAGGGGCGTGTAAGGTAGATACCCGTCCTTGTGATTGACTCGCGCGAAAACCTTCTGGGCAGGAGCTTTTTCGACATATTCTCCTGAATGAGGACCAGCTGATCATCGGGCGCATGAACAAATGCCTCACCTACACGACCATAGATAGAGTCGTGACCATCAACGGCAAGGAAATCGAGGTCAACGTGGACACGGGATCCAACTTCTTCTTGGCAGGAAGCCTGGAGGCCGCGCAGGAACTCGATCTGGCCCTCGAGGACATTTCTCACTTGAACATCAAGTACCAAGGAATCAACAAGGACAGTGTCCTTCAGTATCAGGCCAAGGAAGTGTGCCTTAATGCCTTCGGGAGGGAGACGTACGGCGACTTCGAATTGCGTCCGTCTGAGCTC
>NC_051417.1:19902205-19902720 GCF_015228065.2 Penaeus monodon | reverse complement strand
TATCAAGGTTACAGAAGAGACGCGTATTTTTATGATTAAACTTTCAATATTTTTATTTTCTAAACGTACAATATTCCTAACAAATGCAAGACAAACCACTGTTCGCTTGATAAATAAAAATGGTAAAATATACTGAAACATATACACAACTCATATAACAACAAATATATAAAAGGAGCAAAGATGAACCAAGTAAGGAAAATTGTATTGTACGGTCCCAGAATAACACTTGTTGCAATTGTTGATCGTTGTTACGCAATATAGGAGTGGCTCCATCATATGTTCGTGAAGAGACTTTGGGATTATGAAATCTAATCTTTTGACAGCACATTGAAGTCTTTTTCAAGCGGAAGGACGTATTTATTGTGAAGGATAACTTAGAGGTACCCTATTCTTACTAATGTACCTACGCATTGGCAATAGAATCCTGTTGTTTTTTTTTGTCATAATCTATGAGTTATATGAGATAATGATATCAAATATTATTTTTCTATAGCGTAGCTTTCAGTAGTTTT
>NC_051417.1:19901958-19902106 GCF_015228065.2 Penaeus monodon | reverse complement strand
GCAATTAAATATAATTACAATACAATTAAATATAAAATCATCATTACCTTTTCTCCCTCTGTTTTCAACCATGGGGTACATTGTCTAATTATCCAAGATATCCGCATAGTATTCTTAGATGCGGATGCGAATGTGGATGCGGATATTT
>NC_051417.1:19901560-19901830 GCF_015228065.2 Penaeus monodon | reverse complement strand
CAGCGGGAAACTTGATAAGTGGGCATTAATTCAACAGACGAAGTTTCACGCAACAAAAACGAAGACTGAGGTGCGTTATCGTACATCGGGCAACCTCAGGGTTGGAGCAGAAAGGACGGAAAAAAATGAAGAAGAACGTGAAAGTGTGATAATCAAAGAGATGAATGAGCAGGAGGAAAATATGCAAGGAAAATAATTTAAAAGGAGACTTTGATCTTTAGTTCTCTTGTTTTCTTGATGAAGGAAAATTTCTTGTTTTTTTCACTTTTC
>NC_051417.1:19897294-19900684 GCF_015228065.2 Penaeus monodon | reverse complement strand
AAATACACCGGCGCTATCTCCTCCCCAGACCCGCCTTCTCCTCCTCCCAGCGTGTTTCGCTTCCTGATCCGATTCTGCTACGCGGTCAACTTCTCGCCGAAAGGCCCTCCTTTTCTGGCTTGTGTCTTTTTCTGCTGGGGAATCCTTTTTCTGCGAGGATTCTTTTTCTTCTGGGGGATTCTTTTTTCTGCTGGGGAATCCTTTTTCTGCGAGGATTCTTTTTCTTCTGGGGGATTCTTTTTTCTGCTGGGGAATCCTTTTTCTGCGAGGATTCTTTTTCTTCTGGGGGATTCTTTTTCTGCTGGGGAATCCTTTTTCTGCGAGGATTCTTTTCCTTCTAGGGGATTCTTTTTCTGCTGGGGAATGCTTTTTCTGCGAGGATTCTTTTCCTTCTGGGGGATTCTTTTTCTGCTGGGAAATCCTTTTTCTACGAGGATTCTTTTCCTTCTGGGGGATTCTTTTTCTGCTGGGGAATCCTTTTCTGCGAGGATTCTTTTTCCTTCTTGGGGATTCTTTTTCTGCTGGGGAATCCTTTTTCTGCGAGGATTCTTTTCCTTCTGGGGGATTCTTTTTCTGCTGGGGAATCTTTTTTCTGCAAGGATTCTTTTCCTTCTGGGGGATTCTTTTTCTGCTGGGGAATGCTTTTTCTGCGAGGATTCTTTTCCTTCTGGGGGATTCTTTTTCTGCTGGGGAATCCTTTTTTCTGCAAGGATTCTTTTCCTTCTGGGGGATTCTTTTTCTGCTGGAGAATCTTTTTCTGGGAGGATTCTTTTTCCTTCTTGGGGATTCTTTTTCTGCTGGGGAATCCTTTTTCTGCGAGGATTCTTTTTCCTTCTTGGGGATTCTTTTTCTGCTGGGGAATCCTTTTTCTGCGAGGATTCATTTCCTTCTGGGGGATTCTTTTTCTGCTGGGGAATCCTTTTTCTGCGAGGATTCTTTTCCTTCTGGGGGATTCTTTTTCTGCTGGGAAATCCTTTTTCTGCGAGGATTCTTTTCCTTCTGGGGGATTCTTTTTCTGCTGGGGAATCCTTTTCTGCGAGGATTCTTTTTCCTTCTTGGGGATTCTTTTTCTGCTGGGGAATCCTTTTTTCTGTGAGGATTCTTTTCCTTCTGGGGGATTCTTTTTCTGCTGGGGAATCCTTTTTCTGCGAGGATTCTTTTCCTTCTGGGGGATTCTTTTCCTGCTGGGGAATCCTTTTTCTGCAAGGATTCTTTTTCCTCTGTGGGATTATTTTTCTGCTGGGGAATCCTTTTTCCTCTGGGGGATTCTTTTCCTTCTGGGGGATTCTTTTTCTGCTGGGGAATCATTTTCTGCGAGGATTCTTTTTCCTCTAGGGGATTCTTTTTCTGCTGGGGAATCCTTTTCTGCGAGGATTCTTTTTCCTCTGGGGGATTCTTTTTCTGCTGGGAATCCTTTTTCTGCGAGGATTCTTTTCCTTCTGGGCGATTCTTTTTTGGGGAATCCTTTTTTCTGTGAGGATTCTTTTCCTTCTGGGGGATTCTTTTTCTGCTGGGGAATCCTTTTTCTGTGAGGATTCTTTTCCTTCTGGGGATTCTTTTTCTGCTGGGGAATCCTTTTTCTGCGAGGATTCTTTTCCTTCTGGGGGATTCTTTTTCTGCTGGGGAATCCTTTTTCTGCGAGGATTCTTTTCCTTCTGGGGGATTCTTTTTCTGCTGGGGAATCCTTTTCTGTGAGGATTCTTTTCCTTCTGGGGGATTCTTTTTCTGCTGGGGAATCTCCTTTTCTGTGAGGATTCTTTTCCTTTTGGGGGATTCTTTTTCTGCTGGGGAATCCTTTTCTGCGAGGATTCTTTTTCCTTCTGGGGGATTCTTTTTCTGCTGGGGAATCCTTTTCTGCGAGGATTCTTTTTCCTCTGGGGGATTCTTTTTCTGCTGGGGAATCCTTTTTCTGCGAGGATTCTTTTTCCTCTGGGGGATTCTTTTTCTGCTGGGGAATCCTTTTTCTGCGAGGATTCTTTTCCTTCTGGGGGATTCTTTTTCTGCTGGGGAATCCTTTCCTGTGAGGATTCTTTTTCCTTCTGGGGGATTCTTTTTCTGCTGGGGAATCCTTTTCTGCGAGGATTCTTTTTCCTCTGGGGGATTCTTTTTCTGCTGGGGAATCCTTTTTCTGCGAGGATTCTTTTCCTTCTGGGGGATTCTTTTTCTGCTGGGGAATCCTTTTCTGCGAGGATTCTTTTTCCTCTGGGGGATTCTTTTTCTGCTGGGGAATCCTTTTTCTGCGAGGATTCTTTTCCTTCTGGGGGATTCTTTTTCTTCTGGGGAATCCTTTTTCTGCGAGGATTCTTTTTCCTTCTGGGGTATTCTTTTTCTGCTGGGGAATCCTTTTCTGCGAGGATTCTCTTCCTTCTGGGGGATTCTTTTTCTTCTGGGGAATCCTTTTTCTGCGAGGATTCTTTTCCTTCTGGGGGATTCTTTTTCTGCTGGGGAATCCTTTTCTGCGAGGATTCTTTTTCCTCTGGGGGATTCTTTTTCTGCTGGGGAATCCTTTTCTGCAAGGATTCTTTTCCTTCTGGGGGATTCTTTTTCTGCTGGGGAATCCTTTTTCTGCGAGGATTCTTTTCCTTCTGGGGGATTCTTTTTCTGCTGGGGAATCCTTTTTCTGCGAGGATTCTTTTCCTTCTGGGGGATTCTTTTTCTGCTGGGGAATCCTTTTTCTGCGAGGATTCTTTTCCTTCTGGGGGATTCTTTTTCTGCTGGTGAATCCTTTTCTGTGAGGATTCATTTCCTTCTGGGCGATTCTTTTTCTGCTGGGGAATCCTTTTCTGCGAGGATTCTTTTTCCTCTGGGGGATTCTTTTTCTGCTGGGGAATCCTTTTTCTGCGAGGATTCTTTTCCTTCTGGGGGATTCTTTTTCTGCTGGGGAATCCTTTTTCTGCGAGGATTCTTTTCTCTTCTGGGGGATTCTTTTTCTGCTGGGGATTCTTTTCCTTCTGGGGATTCTTTTTCTGCTGGTGAATCCTTTTTCTGCGAGGATTCTTTTCCTTCTGGGGGATTCTTTTTCTGCTGGGGAATCCTTTTCTGCGAGGATTCTTTTCCTTCTGGGGGCTTCTTTTTCTGCTGGGGAATCCTTTTCTGCGAGGATTCTTTTTCCTCTGGGGGATTCTTTTTCTGCTGGGGAATCCTTTTTCTGCGAGGATTCATTTTCCTCTGAGGATTCTTTTTCTTCTGGGGAATCCTTTTCCTCCGAGGATTCTTTTTCCTCTGGGGAATCCTTTTCCTCTGAGGAATCCTTTTCTTCTAGAAATCCTTTCCTTCTGAGGAATCTTTTTCTGTGGAATCCTTCTCTTCTTAGAATTCCTTTTCTTCTGTGAGAAGTCATTTTCTTCTGAGGTTTATATATGAAAGATGAAATAACGTATAAGGTCGTGT
>NC_051417.1:19896511-19896774 GCF_015228065.2 Penaeus monodon | reverse complement strand
CTTAGTACGAGTTTGCGGCCTTTTTCTTCGTCTTTGTGCCCACGTTTCCGTCGTGCATGGAAATATATATTAGAGCGCTGATTCACGAGGTATCTTTCCATCATGGGGAGGTCGTGTAAATGCAGTGTATTTGTAAAGCTAGTCCGCGAGGCCTGAACTTTAAATTAAATTTGTTCATTTGCATATCTTTACGCTACTAAATCATCTTGGCTTATGCGTTATTACTTGTCTACTTAAACGAAATTGTTTCTTGTTATGAATAT
>NC_051417.1:19895882-19896097 GCF_015228065.2 Penaeus monodon | reverse complement strand
TACTGCAATGATTTACTGTGGTAAAGAAGGGAAGTTTGAGTGACTGATAAAAAGCTTAGGAAAAGGATTTCTACAACTAATTTACATATATATTTAGAAAATATATTCAGTCAGTTTGCTATAATAAAAAAACAAAATTTTATAATTCATCTCTAATTAGTTTAATGTATTGCTTATGATGTATTGTTTTTGTAAATGAAAAAAAAATCCTTTGC
>NC_051417.1:19895164-19895842 GCF_015228065.2 Penaeus monodon | reverse complement strand
AACCGTCTGAGATATGCTGCTTTTGCACAAAATTTCGTTACGTTCATTATTCACTCGAACATTTTCTTCCATTCATATATACATTCTTAAAACTTTGATGACTCTTATGACTTCTAGTGCCATCACGTATTCCACCATATCATCCAGAATCGGCAAATAATGCGGGTGACATTTATGAAGCACAATGGAAATGAAATGATCAAGTCGTAGTGTCACTGCTGGCCTTTGTAAGACTGAAAGCCCGTGTTATAATATGGAAATATATTGGCATCACCCTCTTTAGTTGTATTGTCAGCCTGGTACCTAGTTATTCACAATGTACAGACGTTTACAGACTTTGTATTACAGGTTTACACACGATCTGATTATTAGATAATTAAATTATCTAATAATAACTTTGTAAATGTTACTCATAGGATATTCCGACTAATTTCAAAAACTCGTGTTGAATACGAATGGTCTGCCTATAAATGCGGAGCGAAGGAGGTGATCGAGTCGGCGATTTCCAGCGTCTGTAAACAAACGCTTACAAAGGCAATATTGAATTCTTGTTATTGTGTGAAGTCACCTCTATTTTCTTTTTTTTCGTATTTTCCTTTTATCATAAAATGTTTTGTATTGCAGGAAATACCGTATAAGAAGTTACTTTTGGGCTATAATGACTATAGATAATAGGTC
>NC_051417.1:19894820-19895120 GCF_015228065.2 Penaeus monodon | reverse complement strand
TCTTTACTTGAAGATCTCAAACTTGCAAATCCATGGTTCTTTAGTATTTTATAACGTAGGAACACTTTTCGTGCACTATATAAATATAACAACAGGACTCTCGACGCTGAATAAGTGTCTGCATCCTGTCTCTTTTAGAAGACATACTGAATGCCCTGCAAAAAGTAACTGCTAAGAAGGTAAATCAATGAGGAAAATATAAAGAGAGAGAGAGAAAAAAAAATATTCAAGTAGTGTAAACTCTTTCGCTAACTTGCAATTTTGTTAATTTGCGATATTATCAGAATTTGGTTGATAGGG
>NC_051417.1:19894381-19894654 GCF_015228065.2 Penaeus monodon | reverse complement strand
GAAGCCCAGGGGTGCCCCAGCGGTGTCACTCGCCAGGCGCTCGGGCTCCCCTCCTCTCTGTTGTTCCCTCTGCTATCTATTTGGTGCAGCCTTGAGTTTCGTGTTGTTCCCCTTGGTTTCCATCGTTCAGGATCCTCCCCTCCAGAGATTAACCAGAGAACAGGATCAACAAGTGGAAAACATGATGTATGTCACATAACTGTAGTTGGTGTTTGCCTATCAGGTTGGTGACAAGCTTCACACCTATTAAAAAAAAATCTGTAACAACGTGTT
>NC_051417.1:19893835-19894030 GCF_015228065.2 Penaeus monodon | reverse complement strand
TTTCACCACACCGCCGAAACCTACTTGCCGTAAGGTAGGACCAGAATCACCAATTTCCCCCCAAAACAAGAAACTTCCTCTTTCTCTTGAAATATTTCCAATATTAATTAAGGATTTCAAAGGCAAGAATCCTGTCGGGGATCGAAAAGGATCATCACACTTTCCTGTTTGTGAAGAGAAGACAGGACCGTAACC
>NC_051417.1:19893676-19893783 GCF_015228065.2 Penaeus monodon | reverse complement strand
TAATTTTCTTTAATCTCCTCCCCCCTGATTATTTTTGGCTGCGGTGTTCAGTGGCTTCTGCGTGATTAGGAAGTGAATAAGTTTAATTTAATTATATGTTTTACACT
>NC_051417.1:19893375-19893538 GCF_015228065.2 Penaeus monodon | reverse complement strand
GGAAGGAAGAGAGTTACTGCGATCTTTCGATTCTGAATACGATCTTTGGAACAGTTATATCATTCCAGATACCATAAACAGTGGCCTCTTTTGACGTCTTTCCCATTGTAGACCACCTTTCAGTGGCGTAGACAAGAAAAACATTAAAAATTTCTTTTTTTTA
>NC_051417.1:19892496-19893032 GCF_015228065.2 Penaeus monodon | reverse complement strand
TAAAAAACAACAACATTGTGTTGTCGTTTCAATAGGAGACCAGGCAGGCGAACCGGAGAAGCGTTCAGAAGCATCACATTTAAGCTTGGCTGAAATAACAAAGCTTGATAGCAAGTTTCAGCAGTTAAACTTCACGGTCAGTACGTACTGGACATCAAAGTGAGAAAACGTAAAGCAATGCAGCAGATATCCTGTCAAGAGGAATACTTTTAATCAGTGACGTGTGGACCTGCAAATCAATAGACAGAGAAACTGCACGAAAACAATAAACAAAGTCCTGCACGTTACCCTCTTTATAACGGTGAGGTATACGTTATGAGAACAGTTGTATTTATAACACCACGTGACGTCAAGGGTACAGGATAAAGGTAGATACTTACTGCAGTAAACCGGCTCGTGATTTACCAGTTTCCAAAAAGGAGGAAATCCTGACTTAATGTCAAGCCGGAGCGAAGGACTTTGGGGAAAAAAAGAGATTTGAGGAGGCGGGAGGAACAGCTTCTAACTCCGTAGAGTAGAATAGTGAATCGAAGAAT
>NC_051417.1:19889862-19890148 GCF_015228065.2 Penaeus monodon | reverse complement strand
AAATTAACAAATAACAAAAACAAACAACTAGCATATGCAAATTACGCCCCCTGAAATAACGGTTTCGAAATTCAGGAGGGTTATTTGTTGTGCGTCATTACAAATAAACATTTCGGTTTCCTTCACATACAGCAGTGTCCACATATAGCCTCAACTAGGGACAGATCATCGTAGTAAGAAGATCCATAACGGGAACACCATAAGCTCACTCCAGAAGACCACACAACCGATAACAGCGGCGGGGACATGCTCGGCTTACAGCCTCGGTTACAGGGGATCACGCGAA
>NC_051417.1:19889449-19889797 GCF_015228065.2 Penaeus monodon | reverse complement strand
TTCGTGGGCTTTCTTTCTCTTCCCTTCGTTGTTTTATTTACTACAGGGGATCACAAACCAAGTGGAGTTAGCAAAAGATGGAACGATATTGAAAGCATTGAATATCTGTATGGATGATATCTTTTCTCAGAATTAAGATAAAACTTTCCACATCCAGCTGGCGATAGTGACCTGAATAGGCACATGTAATCAGGTGATGAACGCAAATAAGGATTGCAAGAGATAATCAGTAAGAGATAATTATTATGATGATGAACAGTAATAGTAGTAATACAAAGCGTGATTATATGTTGATTGTGTAATTAAGAGAAAATAGTTAAAATGGCAAATTCATTATCACGTAAATTG
>NC_051417.1:19889115-19889307 GCF_015228065.2 Penaeus monodon | reverse complement strand
AGAGAATCAACCCTAACTGAAAGGTTCTGCAGAAATTATAATGTAACAAGAACAGCAGTGCGAATGCAACCATTTGAAATTATACCTTGATAGAATCCCTTTGAAATTTATTACCTCTCAGCTTGAATGCGATATTCGTTCACGAAGGTTATTATGTACACCATACATGTGTGTGTATCTGGAGTATATTAA
>NC_051417.1:19888554-19888997 GCF_015228065.2 Penaeus monodon | reverse complement strand
CATCACCTCTGATGTTGAACAACAAGGAATTCCTAGAATTCCATCCTCATCAATATTATGATTTTATCTAATGCTCCGTTTATATTGTCAATTAAGAATTAATTGTGAACCTACGTTGAATTCAACCCTGGTAAATATTTATCGGGTTTCTTTTAACATCGGTGACGGGAAAAAAATATACCTGCCGCTCTAATATTTTATTCATGGGATACTGACGTATATATTCTTAACGAGACCCCGTTATAAGTGTTTTATTCTGAAGTAAACGCTGCTTTTACTGTTACCATTTTACTGCTTGGTTATAGACAGGTAGAGATAGATTTTAAAAATCGATAGTAAACAGATGACTAAATGTTTAAACACAGATAAGTATGTTGATGAAATTAATATATAGATAGTGGCATAGATGTATGAGATACACTGGCTTCCATAGTAATAAAAAG
>NC_051417.1:19887194-19887638 GCF_015228065.2 Penaeus monodon | reverse complement strand
CTTTTTATTACTATGGAAGCCAGTGTATCTCATACATCTATGCCACTATCTATATATTAATTTCATCAACATACTTATCTGTGTTTAAACATTTAGTCATCTGTTTACTATCGATTTTTAAAATCTATCTCTACCTGTCTATAACCAAGCAGTAAAATGGTAACAGTAAAAGCAGCGTTTACTTCAGAATAAAACACTTATAACGGGGTCTCGTTAAGAATATATACGTCAGTATCCCATGAATAAAATATTAGAGCGGCAGGTATATTTTTTTCCCGTCACCGATGTTAAAAGAAACCCGATAAATATTTACCAGGGTTGAATTCAACGTAGGTTCACAATTAATTCTTAATTGACAATATAAACGGAGCATTAGATAAAATCATAATATTGATGAGGATGGAATTTCTAGGAATTCCTTGTTGTTCAACATCAGAGGTGATG
>NC_051417.1:19886876-19887068 GCF_015228065.2 Penaeus monodon | reverse complement strand
TTAATATACTCCAGATACACACACATGTATGGTGTACATAATAACCTTCGTGAACGAATATCGCATTCAAGCTGAGAGGTAATAAATTTCAAAGGGATTCTATCAAGGTATAATTTCAAATGGTTGCATTCGCACTGCTGTTCTTGTTACATTATAATTTCTGCAGAACCTTTCAGTTAGGGTTGATTCTCT
>NC_051417.1:19886422-19886731 GCF_015228065.2 Penaeus monodon | reverse complement strand
CAATTTACGTGATAATGAATTTGCCATTTTAACTATTTTCTCTTAATTAACATTATTATTCTCATTTAATTATCTCTTACTGATTATCTCTTGCAATCCTTATTTGCGTTCATCACCTGATTACATGTGCCTATTCAGGTCACTATCGCCAGCTGGATGTGGAAAGTTTTATCTTAATTCTGAGAAAAGATATCATCCATACAGATATTCAATGCTTTCAATATCGTTCCATCTTTTGCTAACTCCACTTGGTTTGTGATCCCCTGTAGTAAATAAAACAACGAAGGGAAGAGAAAGAAAGCCCACGAA
>NC_051417.1:19886099-19886357 GCF_015228065.2 Penaeus monodon | reverse complement strand
TTCGCGTGATCCCCTGTAACCGAGGCTGTAAGCCGAGCATGTCCCCGCCGCTGTTATCGGTTGTGTGGTCTTCTGGAGTGAGCTTATGGTGTTCCCGTTATGGATCTTCTTACTACGATGATCTGTCCCTAGTTGAGGCTATATGTGGACACTGCTGTATGTGAAGGAAACCGAAATGTTTATTTGTAATGACGCACAACAAATAACCCTCCTGAATTTCGAAACCGTTATTTCAGGGGGCGTAATTTGCATATGCTA
>NC_051417.1:19884995-19885336 GCF_015228065.2 Penaeus monodon | reverse complement strand
GTTAAAGAAACCGCCTTTGTATCTTAGTCTTGCTCCAAATGTTTTGGGTTTCCCCCCCGGGTATAAGGGTGAAATGCTATAGAAATATCCTTCAATACGGCCATCTTGGGCCCATCACTCACTGGGTAAGAGCAGAAGTTAAGAATACACGGGGCCCAACTCCAGCCAATCACAGTCATCCAAAAAGAGTCACACCCGTGTATCCAGCCAATGAGCGCGTCGCATTGCTGATGGACGATGGAAAACTCTGATGGTCATCGCCTCCCCCCCCCCCAAAATTTTTTTACAGTTATTTTACATGTAAACTAAGGAATTTGCAATAAGATTCTTAACAACCCGTA
>NC_051417.1:19883237-19883719 GCF_015228065.2 Penaeus monodon | reverse complement strand
CCCTATAGTATACACTGATAAAAAAAAAACACCGAAAAAAGGTAACTTAGGGGTTGTTAAGAATCTTATTGAAAAATTCCTTAGTTTAATGTAAAAAAACTGTAAAAAAATGGGGGGGGGGGGGAGGCGATAAACCATAAAGGTTTTTCCAGCGTCCATCGGCAATGCGACGCGCTCATTGGGGTACACGGGTGTACTCTTTTTGGATGTGTGATTGGCGGGAGTTGGGCCCCGTGTATTTTTAACTTCGCTCTTAGCGTGAGTGGGGGGGCCCCAAGATGGCCGTTTGAAGGAGTATTTCTATAGCATTCTCACCCTTATCCCCAAGGGCTGAAAAAAACTTTTGGGAGCAAGACTAAGATAAAGGACGGTTTAAATAATGGAAACTGCGGGTCCCTGACCCTACGATTGGCCCCTTTGCAATTCTCACCACCTAGTTGCAAAAAACGTTTTCACACAGAAAACCCCAAAACAATATAAAC
>NC_051417.1:19882394-19882877 GCF_015228065.2 Penaeus monodon | reverse complement strand
ACAATATTAGGGGAGAAAGCCATCATTCCCTGTGCCCCCGACTTCTGCCCTGGAAACAAACTTTCCAACGAAAGACACAAAAGGGAAACCCAGAACGCAAACCCTTTATCGGACCTAAATCTCTACGAATCTCAAAGAGAGTATCATGGATATCGCATTTTTCCCTATAGTGGCCACGCCCAGCCTATATAGATGGGTCTTCTCGACGCCATCTAAAAGCACAACAAGAGGCCCCCGGCGGCCCCCGTGCTTTTTTTCTGTTGTGGACCCCGTCTCGCTAGTTTCCCTCTGGATGAAAACCCCCAAAAGCCCGCTGCCCCTGACCGCTCAGGGATGGCACTGCGCATAATACGTAATTTTTTTGGGGATTTTACATCCCATCAAGTCCCAAGACGGTATTACTGTTGGGTTTTCCCGTTTCTTTCATTTCTACTTTCGTCGCCGTCTTTCCATTATTACGCCAGCCCCGTGATCTACGCTTTT
>NC_051417.1:19882130-19882195 GCF_015228065.2 Penaeus monodon | reverse complement strand
GTGTCCCTTTTTTTGTGCATACTGTATGTATTTTTGTCTTTCGTATTTATTTATATATTTTAATT
>NC_051417.1:19881986-19882067 GCF_015228065.2 Penaeus monodon | reverse complement strand
AAATTGTATATAAAAATGTGCGTGTGTGTTTGTGGTATGTTTGATGTAATGTCCTTCTAATATCCTTATTCATATCCTTGC
>NC_051417.1:19881769-19881924 GCF_015228065.2 Penaeus monodon | reverse complement strand
CAAAGCAGTTAATTTGTTTGTTTTTTTCTCCTTCGCTTTAGTATTCCTTGTTTTCTCTTTGGAATCGAATCTTTACGAAAAAAGGAAAAAAAGGAATAAAAAGGGAAAAAACAAAAGGAAAGAAGTTAACAAAGAATATGTGCGGAATATGAACG
>NC_051417.1:19881622-19881709 GCF_015228065.2 Penaeus monodon | reverse complement strand
CGATTTTTTTGTACGGTTCTTTGCGCCTGTTGTGTTTTGCTAATACGTAGTGGGTTGTGTAGGCCTACACCGTGCGCTTTATGTGGG
>NC_051417.1:19880911-19881301 GCF_015228065.2 Penaeus monodon | reverse complement strand
GAATCTTCGTGGCCCGCTGAAACAAACCCTTTTTATGGAGCAAAGGGTTCTTAAGAAATTTTTTTAAAATTCGGTTCATTTTTCATTTTTGCTTTGGGGCGTAATTGGTTTTTTTGGTTAAACCTTTTAAATTCGTTGGGCGCTTTTTTTTTTAAGTCTTTTTTTAGTTTTTAAAAAAAAAAGCTAAAAACCCTTTTTTTTCCCCCCCTTTACAGAACGGGGTGAGTGAGGTAGATATAAAGAAAAAGATAAAGAGAAGGATAGAGAAAGAAGGGGGTGACAGAAAGACAAATAAAGAAATATGAAAACGGGAAAAAAAGACAGATAAAGACAGACAGACAGACAGACAAAAAAGAAAAGAAAAAATACACAAAAAAGAGAGAGAAGGTA
>NC_051417.1:19880593-19880735 GCF_015228065.2 Penaeus monodon | reverse complement strand
GAGGAAGAGAAAAAAGAAGAAAGGAGATAGAAAAACACATAGTATAGAAAGAAAAGAAAGAAAAAAGAAAGAAAAAAAATGTTATCAAAAATGGTAAAGAAAATCCAACCTATGGATAAAAACGGAGACGAACTAGGATTAG
>NC_051417.1:19880007-19880530 GCF_015228065.2 Penaeus monodon | reverse complement strand
TTGAAATGGAATCATGCATATTTAACCCCGTGGCAGTGCGAGAGTTCTTTGTTTTTGGACAAAGGGTGCACTGTCTTCACACAGGAAAAACCTTGACTTTTACCATGTCTGGAGTGCATAATGGTATGGCTTGTGCATAAGCCTGTCCTGGTGCATTACAGAGTATTAGAAAGAGAACAAGAAACATGATTTTGACATAAGGAACTAACTGTACCTTATTCAACAAGGAGGAGATGAAGAATAAAAATGACGGACAGGCAACGAAACAAATTAATAATGATTAGGAAATATCAATAAGAAAATTAAGACCATGATACTGAACGAAAGTAACTAGGATAATTCTGGTAATAAACATAAAAGTCATATCTTAATGGTATTGGTAGTAATAGTGATATTAACAGTACTAATCATAAATAAGATAATGCTGAAGATAAGGATAATGCTGAAGATGTTCATCCTTTATCAATGTAGAGAGACACGTGGAGGAGCATTTTTCATAGCATAAATTGCATACGTAACGAGC
>NC_051417.1:19879497-19879627 GCF_015228065.2 Penaeus monodon | reverse complement strand
AGTTAAAAGTAATATTCATGTATCGAGCTATTAATTGATTGCAGTTAGTTACAATAGCAGTTTTAGAACTAATTGGCCGTCTTTGCAGAATTAATAACTAAAACCACAATGATACATGAACCCCTTTTTT
>NC_051417.1:19878815-19878961 GCF_015228065.2 Penaeus monodon | reverse complement strand
CAACCCCCTTTTCCTATTCATGGGAAGGAAGCTACGCAATCGAACGTAGCCTTTGGGTCGTCCGCCTGACACACGGGCCGCAGGTGTTGTGCGTAGCAGGTGCAGGTGTCTCCCCATTATTTATTTGGACCTTTTATTGTATATCC
>NC_051417.1:19877581-19878658 GCF_015228065.2 Penaeus monodon | reverse complement strand
CTCTCTCTTTCATTTATATCTGTCTCCTCTGCCCTCTCTTTCCTTTTTGTTCCTTCTCATTTCATTATCTTCTTTATATTTTTTCTATATATCTTTTTCTATTCATCTTGCTTCTTCTGTTGCTTTTTTAATATCATGCGTATTCCTTATCTATACCCTTACTTCCTCTTTCATTTCTCTTGTTAACTAGGTCAATATTGAGAAGATATGGTGTATTTTGAAACATCGTACTCCATACTGAGAATTTATTTTCAGATTATTGACAGAAAACTGTAATCCTAAATCACTAAGTCGAGGATATAGCATGGTTTAATGATGACTGCAAGCTGACTTATCATCAGGAGCAGTCAGGGTATCAAATGTGGTCTCGCAATCGCACAAAGCTTAATTGGGAGAATTATACCAAACTTAGAGCAGCTGCTCGAAGATACCGTATAATACCGAAGCGGCTGGTTCTTGCTGGTGCTACTTAGCCACATAATTGGTGGTCTGCCTTGAGAATTTCTTTGTGTTGTGTAGAATAAGTCTTGCTTCATGTTATTGGTACTTTTGCAACGAACCTGACGAGAGATGTAGTATGCATAGTTATTTTTTTTTTTACAAATAAACAAACTAATCCGGAATTTCTTTGCCTCTTTCTGGTATTCTTTATGAAAATAGGTGTTTTATTGGCTTCTAAATTTGCTGTTGTGTCGAGGCGACTTTCAAAATCTGACAGCTCCCCTTGTTGGAGAAGAGCAAACATCACTCCAAAAGGCGTTTCTGATTGTGTTTTTTTTCAGCAGAGACAAAACTCATGGTTTTTGTTTCCATTTTATTTTCGCGACCATTAGCGGGTGTTTTTCTTACTACCTTTATTTGAAGCTGATACTGTCTTCTTAATTTGGTTTCCGTATAGGATTTCTTAGTACGTGTTATAGATTATTTATGTTGTTCGTGATTTTCAAGAGACTGGCAGGAGGCTTACTATATTGTAGCTGAGTCCACCTTGCCTGTGTCTTGGAATCCAAATTAGGATGATTTTGACTTCTGATATGGGCAACGATCTATGAAATCTATACATTTTATATGCGGATG
>NC_051417.1:19877059-19877325 GCF_015228065.2 Penaeus monodon | reverse complement strand
GAGTGAGCACTGAAAAAGGAAGCCAAGAGGCAAAACCACACACCCTTTAAAGGAAACATAAAGAAAGATATGGAAAAAACATCATCTTCCCACCAGCATCTTCATATTCCACATTATCTTCTCACACAGAAGAAAGAGAGGACTCATCACACCTGCTTAAAAGGTTTTTGCTTTTCAGACACTGATGGTTGGCTACATTACCTCTGACATTTCCATAAAACACGAAAGATGAGCTTATATATATCTTGCTCCTTACTAAATCATAC
>NC_051417.1:19876657-19876771 GCF_015228065.2 Penaeus monodon | reverse complement strand
TTCCCTAACGTGTTGAAATAAATTCACAGGCAGGTAAAAATGCTTTTAACTACCAGCATCAGATAAAGCAAAAAGTTTATGCAGCTGACTCATCCTGCTTGTGCATGTATGTAG
>NC_051417.1:19876242-19876564 GCF_015228065.2 Penaeus monodon | reverse complement strand
AAGGGAATTACGAGAAACTTAGAAATGCACGTGTAATCACTAGACCCCGCATTTCTCCCTCCGTTAACACAGGCGCTAACCATTATCTCAGCCTTGGATTTCCGTTCAACTTCGGGGAGTTTCCGGAGCTCACACAGGTCTCCATCTTGCACATCCTTATAAAAGCTCTCGGGGAGGCTAAGATGTCAGGATATAGCGCCGGCAGTTCTGCTTCTTGCTCCTGCTGCGCCTGAAGACATAGGAGCCTCGGTATGATCCTTTGTAAGAGGGACAACGATGCTCGTGGGACTCGCCCAAAGTGGGGGATGGCCGCACTAAAACA
>NC_051417.1:19874923-19875278 GCF_015228065.2 Penaeus monodon | reverse complement strand
GCTTACTCCTTTTGCTTCATACCTTATTATCAAACGAATTATTCCATTCCTTCTTTATTCTTGTCCCCAATTCCCTTCTTTTGCTCGTGGGTTCGCCAGGGTCATTTCCGAACCCTCACATCAATTTCGCACATTTTGCGCATCACGCTATCCTTTCTTTTTTATTACACTTCTAATTCAGTTCTTTTATTAACGAGGACCGAGGTGACTTTCATTCGTGCATATAAGTAAGTATTCACAGACATAGTTGGTATTAATTAACCCTCGATAGTCAGACCAGTTATCCGCCACTCATTTGCCTAGTTTACAATCCTAGTACGCGTAAATGAGTGACGGGGATTCTGGTTTAAACAGT
>NC_051417.1:19871651-19872263 GCF_015228065.2 Penaeus monodon | reverse complement strand
AACACACACACATATAGTAGAGACTGGAACTTGAAAGGATACTAAAAGTGCGATTTTAATCACCCCAAGACCCTTCGCATTTTTTACGATCTAGCGATCAGATTAAAGAAATTTCCGGTCCAAGGTATTGAGAGCCAGAGAAAGACTTTTTTCATTAAATTTACTATATCTAACATCTATGTAAAGTTAACTGCTCTACTGGAATAGATTCATTGCGTGAAAAATCTGTAGCGCAGAAATCGCCAACTGAACTAGGTCCACGATTTTTTTTTTTTATCAAATGTTTATAATATTGATATAAATATATTGATTACATGATTTATTACGAGTGACTTGATTTGGAAAAAAATCTCCAACATCAGAAAGGTCAAAGAAAGAACAAACGAAAATATTTTCTTTGGGATGAAAAGAGAGGTCCTTATACCTTTTATTAGACCCGTGATAAGGAATTACCCAAGAGGCTCAGACCGATTCGTGAAGGTCCTGCGTCCTCCTCCTCTTGCATGTCGACACCGTCTTTGATAGGGTCACCTTGCCTTGGTTCTCACACGATCAACACAAATGAAACATGGCCCTTGGGAAGAATAAAACGTGACACCTCGAATACATATA
>NC_051417.1:19871273-19871564 GCF_015228065.2 Penaeus monodon | reverse complement strand
TAGATCACCTCACCAAGCTCTGCAATCACAAACCGATGCGAAATCATGTATGTTGATGTGACTTTACTCTGGACCCTAAAAGCATGGTCGCATTCGTTACAGATTACGCAACCATTCTTTGTCGTAATTGCACTCTGCTCGTAACACTTGTCGCGGGATCTGCTGTTGTTGGTCTATGTGTTGTTCCTGTTACTGGGGGTCTACCTTGGTCTGTATGATGTGAGGTTTGTATTGATGGGGAGAAGGAAAGTAGGGGTAAGAGATGAAAGGAGAAAGAAGCTGGGAGGGATG
>NC_051417.1:19870483-19870693 GCF_015228065.2 Penaeus monodon | reverse complement strand
TTGAGGATTAAAGGCTTTAATATACAGTGACATTGACAGGTAGACATTGAGGCGGAGATTGATCAGTGTTATGAGAGGGATGAAAGCTAAAGACAGTAAAATGCATAAAAAACTGTAATTATTCATTGTACACAATGGTCAGGAATCCAAGTTAATGATCTTACATATATATTACTTTTAGGAAATGACGGATAGCAAGATAAGTTGGCC
>NC_051417.1:19868783-19869079 GCF_015228065.2 Penaeus monodon | reverse complement strand
CCTTTTGTATTGTGATGTGGATCAATAACTATTCCTTAGAAACAATAAAATCTTCATCCCCAGATAAACCCGTAAAAAAGGCAAAATTACTCACCGAACGAAGTGATTCATGTAAATCTTCAACGCCGTTTTGGAACTATAAAGATAAAGCGCGTTTCCACGTCAGTTGCTCGAAGCTGAGTTATGAAAGCAGGGTTCGAAACCGGTCCAGATAGATCACTCCAAAGTGCCTGTACTTGCGAGGATTCTTTATGAAGGAAAAAAGCTCCTCGCTTCAGAACGGAAAGGGGGAAAAT
>NC_051417.1:19868501-19868726 GCF_015228065.2 Penaeus monodon | reverse complement strand
TGATGGGCACTGGTAAAGGTAAGTAGAAAGAGGGAGAGAAGGAGGGGTGAGTTAAAGAAAATTCGTAGGAGTTTACACATTTTAAGAGAAACATTTTAGCAAGATGTGGAGAGACAGGAAAGAGGAAAAAAGGAAGAAATTGTTTTATCTAAAGGCACTGGAAAAGTAAGAAGAAACCAGATTGAGGAAGCTAATAAAGATTATCCATAACCATGACATCAGCCA
>NC_051417.1:19868158-19868245 GCF_015228065.2 Penaeus monodon | reverse complement strand
TCCGATATTGGTTATGAACTTCAGCTGCAAGTGATGTATTAGGATCTTAAAGATGCTCTGAGACAATAGCAGAATTGCCACTGCTTC
>NC_051417.1:19867717-19867812 GCF_015228065.2 Penaeus monodon | reverse complement strand
TTTTTTCTTTTTTTTTCTACCCGTATTTTAGTTTTCATCCTCATTCTGTTTAACTACTTTCATTGTTTTATGCCATTTCTTCTTTGTTTGTCAAA
>NC_051417.1:19867056-19867530 GCF_015228065.2 Penaeus monodon | reverse complement strand
TTCACCCTAACCCATAATCCTTTGCCCCCATCCCTTGAGGTCAGTCCATGGCCTAAACTGCTACTAAAGACGACACAGAACATAGCCAATCCACCCCATGAGGTCAGTCCATGGCCTCAACTGTTACCAAAGACGACACAAAACATAGCCAGTCTGCCCCTTGAGATCATTCCAAGGCCTCATTTATTACCAAAGACGACGCAGAACGCACCCATGATATCGTAGAAAGCCCGAAGACAGGGGATAAGCAACGAGCATATTAGAACACTGTGGCAGGTGCGTGACCGGAATAAAGACAGAGCACGGTAGGCCGAGGGGATATTAGCGAGCGGTTTAGCACGGGAGGTGATGCAAGATGGGTGTTGCATTACGCTAAGTACATACATAAACTCAGTCTAAGTACTTACATAAACTGCGTGTAAGTGTCGAGCGTGTTTTGCTGTAACGGAGCTGTGATGATACATTATGGTGATG
>NC_051417.1:19865065-19865922 GCF_015228065.2 Penaeus monodon | reverse complement strand
CGTTAAAGTAGTTTCATTATGAGCAGTAATAGAACTGTAAATCTTGCCATTTTGAAAATTACATCTTCATAACCTTTTCCATCTTTATATCTTTAACAATTCTTTTCTAACTCCCCAACCCATTCCTTTGCCACTATTTTTTCATTTTGACCTCAAACATGAACTAATAGACCCCCTCCCCCCTCACACACACACACCAAACATAAAAAAAAACGAAAATGATACCAAACACAAGGAGAACAAACAAACACGTGAACAGACAAGGCCGACCAACAACCAGCGGCCTCAGATTCCGACCTCGAAGATTGTGCACCTCGCTGCCCTCCTCATAGGTCATCCTCAGGGCCAACGTCCATCATTATAGTACCTTACAAATGACCCTTAAAAATAGGGGGGAGTTGATAACGCGACCCTTCTATTTCTTATGCCGTCCGCGTCTCTCCTTTTTAGTTTTTTTCCCGTTTTTTTTCTTTTTCTTTTTCTTTTCTATGTTCTTTTTTCTTCGTTGTTTTTTTATGTTTTGGGTTCTCGTCTTGATTTTTTTTTATATTTTTCATTATTTATTTTTTATTTTTGTTACATTTTTCGTTTGTCACATTTTCTTCTCTGTTTTGGTTCCCTTTCTCTTTCTTTATTTTTTTTTATTCTCTTTTTCTCTTTCTATCTCCCTTGTCTTACTTATTCCCCCTTTCTCCTTTCTCCCTTTCTTCCCTTTTCTCTTATTCAATCTTCGTTGCCCATCTCCCTTTCGGCCTCTTGTGCCTTCCTTTTACGCTATCCTATTTTTTTCTTTCCCATTTTCTTTTCTTTCTGCTCTCTCACTTAATCCGTCCTTTCTCCTTCTCCATTCTTCACTT
>NC_051417.1:19864755-19864850 GCF_015228065.2 Penaeus monodon | reverse complement strand
TTTCACACTCTTCGGTACATCTATCAGCCTCCCTTGTCACTTCCCTCCCCATTATCGCCACCGAGACCGAAGCTTTTGGGCGGCGGTGGGCGTAG
>NC_051417.1:19863869-19864557 GCF_015228065.2 Penaeus monodon | reverse complement strand
TATGTGTTCTAAGAGAGCAAATTTGGTTACGTGAATATCCTTCTTTGGTGCGTAAACAAGTGAGCGAATGATTGATTAATATATGTTTTGTTTTCTTCCTTTCACCTTTCATTTGATCCTCTTAGTTTTTTTTTCTTATTTCTGCTTTTATCATGATTACGTAATTAATACTATTATAAAAATCCAGTTACCGTTTCCTCATTTTCTCTCCATCGACGAAGCAAACGTTAATAACCTCTACAATAGAAGAAAAAACTAGTATAAGCAACATCGTTTATACCTATATTTGAGACCCTTTCCTACGACAACTGCAGATACAGCATTCTCGCAAGTTTTCCAGCACGTAAACAAAGCTATACAGAACTGGCCAGGCGAGATGTTGCAAAAGAGAACCGGTGCGTCGTGAAAATGCAACTCAAGTGTGAGTGCAAACGCTGAGCTAAACTCCAGGCGGAAACACGATCATTACAAATCCTTTACTTTTCGCCCTGTATCTGTTATTTAAATTCGTGTGGATTCGCATCATGAAGACCGTAGTTTTATAATGCACGCGTGGGAATAAAGGATGTATACTTATGAATAACACACGGAAGTACACGAATAATACACGGAAATACAAGGAAATATTCCACCCTCATTCACAGCGCCCATAAGGGTAAGCATTTCTGCGCGGAAGGTCACAAAGCCT
>NC_051417.1:19863642-19863734 GCF_015228065.2 Penaeus monodon | reverse complement strand
AAAGTCACCATTTGACAGGCAGGAGAAGAGAGAAAGAATTAGAGAGAGTGAAAACAAGGGAGAGAGGCAGAATAAGAGAGAGAGTGGAAGCA
>NC_051417.1:19863263-19863595 GCF_015228065.2 Penaeus monodon | reverse complement strand
GGGAGAGGAGGAGGGACAGAAAGATAAACAGAAAAAAAATAGATAGAGATATTGGAAAAGAAAGTGTAAATATTTGTCCGTGTTTTTGTAGATCTAGTGCAGGTCCATAAATGAGTGTATACTGCACCAGTTACCTGTCAGTTGGTAGTCTGCATATTAACGAAAAGGTTCCCGCTTCAGAAGCCCTGTCTTAAACTCCCCCCCCCCCTCTCTCTCTCTAGCTAACAGGTCCAAACCCTTTCCTCTCCCCAACGAGCAAAGGGAGTGATTAAATATAAATATACCTACCATTAAGTTTATAAACTTTGAACATAATGTAAAGGGAATCAAAT
>NC_051417.1:19862239-19862833 GCF_015228065.2 Penaeus monodon | reverse complement strand
CCTCCACAGTAGATCTGAAGTTGGAAAATCAATATTTCGAATGTTAGGGAATTCCGGAAACTGCAACGGAACATAATAGAAACTTTGTATTCACTTCATTCCAGTTCTTGAATTGGGATTGTTGATAAAGTTGAGGGTGCAGGGTTTAATTTTTTTTCGCAATTTGGCTTCGCAGATATCATCTTCTTTTAAAGAATATCTCACGGATTTGGTCGAGAAAAATCAGCTTCGTATATCATTCCAACCAAAATCTAAATACGAAAGAGATGGTGAGACAAGATCCAAAGTTTTAATTCCGGGCCGTAAAGATAGATGGCGTTGACGCTAGTCTTGCAAGGCATTCCTGTTCTAATAAGTTCCATACGGGCATTTCTAACTTCCATCCAGACAGTCGCTTTTGGATGCCTGGGAAGGCATTGCCAGATGTATTCCCACAGGCTATATTACAGGACAGGAGGACGTAGATATTAAAGTATAATGCAATTATGTTAATGCGAAACCTTGGTGGACTTTGTTGATTAGTTCTGATCCTTTTTCCGTGTTTGTTTTGTGAGGAAATCGTCTTAGTTATTGTTAGTTACTGGACAAGAAATC
>NC_051417.1:19861723-19862042 GCF_015228065.2 Penaeus monodon | reverse complement strand
TGACATCAAAGCGTTTCGCCAAATAAACGTCAGTGCAAGAGCTTTTGCGTCATGCAAGAGCTTTTGCAGTGTTTAATACTCCTGTCACAGTGATTGCAACAGACAACCAACTTTCCGTGTCCCAAACATCTTTGACTTGAAGAGACAACTACACTTTGGATTCGAAATTTGACAAATAAAACTTATTTCCACGCCAGCATTTCGCACAGGGACTGCGGAAGAACAGGGAAACACACTACAAACTAATCTAATTCTAACAGAGATTTCTCGCCGCAGTACTTGAGGTCTGTTGTCTCTGCTTGATTCCGTTCCCCATGAA
>NC_051417.1:19861270-19861423 GCF_015228065.2 Penaeus monodon | reverse complement strand
TAAAAATAGTCAGCAACTACCTAACCCTTGCAGAAGTGAAAAGGGACAGTTTGTGCGAACCATAATGCACCTTCTCGAAGAGTTTTTAAGAAGTTGCGAGGATAAAAGCTTATTTTTAACAAGGATGAAGAGCAAGAGATGCGATGCCTCTAG
>NC_051417.1:19858646-19858725 GCF_015228065.2 Penaeus monodon | reverse complement strand
TCCTTGAGGAACAGGAAGAAGGAGGGACAAGGTGCTATTATTACCTCAGTAATTAAGATGTACAGCTGCCTAGGGACCC
>NC_051417.1:19858240-19858538 GCF_015228065.2 Penaeus monodon | reverse complement strand
CAAGCTATCGTCTGGATTGTTTCATCATATTAGGGTATAATAAATCGTTTATTTCCATTTATTTTTGCAACATCGAAAATAAAGAAATAAAGTCACACTTGTACTCGCATTAACCAAGATCGGGCAAGTACTCAGTTTTAAGCCTGTTAGCTACGGGTGTTGTATACGCTTGGTGTAAAAGCTCTGCACGAGAACTATCAATGCGTAAACTGTGAGTTAGATTCACGTATTCAGTGTTACAATGAATTTCACAGAAGTTAAATCCCTAGCTTCAGTGTCGACGACTTCCAGTGGTTCA
>NC_051417.1:19856841-19857271 GCF_015228065.2 Penaeus monodon | reverse complement strand
ATCAAACAAAGGAAATACATTCGTGCCACTGGGAGAGAGAGACAGATATATCAAGACCTTGATATCCAGGGAGTCCAATAATTACAAGCCCAAATTGAATCTGCATCCTTTTATTATAGTCGGATCTCGATAGCAGTATTGCATACATAACGAGCCTCCCAAAAAAGAACCTTTTTCAAGCCAGAATATCAGCAGCATGCTTTGAAGGTGTCCGTACCTTAAATTGCCGATTCTCTGTCTTATCTTGAGCTTTTCGTATCGCCTCTCTTTTGTGGCAAGAATTTGCATGGCAACAAAAGCCTTACTACTTTCTTCTGTATGCTTGGTGGAAGATAGCACATTCTCAGACTAATATTTTGTTTTAGGACCAACAATAGTGTTTATTCATCTTCATGTGAGATTATAAGAGTCTAAAGTTAGTACGAGAACT
>NC_051417.1:19856391-19856757 GCF_015228065.2 Penaeus monodon | reverse complement strand
AGGAGAGCAAGGGGAAGGAGACAGATAAAGAAATAAAAATCAACTTTCACCTCTACTCCGAAGATAATTACAGTACATTTCATCAACTATAATCCACCGCCTTTTCACTATTTCGAACTCAATTTAGCTTCAGTTCACTGCACGAAATGAGAATTTACTAAACCATTCGTCGTGCGTGTCATAAGAGACATTGAAATAAGAGCTTAGCAAACATCTGTGTTGATGAGGCTTTCAGTTCTCCCAGCGAATTATCGTCATAATTATAACCCGATGAATTAATTAGTTTACTCCAATTAGCATCGCTCATATCTCATAATGATCGCTGTCAGTTGGTTGTTATTGGCCAAGAGGATCGAAGTGTGTATT
>NC_051417.1:19856256-19856339 GCF_015228065.2 Penaeus monodon | reverse complement strand
TATACAGAAAAATAGGTATATATAAAAACATCCTTTTTATGTGATAGAGAGGAAGAGGGAAGGAGTGTCTACAGCAGAAAGGA
>NC_051417.1:19855158-19855380 GCF_015228065.2 Penaeus monodon | reverse complement strand
CCTGTTAGGTCGTCCTTTCTCTTTCATGAAATCTCGGCTTAAAGGTATTTCCACAGCCTGAGAAATTCTCACGGTTTTCCAAACAGAAATATAAATCTTGTTCTATATAAAAAAGTTATAATAAATTAATATCTGAAACAACTCATCTAATATTTCTCATTTTAAAAAACTTGCCTAATAAAAAAAAGAAGTGAATGAAAATGAATAATATATAGTGATGTG
>NC_051417.1:19852101-19853130 GCF_015228065.2 Penaeus monodon | reverse complement strand
TCATTTAATTGCAATAAATCATTGCACAATTAAGTCACAAATAACCCTGGACATTAGTAAAAAAGTTTCAAGTTTGCAGTTATAAGAAAACAGAAGAAATAATAAAGTAAATTAGACTACGCTTGTAGGCAAATCTGGCACTTTCTCCTTCATCTCACCCGTCACCCTTCCCCTCTGTCTTCATCCGCAATCTACCTAAAAGGAAAGTATCTGAACTTCAGCCTCTCTACTGTGCTTTATGAGTGTTCGTACCTTAACCCTTCCAATGCATCTGTGTGGCACGATTTCTCAAAGCATCTCCAGACGGCTATTCCTCACTGCCGGCGTACGGTACGCTGCTGGAGGAGGAATTTAATGTTCGTGTTTTATCTATTTTTTTTTGGTCTTGGTTGTTGCTTCTTTTTCTGCGTGTTTTTATTGTTGTTGTTTATTGCCTTATCTTTTGTTGTTTTGCGGTTATGAACAGCTGCTTCGTTTTGTGGAGGATTATACATGAAGTGTATACATGTATAATAATTTCTTGATTAATCCGTCTCTTTTTCTCTCGCTTCTTCCTCCCTCTCTACCTCTTTTAGTACCCCATTCTTCTTTATCCTACAGCTCCACATAAACTTTCTCTAGTTCTTCCCAAGCCTAGACCAAAAATCACAACCCTCCACTAATATTTCAACTCGATCTCTTCAAAGATGAAAGGCCATATCGCCAATGCAATTTCAGGTCAAAGTGCACAGTAACTACCGATAAACCGACCGAAAGAGATCACTGACCCTCGGTAATAACAACCAGTAATGGCCGGGGATTATTGTCTCACATGTAATTAGCAATGATGAATAAGAGTGCCCTTTCTCTCCTTAACGAGCAGTACACGATGAAAATGTCCCAACGAACAATGACTCCTCCCAAGAAAACGAATGTTATAGACGACGCTGTTGAAATTATCATGCATAGTCCCGGTAAGTTGTGTTTCCACCATCAGCATTCATGGAATTCACCGGATTTCCCATTAAAATACGTCCACCGTCCCTTCAC
>NC_051417.1:19850310-19850556 GCF_015228065.2 Penaeus monodon | reverse complement strand
CATACATACAAAGTGATTGGCTTATGTGCGTTTATTTTTTTCTCTTTTTGATATTAACTCAGTCCTGATTAATTTCGAAAACCTAATTAAGGTCACTGTGCTGTAGGCTAATATTAGCCTTGGATAATCATCAGCTGGATAAATAAAATTCAGCCGTATTCCATAATTACTGAAGAGAGAGATGCCATAGCTTGTGGCAAGAGTACGATCATACGTTGGCAAACAGTAGTTGCGATGGCGTTTGAT
>NC_051417.1:19849727-19849825 GCF_015228065.2 Penaeus monodon | reverse complement strand
CAACCTCATCCATTTTATCACCGCAAGAATGTTAATTTTCGAGTTGTAGGGAATAACACCCATCAAGAGACTCATTAAATCGCAGATGAGAACCTGTA
>NC_051417.1:19848780-19849173 GCF_015228065.2 Penaeus monodon | reverse complement strand
ACTATAAAGACAATACAACACGCACGAGAAAGCTTCCTTTCTGATGCACACAAATGCCATATATAAATCAGGTGCGCCTGTAATGCCTTTCCCAAACACAAATATTCTTAAGGCTGGTCTTCCCCTTATAAATCCCTTGGGATACCCCCTTTAAAGACGCACATAGACCTCGTTTCGGGTAATCTATGCACCTTTATGTAAACACATGGCCCTTTACATTAACTTTATGGGACAGTTCAACATGCTTCTGTCCTTCCTTTGGCCTCGTCATCTCTGCCTCCGTGGGTGTCTTATGATGGCACTTATGAAAAGAGCAACTAGGGGTGGTTACTTATTTCCACGAGTTAGGTGGAGGTGATGAGTGATATTTTTGACTATTCTATTTGCTTGCAT
>NC_051417.1:19848564-19848695 GCF_015228065.2 Penaeus monodon | reverse complement strand
GTTTTCTTCTGTTTCAGCTGAAAGAGGAAGAGGGTCGCGAGTGTCTTTTGTTTAGAAAAAGAGTCAAGAATGGTAAGAAAGCAAAATATATTCTCTCTTACATTCTGCTCAGTCTGCATGTCTATTTAACA
>NC_051417.1:19848157-19848397 GCF_015228065.2 Penaeus monodon | reverse complement strand
CACACTATAATATCTTCCCCCTCTAAATGAACAACGAATTATGTTGCGTGCATACGTCTCACGACCTGTAGGCAAACAGGGTGTTATTTGCACTGATAACTGATTACTTGAGTAACTGAATTAGTCATGTTCACTCATGGCCGTAAATTTCATTGCCAGGGTCCTTCAAAGATCGTGATGGGGGGAACAGTGTATACGAAGGTTAGTTATTGCAATATCTCTGCATTCAGTAAGTTGCAG
>NC_051417.1:19846816-19847432 GCF_015228065.2 Penaeus monodon | reverse complement strand
CAGCATCGCCATCCCCCTAATTTGAATTATCCTTACTGCTGTTATTATCAATCTCATTAATGGTACTGCTACAGTCATTACTGTAATCATTACCATTATAATTCCTCCCCTTATTGTATGTAAAGGATAATGGTTACCCAGTTAAATCCTCTTTACCGAAAAGTGAAACAAGGGATTTTTACAATATTCTCTCTCGCTTCTCTGATCTGTGTACTGACGTATACAAAATTGAAACCCCTTCATACCAATTAACATACAAATGAAAAAAATAACTAAGTAATTTGCCACACTCCTCTGATCTGCGTAACGAGGTATACAAAACTGATACTCTCCGTTGTTCAGTGAAAAAAGAAAACAAGTCATAACAATGAATATACAAGTGAAAAAAATACAAATGCAAGCAAGCAATTTGTTAAACACCGCATGTGTTTCTCATGCAACTCCTTGCGAGTAAATCTTCTTGCAAGTATGCATTTTGCGCATTGCTCATCAGTTACATTTGCAAGAAATACTGGATCGTTGACGCTAAAGTTGCATGGCTTGCGGTACCTCGACATTCCACCAGCCAGCGTGAATTCGTTCTGGACACGAGAGTTTCGGTAGGGGTGGGGAATAC
>NC_051417.1:19845933-19846458 GCF_015228065.2 Penaeus monodon | reverse complement strand
ATTGGCAATTCCCTTGACAATTCCACAACTTAAACTGCCGTGCGTTGCGTGCGGATGCCTCGTGCCCTTATGAAAATCGGGGAACACAAATTTGTATAGTTTTACTTAGGTCACCAGAGACCGGGTGGCAGGGAAATGAGATAATTGCATTTCCCTCTTTTATCACACATGAAGATCATTGCCAATTACTTCGAAGTGACTGCTGGGTCTTCGTGCCGCTGCAAGTGAGTGTGCATTGTCTGAGCAAATCAGAGAATTGGACATTTAAATAGAGTATAAAAAGTCTCCAAGATGGAAGTGACAAGTGACAAGATCAGTGAAAATTCTTATAGCAAACATAGCAATTTCTCAGAATTACGTCAAATTTGCTTGCACTGTAGTCTAACTGTGTCAAAAAAGATACGACTTCAAAAGGCATTCATGTACATTAGTCAGACGATGGGATCCCCCCCCCCACACACAAAAAAAACATACACAAGTAATAGGAATCCTCAATTCCAAAGTCGGAAAATAAGGAAATTTAGA
>NC_051417.1:19844909-19845542 GCF_015228065.2 Penaeus monodon | reverse complement strand
AGCATGCATATATACACATATTTTATAATGTGAATAGACCTACATCCTGTTTCCATGCACCTCCCAAAAGTAAAACACGCACTTACCGATTGTTAACCATTCCTGAGAGGATTTGCCTACCTATTCTCTATCTCATTACTGGAATCTATTGACGTTCACTCAGCTGAATCAGGTGAAGGTCGGGCTTACCTTCGAGATGAGATGATGCGGTAACCAGCTGCTGCTTCTGGAATAGAAATTCATATGGTTAGAAGAGTAAAAAAAAAATATATTTTCTCGGTGATTTGGTAGCGTACATTTTCCCGATTTTTTTCAAACTAATTATTAAAGATGTATTTTTGAAGCATGTAGTTTGTCTTCCCTTTACTATAAATTTCATTACATTTACAGATATCAGTAATATTTTATAATGAAACCTAAGACATTTTATCTCACTCGGTGTTACAAACATCATACTCATTCATCTGTGTCTTTCTTTCTCTCCGTTTCCGTGTGCCCGTCTATACTTTATTTTCAGCTGACTAGCGAATCAATGCCAGTGACATGACCCACGTGATATGGCCATTTATTATATAGCCCTGCGTATAGTGGAGCAGTGTGAATAAATAATTTTAAGGTGTGGTATTTCCGATT
>NC_051417.1:19844729-19844826 GCF_015228065.2 Penaeus monodon | reverse complement strand
TTCAAGTTACTAAACCCATTGAATATGCTTACCTCTTAACATTGTAAATTTATATCCTGTGATACACTGCGAGAGATCAGGTCCTACGTATCTTTTC
>NC_051417.1:19843960-19844125 GCF_015228065.2 Penaeus monodon | reverse complement strand
GCTTCCACACACCCACCCAGATTTTCGCCCAAAGCTGATCATTAGCCCTCCGCAACTTCGCCTAATTAACGCTGCCTTGATCAACCTCATTACCCTCGCACGCCTTGTACATGGCACCACAGTGTCTCCCCTTAATGAAGTGTTACTCAGCTTGATCGAAATGAG
>NC_051417.1:19843178-19843597 GCF_015228065.2 Penaeus monodon | reverse complement strand
CCGGGAACAATGCGCATTTATTTGAAAAGCGATTCCCGTGCGTCATTCTGGGGTCTCGATGAAACAAAACATTGCAATATTTGGCATTGCGGATTCCCCAGTCTTCGTGTGATATCGACACCGGCCATCACGGAGGCTTGCAACACTCGCTTGCATGGCCGATAAAAAACGGTCTGGGTGGAGGGAGGTTAAGGGGGGAAGGGGTCGAGGAGAGGGGGTGCCTGGGAGGTAGCACAGAGGGAGTTAACAGATCGACTGAGCGAGAGGATTGTAAATTTAGATACTTTGGCCTCGCGGACATGGCTGTCGCTCTCTAACTCCTTGTGCAAGGGAGGTGGAATACGGGGTTATTTTTTTTTTTACGGAGGGGATTCAGCTTGGTTGTTTTGGATTAGGTATGATTTAATGCTGATACTGTC
>NC_051417.1:19842739-19842934 GCF_015228065.2 Penaeus monodon | reverse complement strand
CACCTTTCTCCTCTCGCTCCCCTTCCTCATCTCCCCTTTGGAATTTTGTCTCTGTCAAAGATTTCAGGAAATATCGTTGCAGGAAAAGCGGTAAAAGAAGAACGGGAAAGTCGACAATGTGTGAAGTAAGTCTTGCAGGGACGCCCACCAGGACAAAGTTATTTCTTAATGCTCTTGTTATGATATCTTGAAAAG
>NC_051417.1:19841842-19842401 GCF_015228065.2 Penaeus monodon | reverse complement strand
GCAAATGGCTATTCATATGTCTACCACGCACGTACATCAATACTCACACAAACAAACAAACACTCCCCCTGTCTTCCCTCTCCTCTCCCAGCATTTTTCTCACTGTGCAGCAAGATTCACTCTCTGGACATAATCACTCCCATTAACTGCTCTCACCCATCTCAAGTTTTTCTCTCTGGAAGGTAAACAGCGATAATAGATCAATCTCCCTTTGTTACCCCCACGCCATTTATCGCTATTGCCAAGTTACCTTAACGGGCAATGAGATTTCACGAGCGTTAGTTGCACTTCAATTTTAACTAACTGACATCGATTATGTCCTGGAGATCTTGTTAAGCTGCTGTCTCACGCCAGACACCTGTCATAAGAAACTACGTAACTGCGGAAAACGCTTTCGAGTTAGATTCCCATTACCCCATTGTGTTACGTAATTGCCTGTTAATGTTTCATATGACATATGACATGTAAATGAATGCAAATGGTTAGTACTGTAATAGGATTCGAATACCTACACGTTATAAACCACGACCATGCTGATACGGATTGATTTCTCCTCCTA
>NC_051417.1:19840673-19841129 GCF_015228065.2 Penaeus monodon | reverse complement strand
AAGGTAACTTACGGGTTGTTAAGAATCTTATTGCAAAATTCCTTAGTTTACATGTAAAATAACTGTAAAAAAATGTGGGGGGGGGGGGAGGCGATGACCATCAGAGTTTTTCCAGTCGTCCATCAGGCAATGCGACGCGCTCATTGGCTGGATACACGGGTGTGACTCTTTTTTGGATGACTGTGATTGGCTGGAGTTGGGCCCCGTGTATTCTTAACTTCTGCTCTTAGCCAGTGAGTGATGGGGCCCAAGATGGCCGTATTGAAGGAGTATTTCTATAGCATTCTCACCCTTATACCCAAGGGCTGAATCCAAACATTTGGAGCAAGACTAAGATACAAAGGACGGTTCTACATAATGGTAACTGCAGGTCCCTGACCCCATACGATTGGCCCTTGCAATTCTCACCACCTCAGTTGCATAAACAGTTTTACACACAGACAGACACACATACAC
>NC_051417.1:19840101-19840533 GCF_015228065.2 Penaeus monodon | reverse complement strand
GTAGATAACAATATTAGGGAGAGAAAGCCATCATTACCTGTGCCCCCTGACTTCTGCCCTGGAAGACAAACATTCCACACGAATAGACAGCAGGAAGGAGCCTAGAACGCTAACCTTATCGGACCTGAATCTCTACGAATCTCAAAGAGAGTATCATGGATATCGCATTTTTTCCCGTATAGTGGCCACGACCAGCCTATATAGATGGCGTCTTCTCGACGCCATCTAGAAGCACCAACAAGAGGCCACCGGCGGACCCCGTGCTATTTCTGTTGTGGACCCCGTCTCGCTAGCCTTCCTCTGGATGAGAAACCCAAAGCCCGCTGTCCTGACCGCTCACTGGATGGCACTGCGCATAATACGTAATTATTATGGGATGTTACATGCCATCAAGTGCCACAGACTGGTATTACCTGTTGGGTTTTCCGTTTC
>NC_051417.1:19839322-19839647 GCF_015228065.2 Penaeus monodon | reverse complement strand
ACGACGAAATTAAACAAAGCAGTATAAGTTTGTTTGTTTTTTTCTCCTTCGCTTAGTATTCCTTGTTGCTCTTTGGAATCGAATCTTTATACAGAAAAATGGAAAAATGGAATAAAGATGAAGAAACAAAAGGCAAAGAAGTTACACAAAGAATATGTGCGTGAATATGAACGTGTGTCTTTGTATAAGTTTGTGTTTGTCCTTGCGTGCTTCTATGTACTTATTTGTGTTTATGTGCGTATTTTCAGTGTACGTGTTCTTTGCGCCTGTTTGTGTTTTGCTAATACGTATGTGGGTATGTGTAGGCCTACATCCGTGCGCTTTA
>NC_051417.1:19838864-19839072 GCF_015228065.2 Penaeus monodon | reverse complement strand
ATCTTGCGTGCGCACGCATGTTTACACGTGTTCATGTGAGCAAAGGATTCTTAGAAATCTTTTGATGTCGGTATCATTTTTCTATTTATGCTCTGGACGTAATTGGTTTTGTAAACGCTTCTAACTTCGTTGGGCGCTTTTTCAAGTCTTTGTTTTAGTTTTTAAAAATGCTAATCCTTTCTCCTTTACAGAACGGGGTGAGTGAGGT
>NC_051417.1:19837834-19838339 GCF_015228065.2 Penaeus monodon | reverse complement strand
GTTGAAATGGAATCATGCATATTTAACCCCGTGGCAGTGCGAGAGTTCTTTGTTTTTGGACAAAGGGTGCACTGTCTTCACACAGGAAAAACCTTGACTTTTACCATGTCTGGAGTGCATAATGGTATGGCTTGTGCATAAGCCTGTCCTGGTGCATTACAGAGTATTAGAAAGAGAACAAGAAACATGATTTTGACATAAGGAACTAACTGTACCTTATTCAACAGAGGAGATGAAGAATAAAAATGACGGACAGCAACGAACAAATTAATAATGATTAGAAATATCAATAAGAAAATTAAGACCATGATACTGAACGAAAGTAAACTAGTAATTCTGTAATAAACATAAAAGTCATATCTTAATGGTATTGGTAGTAATAGTGATATTAACAGTACTAATCATAAATAAGATAATGCTGAAGATAAGGATAATGCTGAAGATGTTCATCCTTTATCAATGTAGAGAGACACGTGGAGGAGCATTTTTCATAGCATAAATTGCA
>NC_051417.1:19837283-19837394 GCF_015228065.2 Penaeus monodon | reverse complement strand
GTATCGAGCTATTAATTGATTGCAGTTAGTTACAATAGCAGTTTTAGAACTAATATTGGCCGTCTTTGCAGAATTAATAACTAAAACCACAATGATACATGACCCGTTTTG
>NC_051417.1:19836586-19837115 GCF_015228065.2 Penaeus monodon | reverse complement strand
TGTGAATAATATATTATCTGAATAGTCTATTGTCATAAGTCAAAACCTACCATGACCTTTAATGTATTGCAGTTAATGTTTCATCATATCAGCGTTAAATATCTAATATCTTCCCTAGCTTTGACTTATATAATTTATAAACCATAATGTGAATTATGATAACGGAGCGTGATTAACGAGAAATAAGTGCTTAACAAGGGTACTCATTTTGATCATTATTAAGGAGAGTGCCCCTATTACTAAAGCGTACAGCAGATATGTAACTGCCTATTGATCAAAGGATTTAGATTAGTTCATATTGCGAACAATAATACCGGTGTGTGTTATAACGTTGTCATGAGTTGAATGACCCTGATTATCCAGATGATTCCACTCTCACTGGTACAGTACGATACTTCCTTACTTTTTATATATTTATCTGTCTGTTAAATTCACCATTTTGTTTAGCATTTTTTAATGGATATCGCTGCCATGAGAACGTAAGAAGAAATTCCGCTTCTGTTGCCCTGTGAAAGATACATTTTACGTT
>NC_051417.1:19833454-19833520 GCF_015228065.2 Penaeus monodon | reverse complement strand
TTTTGTTATTAAGTGGACGAAAAGATGAACACAATTCTCTCCATATAGTTATTCTATTCACGGCGT
>NC_051417.1:19833219-19833414 GCF_015228065.2 Penaeus monodon | reverse complement strand
CATGCAACAACGACATTCTAAAAATAATACTTTTAAAATCGGTTTTGTGGCCACGCTAATATTATCTCATATCCTCTGATCATTAATTCTGTTAGGCGACGCAAAGGCTCTATCTTGGCCCCAATATAACCCAAGACTTTCGCAAACTTATCAATAGTATTAGGTATACTCTCGAGGCGTGTAGATATCTTGCAA
>NC_051417.1:19832682-19832900 GCF_015228065.2 Penaeus monodon | reverse complement strand
ACATTAGTTTTCTCAACTCTGTTCATCTGATTTCTTCTTGCCTAAACGATGGACTCGCTCTCTCGGATGTTCAGTCACAAAAAGGCAAAAACAAAGCGAAACGACAATCAGTTGAGGCAAATTTTACCACCGAGTTATTAAAGCCTGCCATCCGCTGGAAAGGATCCACGGCTAACGCAATTTCATCCCAATTTGCCACTGATCAACCGACCCGCCAG
>NC_051417.1:19831732-19832120 GCF_015228065.2 Penaeus monodon | reverse complement strand
GACGCAAATCATACGCTACTTCGAGAGTATAAAAGGGAATCCTTAGCATCTCGACCCAATCAAAGTTCGACGGAGATAACCAGGCAGGGAGATGTGTACCCTTCACAACATCATCATCGGGTCTTTGATCGGGATCGCTAAATCAGTATTCCTATCAAAGGATTCTGATTAGCTCTTTAAAGACTTTCTTGTGACTTCGGGCCTTTCCAATGCTCTTTAAAATATGCTCATTAAAAATCACCTCCTAAGAAGTGTTTGCTTATTCTTCTGCGGGGGAAAAAAGGGTGGGAAAACTTTCACAGCGTGGGAAGTAAGATCTCAGGAAGTCTGTACATTCCGAGAGAGCAATGGAAGGCGGGGTATGAGGTCGGGGGAGGGGGATGGGTGG
>NC_051417.1:19831303-19831457 GCF_015228065.2 Penaeus monodon | reverse complement strand
ATTTGCTCAAAAGAATAGCCTCTCCCTGTGGATTGGTATGGAATTTGTTCTTGATTTTTACCAAGAGATATCAAGAGCCTATAAGTTTGCAGGATTCACCAATTAGCGCTGGAAAAGGGTATCAGATAACAGCCTAATAGGGCATTTCCCTTAC
>NC_051417.1:19830370-19830445 GCF_015228065.2 Penaeus monodon | reverse complement strand
AAATCTGAACGCTACATTTATATTCATAAGGCCTTTTTAAAAAGGAGAGAGTACCCGTACGTGTATGGAGATAGG
>NC_051417.1:19829997-19830223 GCF_015228065.2 Penaeus monodon | reverse complement strand
TCGTATCGAACTCAAAAAGCGAGTTCGTTTCCCGGGAGACCTCGCGCGAGGATATTGGCAAACCAGACTCCAGCCGACTGTGGCTTAAAAATCGTTTCCTGTGTCTTGTGATACAAATACATTTTAATCGAATTTGTCTTGGGCGCTTCGAGTGTTCTTCACTTGCTCTAGGACGTTGGCGACTATTGTTTAAACCCAGGACGCTGAGACCATTGTAAAAGAAAGG
>NC_051417.1:19829466-19829674 GCF_015228065.2 Penaeus monodon | reverse complement strand
CATCTATTTATAACAGAGGAAAAGGGAGGGTGTAAATGTAAGAAAGTGAAAAAGGGTAATCTATATAAAACGGAAAGTTATGTCTGTGTGTTTACCTTCCTGCCTGACTGTGAGACTAACGACCAATCATTTCAGTCAGCTTGCATGAGAAAAAAAAAGGAGAAAAGAGAAAAAGAGAAGAAGGGGGAGAAGTAGGCTCGACGAAGGG
>NC_051417.1:19828877-19829201 GCF_015228065.2 Penaeus monodon | reverse complement strand
ATAGGCACTCAAGCAAACAAAAGCAATCCACGCACATTGCACTGAAAACAAAGAGATCCTATGACAAAGTAATAAAACTGATTTACCATCAAGGCTTAACTGATTTGCGCCCAAAGTCAGTACAGATGATAAGCTTTGTAATTCATCCTCGTTTTTGAGCCGCGGATCGCATGAATGAAGCTGGCACATGTTGAAAATCCTCTTCTGGCATAGCAGTTCAAAGGACTTGACATTAGCCAAAAGAGGTCGCTGATGGCGGTGGCAGGTTACATGAAAAGATGTTAGAGGTGCTGTATAGGTTCAGCAAGTGCATGGGATAATATA
>NC_051417.1:19828655-19828832 GCF_015228065.2 Penaeus monodon | reverse complement strand
AACGCTTTTTTTGCTGGGGGGGGGGTTATTTGTTGGTGGATTATTTTTTTATTTAAACATTTAAACAGGGAGCTACGAGTAAAGCTAACTGTGTGTGGTGGGATATTAGTTACACCGTTACACTAATAGACACACGAACGACATATAAACAGGTAAACTTTTGTTACAAATGCATGC
>NC_051417.1:19828046-19828291 GCF_015228065.2 Penaeus monodon | reverse complement strand
TGACAATGTGACACCAAGTTAATAGATTTCCTCGGCGTGGCGTGCCTGAGCCTCTCCCGTGAGACTGATAGTAGGAACCAAGTGCCTGATGATTATTGCACACTTCCCACACGTTGCAGTTACCTCGTCTCATGCAATGGCTAAATGAAACTAGCAATTTTCGACTTTTTATATTTTCGTGTTGTTGTGAATGCGAATTTCGAGAAATACTGAGCTTAAGTAATTATTTTTTCCTCATACTGGAG
>NC_051417.1:19824978-19825127 GCF_015228065.2 Penaeus monodon | reverse complement strand
ATTTGGTCTGGAGTAAAGTTTTAGTGTTGATGATTATAAGTTTATACTCGGCTCTGCAATATCGAGCTTCGGAGAATTGATGGAAGCGCTTAGGGAGTCGATAAACCCTTGGCATCTTCGGTGGTTTTAGGATTTAGTGTTGCAGGAGA
>NC_051417.1:19824265-19824946 GCF_015228065.2 Penaeus monodon | reverse complement strand
ACGCTATCCTCCGCTGGTTCATTAAAAGTTAGCGATATGCAGCATGTGTATAACGAATACACACATGAAAAATAAACAAATGAATTGATAATAAGTAAATGATAGATGAATAAACTAAGGTCAATAAACTCCCAGGTGAAGATACTACCACCAAGGCACTTATGAAAAATCAAAAATATAAAACAGAAAGCTGCCATTTCTTGAAACGCTCAGTAAAGAATTGGAGAGCTTTCATGAATAACACAATTTTTGTTGCACAACAGATGATCTTTTTCTAAATAAAATGTATCAAATGACGTTATATAAATACAAAAATACTTGGAAAATACAAATGTATCATTCAAGAATCTCACTAATATTTTACAACTTACAAGCTTCTATCTTACAGTATTGTGTAAAAACTTCAAGTGATCCATTGCACCCCTTTTCGTAACATGAATTTCTTACAACGAAACTCGAGATTGCACCGAGTAGTGAGCGAAGCGAGGGGAGACTTCGGCATAGTTGAAAAGGAAAAAAGTTTAAGGGTAAATAGTTAACGCCGCGAAGTAGGGAGAGAGTCCGCTGATTGCTCTGCTGGTGACGTCACGTTGCCTTAGTAGCTTGTGGGTTTTTGTGGAAAATATGTAACGGGAGAGATATGAATATTTCGTTTGCAGACACACACATACTACGCGCGCG
>NC_051417.1:19823932-19824164 GCF_015228065.2 Penaeus monodon | reverse complement strand
GTGTATACACACGTTAACAAATACACATGATATACAGAATCACAGATTAATGACTCACTGTTATTTAATGTGAACAGTTTTTTTTTGCTGTATTTTTGTAAACATTGTTGTTTCTTTAATCCAGGTTCAAAATAGGGAAAAGGAGAAATAAAAGGTTTGTTAAAAATAGAGAGCAATATTGTGCACCACAATAACTCCACCTAATCTCCGTGTGTGCAATAGACTCAATAAT
>NC_051417.1:19823409-19823596 GCF_015228065.2 Penaeus monodon | reverse complement strand
ATAACCAGTAAGAGATTGCCTTAGCTTTGTTCTTAACGAATGCTCTTTCTATTTCGTAATTAACTGGGTCCCAGATGAAAACCTGGAGAGCTTGGTGGTTTGATATGAAAAAAGAGACTTGTGTGGGTAACGAGAACATAATACTGTAATGGTACCGGTTTTATGATGTAGATAGATGTCTTGTTTA
>NC_051417.1:19822628-19823069 GCF_015228065.2 Penaeus monodon | reverse complement strand
GTTATCAGCACATCGTCGCTAAACTTTCATGTGCCTGTTTTTCGTCATTACTTTTTTTCCTTTTGCATTGTACCTAATCACTGCCATCAACAAAGTTACAATAGACTTTGTATCGCATCTCTTTTTCTCCGTTTTCAAAGACCGAATTGAATATGATTATAGTTTTTTGCGGATTCTACCGTTCACCCTTTGATTTTTATATGAAAAATTGCAGAGGGAGAAAAGGAGGGATAGCTATAGTTAAGGCAAGTACATGGACAGTTAGAATAAAGAGAGAGAAAAAAAGAGAAAGTGTGTGTGTGGGAGAGAGAGCGTACGATTTTGAGAGAGGGGAAGGGACTGATGATGAGATCGATACAGAGATGACAAGGTAAAGAGATAGATAGATGGAGAGATAGATAGATATATGTTGATATAAGTATAAATAGATACACACGCTTG
>NC_051417.1:19822178-19822437 GCF_015228065.2 Penaeus monodon | reverse complement strand
AAATACAAGTTAAAGTACAAGGTCAGGAGATGAAAAAGACTCGAAACCGCACAACCTTAATTAGCATTCTCACTTTTCTCCTTTTCTCCTTTTGTCTCTTTCCCCCGTCTCCTGTTCACCTGCCAAAAAGCAAATGTGAACACCAAAAAGCGAAAAAGGTGGAGAGCGAGTGTGAGGTAATTACATTCTGACGATAATAACAAGGCTAACAAAATATATCAACAGCAATACATGCAAAAAATACGCGAGAGGAAATGTT
>NC_051417.1:19821671-19821991 GCF_015228065.2 Penaeus monodon | reverse complement strand
GCTCTTTGAAGCAGTTACTTATATTCGTGAAAGAAATATGCTATCGCCTGTATACATATCATTATCATCAAAGACATAATGCCCCAATAGTATTATGTACTAAATACCAATTATGAAAAAGGCTGAGGAAAACACATAACACTGGGCCAGTTGCAGAGTGCAGTGACTATGGACTAGTGAATATATGTGTTTTTTGTTCATTTTCAGCAATAGGAAACAGAATCATATGCAAAAGTTTCCGATTCATTGAGCCATGTTCTAATTGTGCTTTTTATTATCTTGTTGGTTTATGAGTTATCAAAATCTGTTCGGCACAATCT
>NC_051417.1:19821018-19821427 GCF_015228065.2 Penaeus monodon | reverse complement strand
GGAAAGAGGGAGAATCAGAAACATATACTTATATTCATACATACACGTTTCAGCTATTACATACTCATGCACCAGTTGGGACGTTTAGCTTACAATACTATATGCATTAAAACCTAGAGGATATAGAACCACGAAAAATCTATTATTAAGATACCTATAGTCCAAAATACCGTTAGTGTGGCACTTATGGTAAATGAATCTCTATGAATACGAAAACGAAAACAAGTGGCATGATAACCCTAAAAATGAATGAGGCAGCGAGTCACAAACGGAGAACAAAATAAATGCCAGAGAGAGAGAGAGAAACAAAGGTATGAAAAATGCCGCCATCAGCTCACTGCACGCTCAATTATTCAAGGGACAGTTACCTAGGCATTCCAGCCAACGCCATCTCCACCACGAGAGGCAG
>NC_051417.1:19820411-19820744 GCF_015228065.2 Penaeus monodon | reverse complement strand
GAAATCCCGGGTTTCTATACATATAAGTCGAGTGGTTCTGCCATCGCTGAAAAATAAGATCATTTGCCTCGTCGCGTAAAACTCAATCTGTCCTAAGCAAGAACTATGGTCGCTTGACTATGTTCACACCTCTGGTTTTAGGATACAATTCATCGATAAGGTCGAGAAGAACTCTTTGAAAAGACTCACTGCTTAGTCTTCTTGAGCGATTTTGAAGTGCATTAAAAACGCAATGTTGATCTCAGAACGGCGAGGAGACCGCTTACGTAACTCCGTGTAGCCAGATGTTCTACTTGGAAGCGATAAAAGTTTCCGCAGTCTAACTAGTACTGA
>NC_051417.1:19817971-19818296 GCF_015228065.2 Penaeus monodon | reverse complement strand
TCCTCTACGCTCTCGCCTCCCGCAACAAAGTGCATGAACCATTCCACGAATTCTCAAAACCTTTTGTGTTACCGTGTTGTCTTTATTCCTGATGTAATTGTTCATTCTTTCGCTACCCTGCTTATTACTGGATCGAGATTGGCTTGTGCGTCTTATCGTTCCATCTAAGTGGGATTCTCAGAAGGCGTTTGGGAGCCCGATTGTTGGATTCCAAGTGGACTAAGTGAAATTTTCATCTCTGGATGCGTAGAATTGGTGCTTTTGAGAGGTAATGCGATGCCTGTCATATCCGAATGATTAAGCAATTAGAAATCGTATAAACTGA
>NC_051417.1:19816285-19816421 GCF_015228065.2 Penaeus monodon | reverse complement strand
AAGTCATAGCGTCTGGAGTTAATTGGAAGAGCTAACCAGATGATTGAGGTCTTAATGCTCGATGAAGCCACCGAGTGAAACTGAAAGAAAAATAAGAACAAGGACCCAGAAGGATAAGAATAATTAGTCGCTCTGT
>NC_051417.1:19815025-19815294 GCF_015228065.2 Penaeus monodon | reverse complement strand
TATTATTCTTGTTTTACGTTTAAATATAACCCCTGCTGCTTTGTCATGCAATTGATGTTAATCGTATTGGGATTTGTCTACATAATGCCAGATATACTCTATTCATTTGCTTATACGATTACCTGATTCCTAGAGGCGCTGAGGAAAGACGTTTACTCTGCGAAGACTTAAGGCGGTATACATGGGGCGAAGCACGTTATCAGTAGTAGATAACAAACCTTCATCTCTCGGTGATATCCACCACGAGATCATCTTGGTCCAGAGTACTT
>NC_051417.1:19814819-19814942 GCF_015228065.2 Penaeus monodon | reverse complement strand
TAGGGGAGGGCTGAGGGCAGGATGACAGCGGCGACGTCTCCCTGAATCAACAAGTCGCCTTCATTTGCCGGTTTGGCGATGACGCAACACTATCTCGCGACTTCGTTTCTCCTCCTCGTCCAC
>NC_051417.1:19814268-19814736 GCF_015228065.2 Penaeus monodon | reverse complement strand
TACTGAATTTTCCTGTTTTCGTTTCTGCTCCTCTTCGTTGGAACTTATATCGTCGATAGTGTTTATTACATTAGGTGTCCTGAACTTCTACTATGAAACATAATCAAAGTTCATTTTTAAATGTGTTGTTGTTCTATAGTTTCCTGTCCCATCACCACAGAGAATAACTAGCGACGTTATAAATACAGCATCAACGATAATAATAAGCGACGAGATAGTGTTCTAGTAACTCATTTCCTTGATATGAAGTAACTCGTCCGTCTAATTCTCTACAGCAACTCCTTTCTCCGCTATGTCAGTGACTCGTCCCAGAAACCTCTCGTCGTAAATCGCCCCGACGAAGTTCCTGTAAGTTTTCAACGCGAGGGAATGGCAAGGAGCCGCCACACGCTCAGCTCGACGCCGGGGAATCTCTGAGGCAGCACGCGTTCCCTAGCCCGCTCAGGCCGACCAGCGCTCCCAACGCAA
>NC_051417.1:19813847-19814231 GCF_015228065.2 Penaeus monodon | reverse complement strand
GACGTATACGCCTGCTTGCCTGCGCTGCGTCTTCTTCATGCTGCCTGTACTTGGCACTCTTTGTACGTGGGGTTCGCAAAGATGTGAAATTGGAAGGGCTATACATGTACGAGAATGTGAGGACGTATTTTGTGCGTATGCTTGCACAAGTGCGTATGTATTGCGTGTCCGGTGTGCGGATTCTATCTATTTCTGAGCTAGTTTCTTGTATATGACGTAAGTCTACAAGCAAGCTAATGTGTACTTGAAAGCATTCTATCCAAATATTTAACATTACACACTAACCTAAAATGCAAACTAATAGTCTCCTCATCCTGGAATTCGCCCTTGTAAAACCATGAATGCCTTTGAAAGGTATGTTCATTTCACCCCCGCCCATCATAG
>NC_051417.1:19812833-19813796 GCF_015228065.2 Penaeus monodon | reverse complement strand
GCTTACCCGCGGAGATGTTTCTTTCAAATATTAGATATCTATTTTTCTTTTTATGAGCATGGTTTGTCAGAGCCAATATTTCTATTGTACTTGTTGCATTTGTTACTAAAACAGCTGGGGAACAGGCGGCAAATCAGTCTCCTAAGAACACATCAGTTTTAATTGAGCAATGGGGAAGAATAAGGTTATTGTATTTCTATAACAGATACAAACAACTATGGCACTAAGCCAACTCAGTCAATGTAACGTTCAGTTAGACTTAAAGAGCATTTGCAATATGACAACCAGCCCTTATATTGCCAATAGGCCTCCACATTTGCATAATTATTAACATATTTGAATAACCGTTCTAATTGCTGCTTAGTGGCATCTGCGCTTCTAATCAATTATGTTATTATTAATCCTTAAATACCCCAATTTCTTTAAACGTGAAGACCGGCTCTAAAGCTTAATCTACTAATCTAAATCACATAGACAAGGTAACGTTATGAAGAACCGGCCTTCCGAAAAAGTTTGGTGTTAAGTTCACCATGTCTCTGCTAAGTAACAACGGCTTCGTGAGTGAAGTTGGTGGAACGCAAAATTTCGCGCCGTTGTGCCCCAGTCTTGTACTGGCCATAACTCCTGTGTTAGTGATTTTTATATTAAAGAATGGTATAATTGTAAATACCATTCTTCTGGAACAAAGTGGTTTTGAGGTGGTTTCGCAAATGTCCTGGTTCAGGTGCCGCTGCTTCTTGAGTAAAGGTGTTTAAAGACACACTTGCTTCGATCGATGGCTACCAGCATTTAGGCATTGCAGTGTTATCACCTTTATTGTTATTCTTTTCATTATCGTTATTTTCAGCACTACTTACATATTATTGTTAATATAACCATTACGCTAAATGTTGATATTGCTTTTACTAGTTTGAATATTTTTGGACTGTCATATGACTTGTTTGATCATTTGAAAAGACACTG
>NC_051417.1:19812544-19812737 GCF_015228065.2 Penaeus monodon | reverse complement strand
ATATGAATAACATAATCATCATTATTAATAACATTATGACTATCACCATTACGCCACAGCAATTAAGTCAGAAATTCTAAATGTATATATATTAACTACAATTAATTTCTCTGGATGTTCAACAAGGATCTATACAAGGTCTGATCTTACCCACAATAATCATACATGATCAATGAACTATTGCCCAAAATAA
>NC_051417.1:19811356-19811585 GCF_015228065.2 Penaeus monodon | reverse complement strand
CTGGTAAAAAATTGTTTCATGTGTTATTGTACACACGCTCCGAGTTTTCCATATTTGTATGTAACTACTATTTAATAAACATGTCGATTGTGAATTATTGCTTTCATACATATCGAGTTCATCCATCTTTTCTAGATATCAACCACAAAGCAATATCCTATCATACACTGTAATCTATTGCGAAAAATATACCTGAGACTGAGCAATTTCTAAAGTAGGGTGACTAAAA
>NC_051417.1:19810467-19810838 GCF_015228065.2 Penaeus monodon | reverse complement strand
CATACCCATCAGAGAAAACTAGTTAATGATGAAATTGTAAATTATATCATACACGCTTTACATAATGCAGCTTTTTAATAATCTTTGTATTCAGATCAGTAATGATAGACGACAGAGAGTGAAAATAGATCAGTGATAATAGAGAAATAATGAAAACGTTTGTTATACAACGACTTCAACGTTGGTGTTGTTTAGTTGACAAGGTTAATAACGATGTGTTACTAAAGGTACGAGCCTTTCTACGTCGATATATTGGATGGAAATAAAATATACAGCAGAGAAAGATGTACTTTTAAAAAAAGATATGCAACAGAATCCCATTTGTACAAAAATATACTACAAAAGAGTACATTTGAACTTTTAATTCAAAG
>NC_051417.1:19809463-19810443 GCF_015228065.2 Penaeus monodon | reverse complement strand
ATACATTAAACGCAATTTGTTTGTAGAATACAAAAGAATTGCAGTGTTCTTTTTTGCTGACATATGCAGTCAGACAATTATGATAAAATTATACTATATGTCATAGTGATGACCTACAAGTAATTACATCTCTCCAAACATTATTACTTGATTTTATGCATATCTCAGCACAACAGATCGCAGTTATATCAATCAACCGTCATTATCATTGTCGGTCTTCACTTCTAACCCCCTCGCTGTTGTTACAGGGAAATCACCCAGTGGCGTTCTGTTCGCTGGTGTAAAAACTAACACACAATATGAAAAATAAAATAAACAAATAAAAGGAATAGTACAGCTGTAATATCATTGGTCACATTGTTGGTTTGTTGCCTCACAAGTTTAGAGAAACACTTCCGGTCTGGTTGCATAGATGAATTTAGATATCTAATTGCTTTTGATTGACATGAATCATTAACTTTTGTAATTTATTTACTGCCATTTCTTTTATCATGTTCCTTTTAATTAATAGATACTTCTTCCGCTTACATACACGAATCTCTTGTGTGCACTCTCCGTTTTTACGCATAATCTACTTTATATCTCTCAATAAAGGAAGTATGATTCAATTAAGTTTCAGTTTTAATCCTTGCAATATGTCTTGCCGGTTATGAAATCTGCTCGTAACTTGTATCTGCTTCAATCTTTCATAACCCACTGCCTTGGATTCCTCTCTAGACGCAGATACTCTAAAAACTACGCTGTTTCTGTGGGAGAAGGAATTGGTTCCCCTGGTGTGTGATATAATATCCATATGCTACATACATATTTGACTCCCGGGTTTACTTATGAATCAGGTAAAGTCTGAGGTTTGTACTTTACTTAAAATACCGGCGTAATGTTCGCGTTTAAATAGTTTGCGTGGGAAAAGTCGTTGTTTAATGTAAATATCTCTGTATGTTTATACTTACACATAATGTGTGTAGGCATGGTTTGACATA
>NC_051417.1:19808906-19809268 GCF_015228065.2 Penaeus monodon | reverse complement strand
TATTACTTTCTTGGCAACAAGAGTATCTCCTCGAAACATTCTCGTAATTCCTGGAAAGTGAATACCATCCCGCCACAGTATCACTTTGCAGTTACGTGAATTTGAAATCTGCTTTGCCTTCCTCTCTGCTGTAGCCCTGCATAACTCTTCGGTTTTCACTATATAACAGATTTACGGTATGATGATTTTTTCCCCTAATGTCAATGCAAAAAAAATAATAATTCAAGTCCATCATCTGGCAATTCAGACACCCAGCACATGGGATTTCCCTTGCAAAATAGCCAGTATTGCGAAACAAACTACCTCGGATTTCCAAAACCCAACACTAACAATAATATTTATAAAGTTTTATACCTGAACGG
>NC_051417.1:19807973-19808802 GCF_015228065.2 Penaeus monodon | reverse complement strand
TTTGCAACGCAAATAACCATTTTTTTTCAAATGCCTATAGCCTAGTATTTGAGAGCCCAACATTCGCGATTAAAAGTACCTAGCACCTGAGATTTCCAATACCAAGCACCTAGTATTTCCAGAACCCAACACTCTAATACCCAGGATTTTCAAAGCCCAAAGCTTTTGGGTACTAATACATAGCACCTAGGATTTCGGAGTGGTTATGGTAAAAAATACTATTATTTTCATTAAAATGAAGCCTGTACTATAGACTATCTCTTTGTACATTGGTAGTCCCTTACATAAGCAGTAACTTCTCCACATTGGGAAAAGCTTCCAATTGCTCAGCGTCTATCTGGGGAACGTTTTCATCCTTCTTTGAAATAAGTACCTTGCTATAGAGTAGAGTGTCTTTTTTATTTTCTACGAGTTTCTTGGGATTATTTGTTCATTTACGTGTGACTCCAGGTCTTCCACTGCATCCTGTACAAAGAGCACCAAAGCACCTTTCATTACACAGCTTTTTCCTTCTTTTTTCAATATCTCGTGATGACTTGTATATTCCCCCGCGATTACTGGCCTTCCCCTGCTGCCTTATAGGACTACACCAAGTCATTCCTCATTCTACATCTTCGAAAGATTCCTAATAATACTCCGTTCCTCCATATCCCAGATAAATCAAAACATCGATCCCCTCATTTTCTCTTTGATCCTACCAATAAATATATATTTGTTCGTCGCTCGGTAGATTAATCCTGATGCTGGTGTCGACTTTGTTGTAGTTTTCTTGTTAGTAATATCTTCGTCGATCGCTCGTCTATTGATGTCTTTGTGTGTTTATCGATTG
>NC_051417.1:19807077-19807254 GCF_015228065.2 Penaeus monodon | reverse complement strand
CCTCCAAGTTATCCTGTGTTAAAAGTTAGTAATTCCAAACTTTTCCCTTTCCAGCTCCTTCCTGTCAAAAAAGTACAGCTAATTCTTCCCCTGTTCCTTGTGGTATTAATCTTGAAATCTGATAGGCCTATTTCTCTTCCTCCAGTGCTGTTGTGGTGTGGTGGGCCTAAAGTTGCT
>NC_051417.1:19806137-19806692 GCF_015228065.2 Penaeus monodon | reverse complement strand
GAAACCTATTAATGGATATCAGAAGTTCATAAAATCTAATATATATTCCTCTTTGATAAGTATATTCTTTGGCTCACTAAAACACTCGCAATAGTTTCCTAGAAAATCTTATGTGTCTAAAGCGGGTTAAATATAACCGGCTTTCGTGCAAGTTACTGTAGTCAACAACAACTAAAAGGGAACGTTTTTCCCCTGCTTCTACTGTACAATGTGTTCAGTACATATTTTTCTTTTTTCAGCATGCCCTACGAATTATTTATCAATATCGAATAAGAATTATGGTTGTAAAGTGGAATAAAAATTGTATATCTAATATTATATTAGAATTATACATCTAATACTGAATAAGTATCATGTCTCTAATATCGATTTCTTCTGCTAAATGGGGTACGCATTTTCTAAAAAAAAATGTAAAACCATTTCTTTTTCTCACAAGGTACATTCATCGAACTACTATACCAGATTACTTCCTGTATTTTCCACTTATCTTTATTAGAAGCTTAGCCATTTGTTTAAAGTGATATTAAAATGTGCGGGGAAGTGCCAAAAAAGTAA
>NC_051417.1:19803991-19804374 GCF_015228065.2 Penaeus monodon | reverse complement strand
CAGGGAAGGTACACTCATTTACTTTGTTTTACTAATGTAAATATTTACTGCAGGTTAGATCCGAGAACCAAGTATCAAATGGCGAGTATGAGGAACCTCGCACCTTTTACATAGTCACCAAAATGCTACAAAAATCCACCATCCTTTTGATAGTGATACATGATTAATCACACGAACATTTAATTTTACGGCCGTTTTCCCCCCAAAGAGAGATGAGCTGTGATCATCCAAACAGTAAATCAGCCGTAAGATGGAAGTTCCTTGACAGCTGATTCTCATATGGTCTTTAGATGATTCTCATGTGATGAATCCTTTGATGAGCTGGCGTTTGATGCCACTTTCATCAGAACACGCCTCTTTTGATTGCCTTTGGTTTGGGAGGG
>NC_051417.1:19803616-19803756 GCF_015228065.2 Penaeus monodon | reverse complement strand
GTTTTGATATCGAATTTCGAAAGCAGAAAAAAAAATTCACTCGATGGATTCTGGGAAATCTTAAGAACGGTTTCCTCTAAACCGTTATCGTCGCAAATAAGTTTTTTTTTTTTTAATGGGTTACAACCTAAGTTCATTAG
>NC_051417.1:19803485-19803592 GCF_015228065.2 Penaeus monodon | reverse complement strand
AAGATCCGACTGAACTTATTCGAACCTGCAACGCATGGCTCTGATTTGGACTTCGAAATCTCCTGAGGACGTCCTCTGCCTCCTTTCAGTATGTTAAGATTGACACT
>NC_051417.1:19803337-19803404 GCF_015228065.2 Penaeus monodon | reverse complement strand
TAATCGCTTGGTATAGTATGCTCTCCCAAATTCTATATTGGCACAGAAACAAACAAACATCTAATTA
>NC_051417.1:19802107-19802361 GCF_015228065.2 Penaeus monodon | reverse complement strand
AGGGACCGAGACACGAACGCTAACATCCGGGACTCTCGGAAGGTCCACGTGTAACAGGTCGTATTGTGAACGAGGATCCGCTGGACACGCGCTCTGAAAACTCGTCTCGTCTTGCTGCTTCTGTTCTTTTGTTCTCCCGCCGCGCGGTTGGCGAGATTGTTTATTCTCTTTATCTTTCGCCCTCTTTGTCTTTCCTAAAGTGCAGCAAGTGGACTGGATTAGATTCCGGTCGAAATAAATTAAATTTTCTCAGC
>NC_051417.1:19800010-19800082 GCF_015228065.2 Penaeus monodon | reverse complement strand
TAAATAATCAGAACATAAAATATGACGTATAGGGCACTATCATGTATAAATAGCACTCCATGAACAAATTGG
>NC_051417.1:19799371-19799460 GCF_015228065.2 Penaeus monodon | reverse complement strand
TTATCGTAAAACGTATCAAGTATACGATTTCGTGTTTTTTATTTTCTAGATGGTTCTTCTTTTTCAAACTACTCAAGTTCCGGTTGAAT
>NC_051417.1:19798920-19798988 GCF_015228065.2 Penaeus monodon | reverse complement strand
AACATTCAGATTAATAATCGAAAACTATTAAAGATACTCTTTAGCTGCTCATCACCAAATATTGACTT
>NC_051417.1:19797415-19797564 GCF_015228065.2 Penaeus monodon | reverse complement strand
CAATTAGTAAATGACCACCAATCTCCCTGTAGATCTCTGATAGGTTTGACGAATTAATGCATGCTGTCATCTAAAAAAAGAAAAGAAAAATACAGCTAATTGAAGCAGCTATTACAATAACAGTCAGGGCAATATCATATATATAATTT
>NC_051417.1:19796365-19796476 GCF_015228065.2 Penaeus monodon | reverse complement strand
AATGTTTCGCATCTTTCAGAGCCGTCTTCTGATGGGGAGGAATTTCCTGATGATACAGTTGTATTAGAAATCAACAACTTGACTACAGTCTCCCCGCCTCAATCGAATCCC
>NC_051417.1:19795557-19796084 GCF_015228065.2 Penaeus monodon | reverse complement strand
CTTCTCTTTTGCCAAGTGGAAAAAGTAGAGGTAAAAAGAGAAAACCGTCGAGTAATGTAACAAATGCTGCATACATTACCAAGAAAAAACTGGGAGAGCAACTAAGCCTATTCCTGACAAAGACATAAGACTGGATATGTAGGCACTTCCCAATCATTTCTGAGAAAAGAGGCACATGTAAGCCGTCAGGATGCACTGGTAAGGTATCAGTGTTTTACATGAAATGTGAACTTCATTTGTGTTGTGAATCAAAGAGGAATTGCTTTCTAGAATTCCACACAAAATAATCACAAGAGAAATTATTTTTCCCCATACAAGAAAACTATTTTACTTTGATTTTTTGCAGAAAGGATTTTTCCTCAGATAAATTGTTTTCACCTGAGAAAATTATACAAGTTTTTGCACAAAAGCTTATAAAATGAAAGTTAAGTGCCTTAATTGCATTTATGTTTATATAGAAAGTAATAGAAAAAAAACTGAGAAATATTCAGGTGCAGAGTATGTTTTCGTACTCCTGAAGTGACAAT
>NC_051417.1:19795160-19795415 GCF_015228065.2 Penaeus monodon | reverse complement strand
ACTCTATTTTTATATGTTTTTTTCTCGCTCTGCATTTTTTCGAAAATACAAAGCATGTTTTGTGCCGATGCTTTATATTATGCTAATATTAAATATTAAAATGTAGTCAGTTTGGTGTGAATGAATATTAGTTTCATTTTAATATTAGAGTTCATGTTTTATATTCATATCATTCTTGCTGTTTTAAGTCAATTTGGCGTTTTTGAAAATATTCTGTATATTCAATCATTTCATTTTTTATCTTTTTTATTTTCC
>NC_051417.1:19794994-19795078 GCF_015228065.2 Penaeus monodon | reverse complement strand
AGTTTTAAGATAAAAGGATTACCAATATTCTAATAATATCAGAGGATGAGGATGAAATGCAGACATATTTACCAAACGGTAAAC
>NC_051417.1:19794432-19794957 GCF_015228065.2 Penaeus monodon | reverse complement strand
GAGTGCAACACGTTCATCGTGACCCTCAAGTTAGACAAACACGATTGCTCTCTTCCCTCCTCCATCCTGAAAGTGTCAAACACCATTTGCAATTGACAGGTATTATTCAACGCTTTCGTGTGTAAGAATGAAAATGTGTTTATTTATTTATTTTATAGGATAACGTAATCTAAAGGACCGGATTAACTTCTCGAAATTATCATTAAGAAATATTCTCACGAAGTTTTCTTATTATAAATTGCCATTTGCACTTTTCATGTATCGCGGGAATTGCTTCATTACATAAATAGCAAACTCACTTTTTTAATCAACCAAGGCCTTTCTGTATAAAATCAAGTCACTCTACACGTCACTAAATTATAAAATTGGTTTAACTGAGACAAAACGAAAAGACATTTCTACAGCGTTATGGATACTGTTACTAGAGCAAACTTCTTTTCCATCATGATTAATAAGACCTAATTATAGGTTAAGTAATTCCCTGGTATGTAAAATATCACCTATCTCAAATTCAGTCACAAGATT
>NC_051417.1:19794256-19794405 GCF_015228065.2 Penaeus monodon | reverse complement strand
GATATATAACTGAACGTAGTGAACTTGATGCGTTTTTATCATGCAAATCAGCTAGTGAAATATGCATGAATCATGTGCAGTATAATTCCCGTCACATGACCATTAGGAACTAGTAAAATTAGTACCATGCCACAAAAAAGCTTAAAACG
>NC_051417.1:19793018-19793413 GCF_015228065.2 Penaeus monodon | reverse complement strand
CATTTTCTTAGAATTAACTCATAAAATGAATAAAACATACCTAATAAAAGGCAGAACGTACACTAGAAAAAATTCCGTTTGGTGCTTCATTAATCAGAAACAGGAGGGCAGCATGATTACAACAAAACAGAATAAAAATGCGAAATACACAGGAGGGGAAGCAGCCCCTCGAAATGTAAACATCTGGATAAACTCAAAGTGTCAGATGTCGAGCTGAATTCTGCAATGAAAACCTTCTCTTCCTTCTTATTGGGTCTGTCTCACTATATTGTATTTTTCTCTTCTAGGTTTATGGATCTGGGCAATATATCTGTATGATGTTATTTTCCGAAGTTTTTTAGCTCCTCCATATCATAAGCATATCTACATGCACGAACAAAATCGGACCAACACAC
>NC_051417.1:19792374-19792537 GCF_015228065.2 Penaeus monodon | reverse complement strand
TGAGTACGTTTCTGGTTCAGAAGAAGCAATAAAGGCAAAATCGAGAAAGCGGAGGAAATCCCCGGACTCGCCTCCCTTGGGCGCAGCAGCGACGAGAAGGGAGCGTCTCTCGCTGAAGAAGGAAAATCTATAATGACCATCGACACAATGTGAAGGTTCAGAC
>NC_051417.1:19790220-19791803 GCF_015228065.2 Penaeus monodon | reverse complement strand
CCTGTGGGGATCACCACTACTGTCAGCAACTTCATATTCAGTTGACGGGAGATGTTTCTGTCCTTCCATAATTTACCCAACTTTCCGAATGCGGCATATCCTCTGTTGATTTTATTCTTAATTTGCTCAAAAGTGTCTCGATCTTCATTTTTTTTTGCACCTCACCTTTTCCTCATTGAAATATTTAAAGCTTCCTTCTCCCTTCCTATCCGCATGGCTTTCGCTTCTGCTTATTTATCCTTAATTTATAATTACTGCAAGTTGTATATATACGGTGTTGGTCATTACCTGCAGCTTCTCTGTTCCTTCGGCCAACAGGACTATATCGTCTGTATATCTTAAATTAATAATATGCAGTACTGTTATTTTCACTCCGCTTTCCCTGTGTTCTTCCAGTGCCTCTCACATAACATACTCTAAGTATAAGTTAAATAAATGTGGGGGTAGTGGGAATCTCTACAGCACGCCTTTACTTGTATTAACTTTCCCTTTTTCCCTTTCCTCACCACGGCTCTGGCTTCGCTATTAGCTTTCCTATAAACTGAACTGTGTCTTCTTCATTTCCATAATATTTCAGTATGGCTTCTAATGTTGGTCTCCAAACAGAATCAAATCCCTGCTTAAAATCTATAAACAGGCAGTAAGTAGCCTTCCCTTTTGCCCATCTTCCCTCTACCAATTCATATAACGAGAACACCTGGCCAATTGTTCCTTTCCTTGCTCTAAAACCCGCCTGCTTGTCAGTCAATATCTCCTCTTTTCTCTCTCTCTCTACCGTTCAGTCAGGCCCTTGTTTGCTTGTGGCATTAGTCTGATTGGTCTATAGTTAGCTCTGTCTGTTAAATCTCCTCTCCTATGCTAAAGTTCAATCTCTCGGTATAAACCTTTTCTTTGGTGCTTGATTGCACACACGTGTTAACCACATCAGCAGCTCTAGGCATTTCCGTGCTCACTCCATCTCTTCCTGCCGCGTTATCTTCACCCATTTGCTGAAGGCTCTTTCTGATCTCTTCGAGTATATCTGGTATATATTCTTCAACCCCATGTGCATACACCTGTAAAACTTTTGCATTTCTGTGATGACCTCTTAATGTTTACAGATACTATCCTTCATGATACCGGTTTAGGTTTCCAATAAGCCTTCTGGGTTTCCTTATTTAGCAGCAGATCATCACCTTTCCGGTATACACCATCCTGAGTACTTTCACTTTGACATTTATTAATCTTCGTCCGTTCAGTGGGAATCTGAAATCCCAATCTGTTGATTTCTTGTAAAGGACGTCTCAGCTCTCCCGCAATCTGCCCGATTCTTCCATTGATTGTTGCTTGTGTCGCAACGCGTCTAGCTGACCTCAAAGTCAATTCCCCACTACAAGTCTGTGGTTCCTGATCCTGCACCGCGCCGGTTCCCGGGTACGCGGTGGCCATATTCGCATTCCTTCCTTGTACTTTCATGTGAGTTTCATGGCTTATACAGCAGCCGCGCGCCAATCCTCTGCTGCTTTTGGTCCTCGGCTCCTTATTGGTTGTTTGAAGTAGCCCCAAATGGGGGTTCTCTCATCCACCAGCCCCTTGGTAAAAGT
>NC_051417.1:19787056-19787122 GCF_015228065.2 Penaeus monodon | reverse complement strand
TACATACGCAAGTAAATAGGAAAAAGGAAACAGTCTGGCAGAAAGATATGCATTCCTTTATGTAAT
>NC_051417.1:19786777-19787036 GCF_015228065.2 Penaeus monodon | reverse complement strand
CCTGTCTATACCTTTATGCTTTGATATGTTAAAGAATGACTTAATATGACGCCTGTTTGAGTAAACAGAATACATGGACCCTTTAAATGCGCTGTGTGTGACATCCACTATTGTTATTCTGCGAAAGGTATTCAGACTTTCTCCGTGATTTCAGTAAAGACTTATTTACGTGCGTATAGATGTGATGTAGAGGTTAAGGATACCTAATTTTTCATAAAGTATCTGTTTGTTTTCTTTCTAGTTATTTTTCCTTAATACT
>NC_051417.1:19785843-19786179 GCF_015228065.2 Penaeus monodon | reverse complement strand
GACGTATAGTTGCATCGTTGTATTATTTCGTCATGACCGGTGTGGCCACGGATGACTGAACTGCAGCGCCGAAGCCTTTGATATGAAATTTTTGTGTTACAGCGGAAGAGGACTATTATAGTCATTAGTGGAAGCAATAACTGATGGTCATATGGATTATGACCGCATGAATGTTGCTTTTTATTTAGGTATCTCAATATACATTTGTGTAATTTAATGTTTTAAATGTGTCTGCTAAATGTATAAAATGGAAAGTAATGTAGTTTATCGAGATTTTTTTCCTGGAACTTCTGTTTGTATAAATGTATCCGTGGGCGTGCGTGCGTACGTACGTAC
>NC_051417.1:19785474-19785714 GCF_015228065.2 Penaeus monodon | reverse complement strand
AAATTACACATGTATCAAAAATCAAATGCATATGAATGCTGTATCAAGCTGTCCGAAAAAAGACAAGGCTTTAAGATTAGTACTTAAAGCGTAACATCTACTGTGAATTATGTCCTTTCAGAATTGGGGTCTCTTTATTTTCCTCCACGTTTTACTTGTTTTTACTTTAAAAAGTACTCAATATATTTGGAGAACTATGAGACTCTTTTACAACCATACCCTTATAGTTATTCATAGAAA
>NC_051417.1:19784966-19785436 GCF_015228065.2 Penaeus monodon | reverse complement strand
TGCCTACTAACTTTTGCGTTTACAATATCTACCTCTCTCCTCTGTCTACCGTAACCAAAATTCGTTCACAAATCTTTCGCCCCATCCTCTCCGTACCCACCTCAATCCATATGTGATTTCACACTTCCTGAAGCCATATACTCAACCCATCCATCATCAAACTGACTTTTTCCCGAGCCTTCCATTTTAACCATAGACTTCAAACCCCACCGCCCACACACGCGAAGTTAAACCTGTTGCAGTGACGCTCAGACAATGGCCCTCAGTTGTAATAGCATTATCCACGTCGGGAGCGGTGCGCGGCCTTTGCTAATAATACACTCCATTACCTACTGATAGCCTACGTTAGCTCTGGCCTTTGAGCCCTCGACGGGGGCTTCGGGAGTAGGAATAGTCTGTGCTTTATTTCTCAGACCCGCCTAGGGCTCTTTTCGTTCGATTTCCTGGAGGTGATGCTGCGTCTTGTGATA
>NC_051417.1:19777411-19777754 GCF_015228065.2 Penaeus monodon | reverse complement strand
GATTACAGAACGATTCGACCCCTTTCCATATAAAGTATTCAATTTGCCAACAGGCATTGATAATTGGGGATATAAAAGAAACGCAGGCACAACAAACTAGTTTCATAAATAGCAAACATGGATATAACAGGGCATTATACGTTATATGTAAGAATGGATTTTACATATTAAAGGGCAGGATGATTTAGACTCTGTAAAGATGAATTTACTGTTAAAGGGAAGTCTACCAAAAAGGCAAAAAGGAAGCCAGCAGTCACATTACAAAAAGGACAGTTCATATAATTCATATGATGTTAGTCCAACAGTGTGATACTGTGTTGATATTAATGATAAGAACTGAAGA
>NC_051417.1:19776943-19777326 GCF_015228065.2 Penaeus monodon | reverse complement strand
TAACACGACGTAATAAACGAGCGTGAGTACATAAACGCACAGTTACACTTACGGTTGTAATAGTTAGATTTTACGCACATCCTTTATTCCGGAATTCCTTTAGAAATGTTTTGAGTTGCTGCTGTTTATACGGTGCTATATCTCAAAGAAAAGATCTTCAAGAGTACACAGATATTATTTAATTGAACATTTTCAGAGCGGGAAATAAAAGGAAGGCACAAATAGACGCTCAAAAGAAATCCAAACACCAACTCCCTTTTTATATACCACCCCGTAAGAGTCTTGTGTTTATATTAGCCTTTCTGTCTTCTTTGTTATACGGCAAGAGGTACAAGATCAAATAACGTTTCCCTTTTATCGATTTTTTTTCGTTTTCTTTTTCC
>NC_051417.1:19776036-19776151 GCF_015228065.2 Penaeus monodon | reverse complement strand
ACCGTTGTCATTAATGACCCATTCTCGAAGAAAAATATACAAAAAAAAATAACGGTGCACCATGAGATATCAGAAAAAGCTACAGAACAGATTTTTATGTATTTATTTTGTTATT
>NC_051417.1:19775713-19775893 GCF_015228065.2 Penaeus monodon | reverse complement strand
AAGTGTTACTACCTGCCATTGTACCTACACACACACATACACATATAAACTCATTTCCACCGGGAATGGCATGTAGAGTTCCCCACACTTACAACTGGTACACCGTGATTTTCATTTGATGCGAAAAAAATAATCATAATATTTCTACGCCTGATTCTTCGGCCTATGTTATAATGTGTG
>NC_051417.1:19775287-19775544 GCF_015228065.2 Penaeus monodon | reverse complement strand
ATTGATAAATATTCTCACAGTCCAAATAGTCATTTCAATGGAAATATAAATATATGTATGTGGATTCTAAGGCATGGCATTTATTGCATATTTCCTAAGAAAAGAAAAAGAAATCTTCCTCCTAAATTTCAAAATTTCGAGGAGTGTCAGTAGTCACAATGTTCTCCCCTTCTGCTTAAACACAAAACCAGTCTTTTAAGCCATAGTTGTTTGTTTAGTAATAGTCAGGAACACTTGGTTGTTCGGGACGTTTCTCC
>NC_051417.1:19774195-19775081 GCF_015228065.2 Penaeus monodon | reverse complement strand
CAATATTGTTTCTAATACCTTTCAAATGATATTCAAAATCCCCTAAATCATATGTTTTATACCACTAACAGCATTGTTAGTTTGTCAATCACCAACTATATACAATAAAAGGGGAAATCAGTGACGAGATCAATTATAAGATTTATCTAACTTCATCGTCAGTAATGGATACATGAGACTTGATGTTTTTAAATGTAACATTTTTGAAACATGAATTCGACCTGAAATATACTTAACGCTATCTCTGTTTCTAACCTATTGTTCTCCTCAGCAAAACTTGATATCATTTTAAAGGGATCACTCCATGTTTCACGAGTGTACAGCTAGTTCCATTTACAAGTCATCAGCATAAACAAATCACGGGTAATTTGTCATTCATAAATTTCAGAAGAAAGCCGAGCAGAGAGAATTAATTAGGTGAGAAACCTTACGATTTACATTTACAGATAATACAAAATGTGATTCATATTTTGCCTTATCAAATTTGTTTTACATATATATTTAACGAAAGTATCTAATGCTTTAGAAAAAAAAACAAATTTGTCAAAAAATAGTTTGAAATTAAATGTCATCGATGTTTGACTATCGAGATTGTACTAAAGTTGCCAATGTACTGTTTTCAAACTTTTTAATATAATTTTAATGGCTGACATTAATTGTCCGTGAAAATATTTGCGAAATGTCAGGAGTCAAATGTCACGAGTCAGTCATACATTTCGTTACAAACTAGTATTCCATCCATAGAGTACTAGATAACTATGCACACAGTGTCAGGAAAAGAACGTAGTCCTCACTTCAAAGTGGTGTACCAGTTAGAAGTGTGGACTTTTTATTTATTGAAAAAAAAAATCTGCTGCATCAACATCTACAGTCATTTGAAGATGTC
>NC_051417.1:19773117-19773403 GCF_015228065.2 Penaeus monodon | reverse complement strand
GCTTTGAAAGCCTTATTGCTTGTCCTGTAGATTTATGATCATGTTGAAATATATCCCCTTTGAGATCGCTGGTCGTTGCATGTGTGTTGTATGCAGGCTGTACACAGCTTTATCTCTGCGCTTCATCTTATCAAAGTGAAAATCTTCATGAAAAGATTTATTTGTCCAGCCAACGCGGCGGCGGCAGTTCTGCTTCTATTGTCGTTTTCTTCGTATTTGTAAGTCTTAACGACATCATAAGGTATATTGAGCACATTCTAAAATCCTGAGGACATACGTCTCTCTC
>NC_051417.1:19771992-19772183 GCF_015228065.2 Penaeus monodon | reverse complement strand
ATAGTGTGAATTAGTATTATTGCGTAAGATGTATAATATGATAATAGAGTCATATATGTGAGAAAACTGAGCAATACTTAAACAGGAATAATATCAGTGCATGTAATAGGTTTACATATGGGTAGCACGTGAATACTTTAGCTTGGGACATAAATGATATAGTGTAAAGTACGGTGTCAGTGGGAGATCCT
>NC_051417.1:19771125-19771564 GCF_015228065.2 Penaeus monodon | reverse complement strand
CATGATCATCATTTGTAATTCTATCTTTGTTATGATTACTATTATTTCCCTTACCTTAATGATCATTAGTCTTCCCCTTTCTGTTAATCAATAAAATTAAAATCTCTATTGTCATCACAGCAATCATTATTAGTTATGCTATTATCATTACGTGCGTGAATGCAATGAGTAAATATGCAGTGCATGTAGCCTGAGTTGCTGTTCTTTATATCACAATCCCTCTACTCCATTCACACAATCACCAGCGAATATTATAACCCCAATACAATTCACTATTTTCGCGCAACGTCTCTCCCCGTGTCCTTATTCCCGGAAACAGAATTCCAAGCTCGAAGTTATTACCACATTCCCAGATCCAGAAGGTTCTCTAATAACTCCTAGGATCCAAATGCCACACTCCTTTTCAGTCTTGTCCTTTTCCGTATTTCTTGGGGGCTGT
>NC_051417.1:19770777-19771088 GCF_015228065.2 Penaeus monodon | reverse complement strand
TTTCATTCTTTTCTCGTCGAGGTTTCTCAAGGATTCTGCAGGGATTCCTTTGTATCCAAGGAGAGCTTCTGTCGTCCTTTGAGTCAAGTTTGATTTCTTGATGGAGTGCAAAAGTTAACGAAAATGTACTTTAATGTTATGCAAATGTGAGTGGATGTGTATACGCATTTATGAATATAATAGAGTACTTATTATCATGGAATGTTTCCATAGATTAACAGGATATTTCTTATTCTAAATACCTTGAAAACAAACGAGAAAGCTAAAATCTACGGGTCCCATCTTTTCACATTTTCCGTTTTAAAAACTGA
>NC_051417.1:19770124-19770407 GCF_015228065.2 Penaeus monodon | reverse complement strand
AACAAAAGTTGAAGGCAATTCCGAGCGAACTTTTAATTCGGGTGAAAAAAAAAGATTAATTACTTTATTCTCAGTAGCAACAGGGCCCACGTCTATTTCGGGAAACCTTCAGACATCACCGAAGAGAAAAGCCGATTTGGAGAAAAGGAAATATTGGAGACGACAACGGCGAAAAAAGAGAAATGTCATTTGCATGTTGCTAGTCAAGAAGTATTTGCATCTCGGGATCTGAAATGTTGCCATTGTTATTACGATTTTTTTATGTTTCTATAAAGGAAATCGT
>NC_051417.1:19768749-19768914 GCF_015228065.2 Penaeus monodon | reverse complement strand
CTGGTGGTCAATATAATATTTGATATAAAAGATGCCTAGAAAAATTTAATCACTTTACGTTTTCATGAAAAGGTATAATGATTCCAGTTCCAAAATTATCAGACTTCATTCTGTCTCTAGAAATTTCCAACTTTTTGCCATTCCTTGTCAATACACTAATGCCTT
>NC_051417.1:19768310-19768625 GCF_015228065.2 Penaeus monodon | reverse complement strand
AAACCCTTCCCCCAGCGTTAAAAATAGAACACTTTCACGGGACGGGATCCGTACGTTGGATCTCGGTAACATTACACATGGGTTGGTCCGAATAACCTGCACAATGTATGCCTTCCATCCTAGCATTATTCCCATTATAAATCAAACTCATTTGTCCGGGGTTGAGGAGAGCGCCTTTTGGGGAACCCCGACAGTGACGGATAATGTTTGACAGCAGCAAATATTTTTTTTTCTTTCTTTCTTAACGTTCAACGGAAAGATCTTTATTCTTATTGTTTTCACCTTTTTACTTGTGTCCTTCGTCTTCTTTCGTCT
>NC_051417.1:19766881-19767363 GCF_015228065.2 Penaeus monodon | reverse complement strand
GAGGTACTTCTCTCCTTCTTTCTCCCTCTTTCATCGTCCTCCTTCAACCTCTCACCTCCTCTCTCATTTATGCTCTGCCTTTCCCCCTAACTTTCCATTTCCCACTCTTCACTCCCTCTTCACTCCTCCCTAATTTCACCTCTACTTCTGCCTCCTTTTACTTCCTTTCCCTTCCTCCTCAATCTCTCCCACCTCCTCCACTCCCTTATCCTCTTCCCTCTCCCCCATCTCCCTTTTTCTCTTAGCTCCTCTCCCTTTCCTCTTTCCTCTTTAAGTCCCCTCTTCTTCCATTCCATTTCTCCTTTCTCTGTTTCCCTTTTCTTTTCAAGCACTTTATCCACCTATACCCCTTTTCAACTTTAAGTCCCCTTCGCCTCCCTTGCTCCTTCTCCCCTCTTTCTTCCCCCCTTCCTCTCTCCTTCCCTTTCCTTCTTCCTTTTTTAACTCCCTTGGATAGTAAATAATAGTAAATAGTAAAAGGC
>NC_051417.1:19764694-19764836 GCF_015228065.2 Penaeus monodon | reverse complement strand
AGAGTTTTCCAAAATATCTAAATGTTCTTTTTCCAGTCACCTTCCCATGCACTTTTAGTTCACTTTAGGTTCTTTAGTTTATAAGAATGTAAGTAAATGAAGGCAAGACAATAATCACATTCACTGCATGACCGAGGCGTAC
>NC_051417.1:19764290-19764565 GCF_015228065.2 Penaeus monodon | reverse complement strand
TATACATTGCACAATTAAGAACAGATTCTCAGGAAAGAAAAACAACAAAATTCCCAAAACTTGGATGGGGAGAGAACCTCACCTTACGGCTATGATCGAGACGAGTGAGGACCCCCCCCCCCCCCAAGCCCTCAATCTAACAACCAAACTCAGTATTGAACCCGATTCGAACCTTGATTCGACCACCGAACCTGGATTCGACCACCGAATCCATAGCGAAACACCACGCATGTAGCCGAAATAATTTAATAAAGGATAATAACCGCACATATTCA
>NC_051417.1:19763476-19763893 GCF_015228065.2 Penaeus monodon | reverse complement strand
TAATATGACAGTAATATGAGAAAGTAATCACTTCTATTATTGATATTTTTCTCCTACTAACTAACCAATATTTTCCCCGTGACTATTCACTCTATCCAATATCTATCCACGTAGCTGAGTCTGTCTAAGAATTTACCAGCCAAAATACATTGTCGTTTGTCGTGGACACACTGTATACGCTGTGACAAGTGGCAAGGCAGTCGATAATTCAGTTACTTGGCTCGAGGCTGAAGCAACAACGCAAGTCGACTTTGTGATAATAGTATATATTAATCTAATATCATGCCGCCCACATTCACAGTACGGTGCGTGCTCCGAAGTTTGAGCGGAGGAGCAAGTTTGATCGAAAGGATGGGTAATTGGGTTGGGTGGAAGATATATTGGTACGGATGTTTATAATTTGACTACTACTTCTAT
>NC_051417.1:19763088-19763359 GCF_015228065.2 Penaeus monodon | reverse complement strand
CATTTACCCCCCCCCCCTTTTTTTTCTTGCTCACTATCTATCCATCTGTCTTTTCCCCTTCCCTTGTACATGCATTTTGCCTCCTCCTCCTCCTTCCAGTGGCATTATCTCGATGCCAGTCGAAGATTTCGTTCTCCACTACGACTTATGTGTGCTAACGAAGTCCAAAGACAGCTGACAATTTCCCTGTCCATCAGTAAGTGATTTCGTTGCTGATTGAATATATCCAGGTGGGACACTTGTGACCATGGTCTTATCTTTTTCCCCCTGC
>NC_051417.1:19762660-19762734 GCF_015228065.2 Penaeus monodon | reverse complement strand
AACTGCAGAAGTCTTTATATTTTGAAGGGGACGGACCCTCCATCCAAAAAAGATTATTACTTTTTCATTTAGGT
>NC_051417.1:19762416-19762622 GCF_015228065.2 Penaeus monodon | reverse complement strand
GCTTAGCAAACGCAAATACATAGAGGCATTAGCTCGTAAGTAAAATATTGACATAGAAGTTAATTAAGAAACATCCTTTGCTGGAAAAGAAAAAGTGATTATTTAATTAATTGTGAAATCTTTTAATGCGCATATAAATCTTATCCATCAAACTCTGATATAAAACTATGCTAATGTCGTTTTTGTCTGTATGTTAGGAGCGTATG
>NC_051417.1:19761732-19762177 GCF_015228065.2 Penaeus monodon | reverse complement strand
GAAATGTCACCCGCATTGCCAGATTTTTAGGTCCTTTGCTCGGGTTTCCGCCCCTGGTAAGTGTTATGTGAGCCGTTGCTAAGACCTCCTTCAGTTGCATTGCTGCTGGGAGTCAGCACGTGATGATAGCGCCTTATTGAAAAGCAGTACAGGAATCTGACTAATATGACCTCGCACAGACACAGTAAATGCATAAAATGGGAAAATGTAATGTTTTCAGAATAATTCAAGGTCATGTAACGCCTGATGTATGTGACAAAGTAAGCAATCTTTAAATGGTTGATGCGCCATTACTGACATATTATTCCAATAAATATTTTAGGTTAGAATAAAGGCGCGTTTAAAGTGAACATTCCAGTGTTCTTCAAAGTCTATTTATGGTAAGCATACCTCAGCATACCCATACAGGTCGTCAAAGAACATACACTTACCCCCCTCCCCCCTC
>NC_051417.1:19761477-19761715 GCF_015228065.2 Penaeus monodon | reverse complement strand
TGCTATTGTGTCATTTTTCACTCTCTAAGAATACTGCACTATTTGCTAGTTCATTCTGCTTCACAAAGATGTAGCTACCATAATGACCTGCCTTTTACCACGTTCATAAACTTCATAATGGGGGTCATATGAAAAATAATGATACATTCAAAGAGCTCTTGAGTTCTGAAAAGACGGAAGGAACGTAAGAAAGGCAAAAGGAGAAGCAGCACGAGGCAAAAAAGGACAGAAGGTTAAG
>NC_051417.1:19758998-19759122 GCF_015228065.2 Penaeus monodon | reverse complement strand
GGATAGTTAGTATATACACTATAAGTCTACTGGGTGCTAAAACATAGCATTAAGGCTCTTAAACATTTAAAAATGACAATATTGCAAGAGTTTTATAGAAGGATTGTCAGCTACAATAAACAAG
>NC_051417.1:19757568-19758075 GCF_015228065.2 Penaeus monodon | reverse complement strand
TCACCGATGGAGAAACTAAACTAAAGAGAAAACAGAACCGAAAAACATACACAAAGAGATAAAGGAATCGAGGACAATGAAAAGTAATCTTGCACACAACCCATTCATTTTCTTCTCCCTAATGACTTTATTATTCTTTAATTGTATATCTCACACATTTCATAGCAGTTCATACGACAGAAACTGATATACATTTCTAAATCGAAATCTCAATTTTCTCTCTCATTTTTCTCCTCATCCATTCATATCCTCGCGTCTCTCTTTACGCCAAACTTCCTGACAATTTTCTGCATTTCCTCTTATAAATCCCCTGCGAAAGTGAAATGAAAATATAATGTACCGGAGGATCACCAAAGGCAATCGTAATGATTTATAGATTTAATCAAAATCAAGTTCTACGGATCTCTTAATACCCGAGTTGAATGAGGATCAGTTACTTGGTAGATTAGACCTGTGGATTGGGGTGTATTTGTGCAGATTTCTCTGTGTGTGTAAGGGAGTCAGTGC
>NC_051417.1:19756938-19757271 GCF_015228065.2 Penaeus monodon | reverse complement strand
AAACGAGGAAAAAATGAATAAGACAGACATTCAGCCACAAGTCCAATGCAATGGTCTCGTCCGCCGCGGGAACTGACCGGCGGCTGGACGTAGAGATAAAAGGATCATCACCACTTTCCTTAAGATGTGACAGAAGGAAGCCAAGTAAATCGCCAGTTTCCTCTTCCACGTGGACAGCCAGGTCACCGACGGAGGGAAGCGCCAAATATACTTACAGAAGGTGTGATGGGTGTATCTTGCAACCCTTCCGTAGCGTGGGAATAACATCCGAAGGGAACAGTTGCGAAGGAATATGGAAAAGAATGAACATACGCAGGTAGGAACATGCAATTG
>NC_051417.1:19753723-19754056 GCF_015228065.2 Penaeus monodon | reverse complement strand
CAATTGCATGTTCCTACCTGCGTATGTTCATTCTTTTCCATATTCCTTCGCAACTGTTCCCTTCGGATGTTATTCCCACGCTACGGAAGGGTTGCAAGATACACCCATCACACCTTCTGTAAGTATATTTGGCGCTTCCCTCCGTCGGTGACCTGGCTGTCCACGTGGAAGAGGAAACTGGCGATTTACTTGGCTTCCTTCTGTCACATCTTAAGGAAAGTGGTGATGATCCTTTTATCTCTACGTCCAGCCGCCGGTCAGTTCCCGCGGCGGACGAGACCATTGCATTGGACTTGTGGCTGAATGTCTGTCTTATTCATTTTTTCCTCGTTT
>NC_051417.1:19752976-19753444 GCF_015228065.2 Penaeus monodon | reverse complement strand
GCACTGACTCCCTTACACACACAAGAGAATCTGCACAAATACACCCCAATCCACAGGTCTAATCTACCAAGTAACTGATCCTCATTCAACTCGGGTATTAAGAGATCCGTAGAACTTGATTTTGATTAATCTATAAATCATTACGATTGCCTTTGGTGATCCTCCGGTACATTATATTTTCATTTCACTTTCGCAGGGGATTTATAAGAGGAAATGCAGAAAATTGTCAGGAAGTTTGGCGTAAAGAGAGACGCGAGGATATGAATGGATGAGGAAAAAATGGAGAGAAAATTGAGATTTCGATTTAGAAATGTATATCAGTTTCTGTCGTATGAACTGCTATGAAATGTGTGAGATATACAATTAAAGAATAATAAAGTCATTAGGGAGAAGAAAATGAATGGGTTGTGTGCAAGATTACTTTTCATTGTCCTCGATTCCTTTATCTCTTTGTGTATGTTTTTTCGG
>NC_051417.1:19751849-19752089 GCF_015228065.2 Penaeus monodon | reverse complement strand
ATTTTCTATACATTTTGGTCCAATAGCTTATTGTTATCAAAAAAAATTACTCATGACGGTACGTTCGCTTTGTTTCTGTAAATTTCTTTTTTATTGTAGCGAAAAATCCTTCTATAAAACTTTTTGCAATATTGTCATTTTTAAATGTTTAAGAGCCTTAATCTAGTTTTTTTACCCCCCCAAACTTTAGTTATACTAACTATCCCTGATAAAGGTGACGTGCTTAGATGCTTTTGTTCC
>NC_051417.1:19750325-19751457 GCF_015228065.2 Penaeus monodon | reverse complement strand
GCTCGGCGCCAATAGCGACCCAATGCCAATAACTCACGGAAGACTTTCATATTAAGACGATGAACACATTCAGCTGCTAATTTCCTGATCCTTAGTCGTTTCCTCCAGCTACATTACAGCACAAAGGATTCTAGTTGCCTGCCTGATGCTTTCTCTTGTTTTTTTTCATTTTGTTCTGAATTCTAACTGGCAAAGTTTAATCATGATGATTTATTAATAAGGGAAAAATTTTTAAAGGATAACCAAGTAAGAAAAAAAAAGCTTTCGTTCATTGGTTAAACCAACACTTTTTAAAAAAAAATCCAATTCAAAAATTTAAAACCCTTTCCCTTTCCCCCCCCTCTCCCCCTTTCTTACTTTTCCCCCCCCCCCTTTCCTCCACCCCCGTTCCCCCTTCCCCTCCCCCACCCCCCCTTTCCACCCCCACCATAAAAACCTTTCCGGCCCCCCCTTCCCTACCCTCTACCCTCTCTCCCAACCCCAACAACAACCCTGCCCTCTCCCCCACCCATACCCCTTCAAAAACCCCCTTCTTCCAATACCCTCCCCCACCCCCTTCCCCGTATCCCCTTCACTCTGCCCCCTACCTCTCCCCCCCACACCCCTCCCCCTCCCCCCCCCCCCCCACTCCCTGCTCAGAGTTTCCCCTTGGGCTAATAAAAAGGATTACATCCGGGTTTGAGGAACTGAACTTTTACCCAATATTTGTGTGTTGGGTTGAATCCCCCGATGAGGGGTTTAAATGTTCAATGTGACGAACGATAGTCCAAGGCAAGTTTTTTATGTATAGTTGTTATGTTTTTGCGTATGTGTAGCAAAGAGCGGGATGTGATGGGACAGGGCTGACTCTTATATGTTTTTTGGGGTATATTTTAAAAGTGGGAAGGGTTTTGGGGGACACAATAAAGGGAAAGATAACAAAATACAATATGCCAAAAACCCTTTCTCACGGTTTTTGCTTTTTGGGGAAGGGAAAAAAATGCATCCTTTGGCCTCCGCATTTTCTTTTTTTTTTCCCCCTCACTCCCCCCTTTCGTTTTTTTCATTAAAATTTTTTTGGGGGAATTTTCTACTACTACAACCCTAGGAATAGGAATAGTATAGCACAGTACATCACTTTAGCATTAGTGGA
>NC_051417.1:19749893-19750225 GCF_015228065.2 Penaeus monodon | reverse complement strand
GGGGGTGTAGCAAGTACGGGAGTACTTTATCATTTCATCCGATTTGAAACATCAATAATAATATTGCTTTTTTTTTAAAAAGTGTGGGGGGAAAACCCCAAAAGCTGAAAAACCTTTTTAATTAACATGCCCAAACCCTGAAATTCTTCAAGGTATAAAATCCACTAAATTTAGACCTTGAAATTTTTGATCGCCAGAAGATAAATTCAATTAAGAAAAGATCCCAAAATTATTCAAAACTATCACCAATAACAGCTGAACAAGTCATAAGCCACAAACACCAACCGTCTTCTAAAATCTAAAACATACATAATCAAGGATAGGCAAACATT
>NC_051417.1:19747794-19749856 GCF_015228065.2 Penaeus monodon | reverse complement strand
ATCAAACATATAGCACAGACATAAGCTATACTTATTTCAAAAAAAAAATTCTCAAAGATCAAAGATTTCAATATTAATTATTTGTCATTCATTCGGTAAAAAACAATTTAATTAAACACAGCGCATCTCATTACAGTATTACTCCTATTTATCCGGGGGTTTATAAACAAAAATAAAATTTTTAAAATTGATTTGGGGTTTTTTCGATAGTTTTGATAAATGTACAAACAAAAAAAGCTAAAATGTGTAATTGCTTTTGTATATGTTTATATGTCTGTTTTGCATTATAAAAAAAAACATACATTTATAAACAACTGAAATAATTTTAATGTCTGAGCATACCAATAATTAGAAACCTAATTATAACGAAACCATCATGTTGTCCATTGACAGCCCCCGCAACACAGCGGCAACATTAGGCAAAAATTTAATTTCATTGTCATTAACATCAGTATCCTTTATTTACAGGAGGACTTAAGGAGGTGGAAGTAATAGAACAATTGATTTAAAATTTCAAAGTATGCAGATATACCATGAAAGCTTAAATATGATGTCGTCTGGAGGAAATTAAAGTCGGTCTTCTATACTCTAAGATGGTTGCTGACACAAGAACCCAAAAAAACAACTAGTGAAGAAGAGAGATTCGACCTCAGACTGTCATGGTAATATCAAAGTCTGGTGTTTGATGAAAACATGCATTGACACACCAGACCAAACAAAAATGTTACCTCTTCCCGTCGGGAAAGGCTTTCCCTCCCTTTTGATGGCTCTCTGTTCCCCAAAAACAAAAGCATAACTTTCAGCCTAATGAATAGAATGGTTCAAGAGACTGGCAATAGATTATTCGGGCAGTAAAACATTTTCATTTTTTCGAATGTTTTACACTTGTTGTAAAAACATACACTTATAATTAAGTGTAGAGGAAATCCTAGCAATACAATGGGATATCATATATGGCGATATGGTAATTTCAAGGGGACATAACATCAACAAAAAACGCCTTTTTTTGTTAGACGCTAAAGAAAGGTATACCCAGAGATTTATAAGCCCGAGGTGTCTCGATGGCATATGGCAGAGGACATGTGAGAACGCTCGGGTTTAAATGTAGCATTGACCAAAGGCCAGTCCAGGAAGTTGTTGAACTGGAAGCAACTTATCCCCTATGTAAGGTCACAGGTGCTCTAAGTCAGTGAACCAATCAGGAATGACGACTGCTCCTTCTCAAACTAATTCAGGCATGAAGCTCAATGACGTTTGCAAATGGCTTATTGCCTGCTCCTGTAGTACATTCCTGTGTAGTGGTGGTAGTAAATTGAAGGTCACTTGTGTTAAAACTACCAGTCCTCCTTTCTGCCGTCAATTTAGAACAAGTCAGGTATCTGTCGTCCCTGTGACAAGATCAGATCTACCTGATGGTGACAAATTTCCCGAAAAGGCTGCTGTCGTTTAAGGATCACTCGACTGGTGAGTATATCTTTAATGATATGCTATGCCCGTTTAGTTAGTAATATTGTTCATATATTGTATTTCGTGTGGCAACCTAATAACACTTTTAACACTGCAGAGAGAAATGTGGCTTTATCAACTGTAAAAGAAGCTAGCCCATGCATCTAGACTTAATCAAGAATCATATGAACAGTAGGAAGCAGGGGGATTCCTGTCAGTATTATCAATACAATATATGTTTTCAAAGCAACTTGAGAGGTACACCGGACACTTTTATCGTAATAAAGCATTGCAATGTTTTGTATGACAGGAACGTAACCCAGTAATGTTTTTTTTTTTTGTGTGTGTGTAATATACGTGTTTGGCAATGATTTTGCCCTCTTTCAAACATTTATTGAACACTGCTGATTAAGTAAAAAAAGCAAATCATTTCCATTTAATTTAATTGAAGTTCGTGTATTATTCTCATTAGTGGGACTAGAAATCATATGTTAACGACCCACAATTTATGCTCGAAGTATCAATTGAAAAATAGTTAGGATATAAGCTATAATACTCCTGGTATTAATTATGTTTAGTAAGCAATAGGAATTGAATTTATTATTTGTGATTAATT
>NC_051417.1:19746535-19746881 GCF_015228065.2 Penaeus monodon | reverse complement strand
TTTTTTTTTTTTTTTTCCTATCAGGAATTGCAAGTTCAGATTTGAATGTATCTGTAATAAGATATACAAGTTTGACATTTATGGTCATGACAGCATTAATTCTATTCATAATAGAATCTCTACCGTTGCCAAAATAACACCCGTTTTGTTGAAAACGAAGATCCAATTTTAAAATACATTCATACCGATTGAACTTAATAATCACAAAAACCAGACAAGGATTAATGACATTCTAAATGATGAAACCAAGTTAGATTGCTGAATGCCAACAATGCTGCCCACATTTTAAAACTGGAAGACAAAATTCATTATTTTCTCCGTAGCATGAAGGATAAGCAATTTTGCA
>NC_051417.1:19742894-19744965 GCF_015228065.2 Penaeus monodon | reverse complement strand
TTTGGTCTAAAAAAATTAATCACAAATAATGAATTCAATTCCATTGCTTACTAAACATAATTAATACCAGGAGTATTATAGCTTATATCCTAACTATTTTTCAATTGATACTTCGAGCATAAATTGTGGGTCGTTAACATATGATTTCTAGTCCCACTAATGAGAATAATACACAATTAAATTAAAATTTAAAGGGAAATGTTTGCTTTTTTTACTTAATCAGCAGTGTTCAATAAATGTTTGAAAGAGGGCAAAATCATTGCCAAACACGTATATTACACACACACAAAAAAAAAAAACATTACTGGGTTACGTTCCTGTCATACAAAACATTGCAATGCTTTATTACGATAAAAGTGTCCGGTGTACCTCTCAAGTTGCTTTGAAAACATATATTGTATTGATAATACTGACAGGAATAGCCATGCTTCCTACTGTTCATATGATTCTTGATTAAGTCTAGATGCATGGGCTAGCTTCTTTTACAGTTGATAAAGCCACATTTCTCTCTGCAGTGTTAAAAGTGTTATTAGGTTGCCACACCAAAATAAAAATTATAACAATATTTAACAAAACGGCATAGCTATCTTTAAAGATATCTCACCATCGGATCCTTAACGAACACCTTTTCGGGAAATTTCACCATCAGGTAGATCTGATCTTGTCACAGGGACGACAGATACCTGACTTGTTCTAAATTGACGGCAGAAAGGAGGACTGGTAGTTTAACACAAGTGACCTTCAATTTTTACTACCACCATACACAGGAATTACTACGGAGCGGGAATAACCCATTTGCAAACGTCATTGAGCTTCATGCCTGAATTAGTTTGAGAAGGAGCAGTCGTCATTCCTGATTGGTTCACTGACTTAGAGCACCTGTGACCTTACATAGGGGAAAATTTGTTTCCCATTTCAAAAACTTCCTGCGGGCCCTTTTGGTAAATGCTACATTTAAACCCGAGCGTTCTCACATGTCCTCTGCCATATGCCATCGAGACACCTCGGGCTTATAAATCTCTGGGTATACCTTTCTTTAGCGTCTAACATAAAAAGGCGTTTCTTGTTGTATGTCTAGTGTACTACCTTTGAAACTTACCATATGCTGCCATGACTATGATATCCCATTGTATTGCTAGGATTTCCTCTACACTTAATTATAAGTGTATGTTTTTACAACAAGTGTAAAACATTCGAAAAAATGAAAATGTTTTACTGCCCGAATAATCTATTGCCAGTCTCTTGAACCATTCTATTCATTAGGCTGAAAATGTTAATGCTTAGTTTTGGCAATCAGAGAGCCATCACAAAGGAGAGGGAAAGCGCTACCATGACGGGAAGAGGTAACATTTTTGTTTTGGGCGGTGTGCAAAGAGTTTTTATCAAACACCAGACTTTGATATTACCCTGACAGTCTGAGGTCGAATCTCTCTTCTTCACTAGTTGTTTTTTTGGGTTCTTGTGTCAGCAACCATCTTAGAGTATAGAAGACCGACTTTAATTTCCTCCAGACGACATCATATTTAAGCTTTCATGGTATTCTGCTACTTGAAAATTTTTAAAACAATTGTTCATTACTTTCCACCTCCTTTAAGTCCCCCTGTAAAAAAAAGGATACTGATGTTAATAATGAAATTAAATTTTTTTCCCAAGGTTTCCGCGTGTTTTTCGGGGCTTCAAAGGGCAAAATGTGGTTTTTTTTGTTATAATTAGGTTTTTTAATTTTTGGTATCTAACATTAAAATTATTTCAGTTGTTTATAAATGTATGTTTTTTTTTTATAATGCAAAACAGACATATAAACATATACAAAAGCACTTACGTACATTTGTAGCTTTTTATGTTTGTACATTCATCAATCTATCGAAACACAAATCAGATTTTAAAACTTTTATTGTGTTTATAAACCACGGAGTAAATACTGGATGTAAGTACTGTATATATGAGATGCGTCTGTGTTCAATTAATATTGCTTATGTACCAGAATGAATGACAAATAATTAATATTGAAATCTTTGATCTTTGAGAATTTTTTTTTTGAAATAAGTATAGCTTATGTCTGTGCTATATG
>NC_051417.1:19742538-19742855 GCF_015228065.2 Penaeus monodon | reverse complement strand
TAATAATGTTTGCCTATCCTTGATTATGTATGTTTTAGATTTTAGAAGACGGTTGGTGTTTGTGGCTTATGACTTGTTCAGCTGTTATTGGTGATAGTTTTGAATAATTTGGTATCTTTACATTCAATTGAATTTTATCTTCTGGTCGATCAATAATTTCAAGGTCTTAATATCTTAGATGGATTATATATCCTTGATAGAATTTCAGGTTGGAACATGATTAAATTAAATAGGTTTGCAGCTTGATGGTTTCCCTGCACACTTTTTAAAAGATGCAATATTATTATTGATGTTTTCATAGTCAGCGATGATAATGA
>NC_051417.1:19741391-19742116 GCF_015228065.2 Penaeus monodon | reverse complement strand
GAGTCAGCCCTGTCACATACACATCCTGTCTCTTTGCTACACATACGCAAATACATAACACACGTATACATAAACACTTGCCTTGTACTATCGTTCTGTCACATTGAATCATTCAAACCATCATCTGGCTATTCGAACCCAACACACAAATCATTGGCTAAAAGTTACAGTTCCATCAGAACCCGGATGTAATGCCTTCTTATATAGCCCAAGGGGAAACTCTGAGCAAGGGAGTGGGAGGCGGGGGTGAGAGGGGAAGGGGTGTGGAGGGGAGAGGTAGGGGGCAGAGTGAAAGGGGATACCGGAAGGGATGGGGGAGGGTATTGGAAGAAGGGGGTTATGAAGGGGTATGGGTGGGGGAGAGGGCAGGGTTGTTGTTGGGGGTTGGGAGAGAGGGTAGAGGGGTAGAGGAAGGGGGGGCACGGAAGGTTGGATGGTGGGGAGGTGGAAGGGGTCGTGGGAGAGGTGAAGGGGGAACGGAGGTGGATGGAAGGGAGGGGAAGAGAGATATATGAAAGCGGGAGAGGAGGGAAAGGGACATAGTGGTTTCCAATTTCCTCTCCTGAATTGGTATCTCTTTATAAAACGTGTCTCGGTTTACACCATATCGATATCGAAAGCTTTTTTTTTCTGTTACTTGATAAACATATCCGAATTTCAACCTTACATTTGCACCATTATTAATAAATCATCGATGATTAAACTTTGCCAGTTTAAAAATCGAC
>NC_051417.1:19741205-19741366 GCF_015228065.2 Penaeus monodon | reverse complement strand
GCACCCGGCGGCAAAAGAATTTTTTTGTGCTGTAATGTAGCGGGGAAAACGAAAAAGGACGGGAAATTACACTAATGTTTCATCGTTTAATAGAAAGCTCCGTGAGATTGGCATTGGGCCTATTGGCCCGAGCATTTATGTTTCCTGGCTGATTGAGGGGA
>NC_051417.1:19740576-19740843 GCF_015228065.2 Penaeus monodon | reverse complement strand
GTGCGTGTGTGGGCTGGTATACGTAGTGTATGGAACAACAGCATCTAAGCAGTCACCTTTACAGGGGTATTGTAATCACAAAGTCTACGGGTGCTAAAAAAAATAGCATTAGGCTCTTAAAAATTTAAAAAAAAATATTGCAAGAGTTTTTTTAGAAGGATTAGATACAATAAACAAGAAAAATTTTCAGAGACCAATGCGAACGTACCTGTCAAGGGGATTTTTTTTGTATAACTAATAAACTTTTGGACCCAAATGTAAGAACAT
>NC_051417.1:19739955-19740079 GCF_015228065.2 Penaeus monodon | reverse complement strand
CTTGTTTATTGTAGCTGACAATCCTTCTATAAAACTCTTGCAATATTGTCATTTTTAAATGTTTAAGAGCCTTAATGCTATGTTTTAGCACCCAGTAGACTTATAGTGTATATACTAACTATCC
>NC_051417.1:19738337-19739479 GCF_015228065.2 Penaeus monodon | reverse complement strand
TGACGGGCCCTTTTGGTAAATGTACTTTAAAAACCCGAGTTGTTCTCACATGTCCTCTGCCATATGCCATCGAGACACCTCGGGCTTATAAATCTCTGGGTATACCTTTCTTTAGCGTCTAACATAAAAAGGCGTTTCTTGTTGTATGTCTAGTGTACTACCTTTGAAACTTACCATATGCTGCCAGACTATGATTCCCATTTATTGCTAGGATTTCCCTCTACACTTAATTATAAGTGTATGTTTTTAAAAAAAAGGTAAAACATTCGAAAAAATGAAAATGTTTTACTGCCCGAATAATCTATTGCCAGTCTCTTGAACCATTCTATTCATTAGGCTGAAAATGTTAATGCTTAGTTTTGGCAATCAGAGAGCCATCACAAAGGAGAGGGAAAGCGCTACCATGACGGGAAGAGGTAACATTTTTGTTTGGTCTGGTGTGTCAATGCATGTTTTCATCAAACACCAGACTTTGATATTACCATGACAGTCTGAGGTCGAATCTCTCTTCTTCACTAGTTGTTTTTTTGGGTTCTTGTGTCAGCAACCATCTTAGATAAAAAAGCCCGATTTTAAATTTTCCTCCACGACATCATTTTTTAAGCTTTCATGGTATTTGCTACTTAAAATTTTAAATCTTTTGTTCTATTACTTCCACCTCCTTAAGTCCTCCTGTAAATAAAGGATACTGATGTTAATGACAATGAAATTAAATTTTTGCCTAATGTTGCCGCTGTGTTTTGCGGGGTTTAAAATGGCAACAGAGGGGTTTTCGTTATAATTAGGTTTCTAATTATTGGTATGCTCAGACATTAAAATTTTCAGTTGTTTATAAATGTATGTTTTTTTTTATAATGCAAAACAGACATATAAACATATACAAATGCACTTACGTACATTTGTAGCTTTTTATGTTTGTACATTCATCAATCTATCGAAACACAAATCAGATTTTAAAACTTTTATTGTGTTTATAAACCACGGAGTAAATACTGGATGTAAGTACTGTATATATGAGATGCGTCTGTGTTCAATTAATATTGCTTATGTACCAGAATGAATGACAAATAATTAATATTGAAATCTTTGATCTTTGAGAATTTTTTTTTTGAAATAAGTATAGCTTATGTCTGTGCTATATG
>NC_051417.1:19737982-19738298 GCF_015228065.2 Penaeus monodon | reverse complement strand
TAATAATGTTTGCCTATCCTTGATTATGTATGTTTTAGATTTTAGAAGACGGTTGGTGTTTGTGGCTTATGACTTGTTCAGCTGTTATTGGTGATAGTTTTGAATAATTTGGTATCTTTACATTCAATTGAATTTTATCTTCTGGTCGATCAATAATTTTCAAGGTCTTAATATCTTAGATGGATTATATATCCTTGATAGAATTTCAGGTTTGGGAAACATGATTAAATTAAATGGGTTTTGCAGCTTGAGGGTTTTTCCCTCCACTTTTTAAAAGATGAAATATTATTATTGATGTTTTCATAGTCAGCGATGA
>NC_051417.1:19737340-19737792 GCF_015228065.2 Penaeus monodon | reverse complement strand
TGGCTTGTAGTAGTAAAAGAATTCCCTCTAAAAAAATTGTAATGAAACAACAAAGGGGGAGAGTGAGGAAAAAAAAAAGAATTTGGGGGCCAATGTGATCATGTTTTTCCCTTTCCCCCAAAAAAAGCAATCCCGTGAGAAGGGTTTGGGGCATATTTGTTTTTTTTGGGTTACTCTTTCCTTCTTTGATCACACACCCCCTTCGTACTTACTACATATACAACACAAACATTACAGAGTCCCCCTGTCAATACACCCCTGTCCTTTGCTACACTACGCAAATCAAAACCACGTATCCCTAAACATTTGCCTGTACTACGTTCTTCACATTGAATCTTTCCCAAAACCTAAACGGGCTATTCAAAACCCAACACAAAAATCTTTGGCTAAAGTTACGTTCCATCAAACCCGGATTAATGCCTTTTTAATTTACCCCAAAGGAAAACTTGACA
>NC_051417.1:19737174-19737251 GCF_015228065.2 Penaeus monodon | reverse complement strand
TTTTGGGGGAAAAAGGGGGGTTATGAAGGGTTGGGGGGGGGAGGGAGGGTTTTTGTTGGGGGTTGGGGAGGGCGTGG
>NC_051417.1:19736636-19737068 GCF_015228065.2 Penaeus monodon | reverse complement strand
GATATATAAAAGCGGGAGAGGGGGGAAAGGGAATAGGGGTTTTCCCAAATTTTTCCTCTCCTAAATTGGTATCTCTTTATAAAACGTGTCTCGGTTTACACCATATCGATATCGAAAGCTTTTTTTTTCTGTTACTTGATAAACATATCCGAATTTCAACCTTACATTTGCACCATTATTAATAAATCATCGATGATTAAACTTTGCCAGTTAGAATTCAGAACAAAATGAAAAAAAACAAGAGAAAGAATCAGGCAGGCAACTAGAATCCTTTGTGCTGTAATGTAGCTGGAGGAAACGACAAAAGGATCAGGGAAAATTAGCAGCTGAATGTGTTCATCGTCTTAATAGAAAATCTTTCCCTGAGTTTATTTGGGATTGGGTCGCTATTGGCCCGAGCATTTAGTGTCTCTGCGGTATTTAGCGTTGGAT
>NC_051417.1:19735991-19736361 GCF_015228065.2 Penaeus monodon | reverse complement strand
TATCATATCTACACCCTACACACTAAAAAATACATAATTTTGGTGGGGGTGTGCTGGTTTTTACGTATGTATTTTGGAACAACAGCATCTAAACACGTCACCTTCATCAGGATAGTTAGTATATACACTATAAGTCTACTGGGTGCTAAAAAAATAGCATTAAGGCCCTTTAAAAATTTAAAAAAGACAATATTGCCCAAAAGTTTTATAGAAGATTTTCAGCTACAATAAACAAAGGAAAATTTTCAAGACCAATGCGACTACCCGTCATGATAATTTTTTTGTATATAATAATGCTTTGGGCCCAAAAAGTATAGAAACATTGTTGTGTATCCTAAATAGGGTTCAATATTGCGTTATGTTTTAAAAT
>NC_051417.1:19734874-19735208 GCF_015228065.2 Penaeus monodon | reverse complement strand
TCTTGCACACAAAACCCTTCTTTTTTTTTCTCCCTAATGACTTTAATTTTTTTCTTTAATTTTAATCTTTCCCCTTTTTTGCAGTTCATAGCGAAAATTATAAATTTTTAATCAAATCCAATTTTTTTTCATTTTTTTTCCTTATATCTCGCGTTCTTTTCGCCAAATTTCCTCAATTTTCTCTCCCTCATTCCCTCTTTTTTTTTTCCCTCCCCAAACTAAATTTTTTTAATCAAAAAAAAATTCTCGTTTTTCTTTTTCCCCTTTTAATTCTTTTTTTTGTTTTTTTCCCTTTTGGATTTGTATTTTCAATTTTTCCCGGGGTTTAAACGGC
>NC_051417.1:19734328-19734809 GCF_015228065.2 Penaeus monodon | reverse complement strand
AATAAAAAAAATAAAAAAACAAAAAAACAAACAAGAATAAAAAACCCTCCCAAAAAAAAGGGAAAAAGGAAATAAAAAAAAACCCCGATGGGCAGTAGGAAAAAACCCAAAAAAAAGGGGGGGATATTGAAACAGTAGAAAAGAAAGAAGAAAAAGAAAAAGGGAAAAAAGAATAAGACAGACATTCAGCCACAAGTCCAATGCAATGGTCTCGTCCGCCGGGGGGAACTGACCGGCGGCTGACGTAGAGATAAAAGGATCATCACCACTTTCCTTAAGATGTGACAGAAGGAACCAAGTAACGCCAGTTTCCTCTTCCACGTGGACAGCCAGGTCACCGACGGAGGGAAGCGCCAAATATAACTTACAGAAGGTGTGATGGGTGTATCTTGCAACCCTTCCGTAGCGTGGGAATAACATCGAAGGGAACAGTTGCGAAGGAATATGGAAAGAAGAACAACGCAGTAGGAACATGCAATTG
>NC_051417.1:19732990-19733169 GCF_015228065.2 Penaeus monodon | reverse complement strand
ATCCAACGCTCAATACAGCGCAGAGACACATAAATGCTCGGCGCCAATAGCGACCCAATGCCAATAACTCACGGAAGACTTTCATATTAAGACGATGAACACATTCAGCTGCTAATTTCCTGATCCTTAGTCGTTTCCCTCCGACATTACAGCCAAAGGATTCTATTTTCCCTCCGATG
>NC_051417.1:19732021-19732964 GCF_015228065.2 Penaeus monodon | reverse complement strand
CTAAATTCAACTGGCAAAGTTTAATCATGATTTGATTTATTAAATAAGGTGCAAAGGGTGGTTAAAGGGATTTTTATCCAAGTAAAAAAAAAAAGCTTTCGTTCATTTGGTTAAACCAACCTTTTTAAAAATTTTCCAATTCAAAAATTAAAACCCTTTCCCTTTCCCCCTCCTCTCCCCTTTTCTATTTTTTCTTTTTTCCCCCCCCCCCTTTCCTCCACCCCCGTTCCCCCTTCCCCTCCCCACGCCCCCTTTCCCCCCCACCACCCAAAACCTTTTCCGTGCCCCCCCGTCCCCTACCCCACTACCCTCGCTCCCAACCCCCAACAACAACCCTGCCCTCTCCCCCCCCATACCCCTTCATACCCCCCTCCTTCCCAATACCCTCCCCCATCCCTGCCGGTATCCCCTTTCACTTGCCCCCTACCTCTCCCCCCCACACCCCTTTCCCCCTCCCCCCGCCTCCCCTCCTTGCTCAGAGTTTCCCCTTGGGCTATATAAAAAGGATTACATCCGGGTTCTGAGGAACTGTAACTTTTTAGCCAATATTTGTTTTGGGGGTTGAATAGCCGATGAGGGGTTTAAATGTTCAATGTGACGAACGATAGTACAAGGCAATGTTTATGTATACGTGTGTTATGTATTTGCGTATGTTAGCAAAGAGCAGGAGTGTATGGGACAGGGCTGACTCTGTATATGTTTGTTGTGTATATGTAAAAGTCGAAAGGTTTTGGGTGTACACAATGAAGAAAGATAACAAAATACAATATCCGAAACCCTTTCTCACGTTTTTGTTTTTGGGGGGAAAGGGAAAAAAACAATGCATACATTGGCCTCCAGCATATTCTATTTTTTTTCCCCCTCCCTCCCCCGTTGTTTCATTACAATTTTTTTTGGGGGAATTCTTCTACTACTACAACCCATGGGAAAAATAGGAAAAAAT
>NC_051417.1:19731554-19731894 GCF_015228065.2 Penaeus monodon | reverse complement strand
AGTAGGGGTGTGTAGCAAGTACGGGAGTACTTTATCTTTCATCCTGATTGAAAAAATCAATAATAATATTGCTCTTTTTAAAAAAGTGTGGGGGGAAAACCCCAAAAGCTGAAAACCTATTTATTAAACATGCCCAAACCCTAAAATTCTTCAAGGTATATAAACCATCTAAATTTAAGACCTTTAAATTATTGATCGCCAGAAGATAAAAAACAAATTAATGTAAAGATACCAAAATTAAATTTAAAAAATATCACCAAAAACCTGAAAAGTCTAAGCCCACAAACACCAACCGTCTTCTAAAATCTAAAACATACATAATCAAGGATAGGCAAACATT
>NC_051417.1:19729466-19731517 GCF_015228065.2 Penaeus monodon | reverse complement strand
ATCAAACATATAGCACAGACATAAGCTATACTTATTTCAAAAAAAAAATTTCAATATTAATTATTTGTCATTCATTCTGGTACATAAGCAATATTAATTGAACACAGACGCATCTCATATATACAGTACTTACATCCAGTATTTACTCCGTGGTTTATAAACACAATAAAAGTTTTAAAATCTGATTTGGGGGTTTTTGATAGATTGATGAAAGTACAAACATAAAAAGCTAAAATGTCGTAATTTCATTTGTATTGTTTTTGTCTGTTTTCATTTTAAAAAAAAAATCTTTTAACAACTGAAATATTTTAAAGCTGAGCTACCAAAAATTAAAACCTAATTATAACGAAACCATCATGTTGTCCATTGACAGCCCCCGCAACACAGCGGCAACATTAGGCAAAAATTTAAATTTCATTGTCATTAACTCGTACCTTTATTTACAGGAGGGCTTAAGGAGGTGGAAGTATGAACAATTGATTTAAAATTTCAAAGTACGATATACCATGAAACTTAAATATGATGTCTCTGGAGGGAAATTAAAAATCGGTCTTCTTACCTAAGTGGTTTGCTGACCAAAAACCCAAAAAAACAACTAGTGAAGAAGAGAGATTCGACCTCAGACTGTCATGGTAATATCAAAGTCTGGTGTTTGATGAAAACATGCATTGACACACCAGACCAAACAAAAATGTTACCTCTTCCCGTCATGGAGCCTTTCCCCCCCTTTTGATGGCTCTCTGTTGCCAAAACTAAGCATTAAAAATTTTCAGCCCAAAGAATAAATGGTTCAAGAGTGGCAAAAATTATTCGGGCAGTAAAACATTTTCATTTTTTCGAATGTTTTACACTTGTTGTAAAAACATACACTTATAATTAAGTGTAGAGGAAATCCTAGCAATACAATGGGATATCATAGTCATGGCAGCATATGGTAATTTCAAAAATGACACTAAAATCAACAGAAAAACCTTTTTTTGTTTTGACGCTAAAGAAAAAGGGATCCCCGAGTTTATAAGCCCGAGGTGTCTCGATGGCATATGGCAGAGGACATGTGAGAACGCTCGGGTTTAAATGTAGCATTGACCAAAGGCCAGTCCAGGAAGTTGTTGAACTGGAAGCAACTTATCCCCTATGTAAGGTCACAGGTGCTCTAAGTCAGTGAACCAATCAGGAATGACGACTGCTCCTTCTCAAACTAATTCAGGCATGAAGCTCAATGACGTTTGCAAATGGCTTATTGCCTGCTCCTGTAGTACATTCCTGTGTAGTGGTGGTAGTAAATTGAAGGTCACTTGTGTTAAACTACCAGTCCTCCTTTCTGCCGTCAATTTAGAACAAGTCAGGTATCTGTCGTCCCTGTGACAAGATCAGATCTACCTGATGGTGACAAATTTCCCGAAAAGGCTGCTGTCGTTTAAGGATCATCGCTGGTGAGTATATTTTTAATGAATCTAATGCCCTTTTTATTGAAAATATTTTTTCATAATTGTATTTCGGTGGAACCTAATACCTTTTTAAAAACCTGCAGAGAAAAATGTGGCTTTATCAACTGAAAAGAAAGCTAGCCCATGCATCTAGACTTAATCAAGAATCATATGAACAGTAGGAAGCATGGCTATTCCTGTCAGTATTATCAATACAATATATGTTTTCAAAGCAACTTGAGAGGTACACCGGACACTTTTATCGTAATAAAGCATTGCAATGTTTTGTATGACAGGAACGTAACCCAGTAATGTTTTTTTTTTTTGTGTGTGTGTAATATACGTGTTTGGCAATGATTTTGCCCTCTTTCAAACATTTATTGAACACTGCTGATTAAGTAAAAAAAGCAAATCATTTCCATTTAATTTAATTGAAGTTCGTGTATTATTCTCATTGGGGGGGACTAAAAAATCTATTTAACGACCCCCATTTTGCTCAAATACAATTGAAAAATAGTTAGGATATAAGCTATAATACTCCTGGTATTAATTATGTTTAGTAAGCAATGGAATTGAATTCATTATTTGTGATTAATTTTATTAGATCCAATACCTTCCTTGCGT
>NC_051417.1:19729113-19729217 GCF_015228065.2 Penaeus monodon | reverse complement strand
GTATTGTATTATAATACATAATTACATCATGTATAAATGTAGTGTTATATTTTGTATATATCTACCTACATATATAAAGATATGTATTTTTGTGGGGGTGTGTG
>NC_051417.1:19728845-19729035 GCF_015228065.2 Penaeus monodon | reverse complement strand
AAAAAAATTAAAAAAATTAAAATAATAAAAAAAAAATAAAAAAAAAAAATAAAAAAAAATAAAAAAAATATTTTTAAAAATTTAATTTAATAAAATTTAAATTTTAAAAAAAAAAATAAAAAAATAAAAAAAAAACAATTTTTAAAAAATTTTTAAAAATGGGCAAATTTTTAAAAGGGTTTTTTTTTTA
>NC_051417.1:19726861-19727082 GCF_015228065.2 Penaeus monodon | reverse complement strand
TGATGAGCTAATGACAGCTCCCTGAACGAGCGAAAAATCTGAAAGATCCCAGCCAGGGTCCCAAGTCTGTTAGGAGCAATAAAGGGGATTTTGACGAGGAATTAAAAACCCGTCTTAGGATTCAAGCGAGAAGAAGGGTGCACCATTACTTGCAGGCACGCTGATGAGAGGCTAGCGAATGGTCTGTATTGCCGAGGAAGGGGGTAGTCGGCATTCGGCCG
>NC_051417.1:19726079-19726206 GCF_015228065.2 Penaeus monodon | reverse complement strand
GAGGGGGAAGCAAAGGAGAAAAAGGGGATGGAGAGAAAGAGGGGAGGAAAGAAGGGGAACCAAAAAGAGGGAGAGAGGAGGAAGGGGGGGGAGGAAAAGGGGGGAGCGGGAGGGAATGAAAAAAAAA
>NC_051417.1:19724307-19724803 GCF_015228065.2 Penaeus monodon | reverse complement strand
GGGGAAAAAAGAAAAGGGAAAAAAGGGAAGATAATAAAAAAAAAAAAAAGGGAAGAAAAATAAGGAAAAGGAAAAATAAAACAAAAGATAAGAAGAAAAAGAAAAAATAAAATTTAAAAAAAGACAAAAATAAAGAAAGAAGAAGATAGATAAAATAATTATAAAATAAAAAAACAAAAAAAAAAAAAAGGGGAAGAATAAAAAGAAATAATATAAAATTAAAAATAAAAATGGGGAAATAAGACGAAGAGGGGGGAGAGAGAGAAAAAAAGAGGGGGAAAAAAAAAAAAAAATAATAATAAATAGAAAAATAGATAAAAATAGAGAAAAATAAGAAAAATTATATGGGGAAATATAAAGAAAAAAAATTTAAATAAAAAAAATAAAAATGAAAGAAAAAGGGAAATAGGGAAATTAGATATATTTTAAAATAAGGAAATAGATAAGAAAATATAGATAAAGATAAAATTATAGATAAAAAAAGTTGATATAAGTA
>NC_051417.1:19720466-19723273 GCF_015228065.2 Penaeus monodon | reverse complement strand
AATAAAAAAGAAGAAAAAAACAAAAAAAATAAAATAAAAATTAAAAAAAAAGATAATAAAAAAATAAAATAAAAAAAAATAAAAGAATAATAAAAAATATAAAAAGAATAACAAAAAATAGTATAAAAATATAATTTATATATAAATAAAAAAGGGTTTAAAATAGAATAAAATAATAGAAAAGTTTAAAAATAGAATTTGGGAATGAATTAGATATAAATAGAAAGAATATAGAAGAGAAAAAGGGGGAAATAGAGAGAGGGGATAAAAAATATAGAAGAGAGGGGAAAATAAAAAAATAAAAAGAAAGAAAAGAGAAAGATAATTATATAAATAATAGAATATATAGAAATGATAATAATATAATAGAAAAATATAATGAAAAAAAGTAGAGAGATATAATTTTTGATAAATATATATATAAAATTTTATATATATATAAAAATTATATATAAAGAAATATATTTTATTTTAAATTAGAAATTGTTTATATTATAAGAAGTTAATATAAATAATATAAAAAAGGAAAAAAAAAAATTAGAAAAAAAAAAATAAAAAAAATAAATGAAAATATAAAATATAATATAATTAAAATAATAATAGATAAAATAAAGAAGTTAAAATAAAAGAATATAAAGGGAAGAAAGATAGGGAAAAAAATAAAAAAATTAAAAGAAAATTTAGAAAGAATAAGAATATAGAAATATAATATAAAAAGTTTAATTATATAAAGAAATAAAAAAAAAAAATTAATAAGTAAGATGAATATATAAAATTTTTATATAATAATAATATAAATATAAAAGAAATGAAAAGTATAAATTAAAGATAAAATAAAAAAAGAATGGAAGATAAAGAATATAAAAATTGAGAATGGGTAAGAAAAAGGGAAAAGATATTTAAAATATATATTAGAATATTAAATAATATATCATATAAAAATATAAAGAAGGAATATTAAGGGATAGAATTTTTATATATATATAAATAAAAAGATAAAAGATTAGAATTATAATTTTAAATATATAGGAGAGAAAATTTAATATAAAATAATAGAAAAAATTATGGTAAGATGAAAATATGAATATATAAAAATATATTATATAAATATATATAAAAAAAAATTTAATAAAAATATATATATTTTTATTAAAATTAATATATATAAAATAAATAATGAGAATTATTTTAAATATATAATATAAGATTTTAAATTTTATATATAATAAAAATATTATAAATTTATAGAGATTATTTTTTAATATATATTTTTATATAAAAATAAGGAATATTTTAAAGGAAATAGGGAAAGATAAGAGAGAATAATAAATATAGTATAAAATTTTTTGGGTTTAAAAATAAAACAGGAGGAATATAAAAAATATAGAATAATTATTTAGAAAAAGAAATAAATTATAAATATATAAATATAAATATTATAAAAAGAGGATAAAAGAAAAGAGAGTAAATAAAGGGAATAAAAAAAGAAAGATAGAATATATATTAAGAATAGATAATAGATAAAAAAAGGAGAAAAAAAATAATAAGAAGAGAAAAAAAGAATATAGAAGAATAAAGATAAAAAAGGTTAAAAATAATTAATAGAATAAGGGAAATAAATAAAAATATTTAAATGAAATAAATTTTTTATATAGATATAATAAAAAGATAAAAATAAGAAATAAGAAAAAAAATAGAAGATAGGGGGAAGGAAAATAAAAAAGAAGAATATATATAAATAAATAAATATAAATATTATATAGATATAATATAAATATAAATAAATAAATATATGATAAGGGGGGTTGTGTAATAAATAAAAAATATAAGATAAATTTATATATAATAGTATATGATATATTATTTTTATAGAAATATTAAAAATAATAATAAATAAGGATATAATATTATGATAATATAAATAAAAAAAGGAAAAATTTTAAAAGATAATAATTTTGAAAAATTAAAGAAATAATAAGTATAATAATATAAAAAATATATATATATATATATAGAATAATTTTTAAAAAGAAAATAATAATAAATTATATATTTTAAATAAAATATAAAAATTTATATATATATAATAAATATAAAAAAAATAAAATTTAATTTTAAATAATTAATAAGAAAAAAGTTAATAAAATATATATATTTAGGTTTTAATGAAAATATATAAATATTAAAAAAAAAAAAATATGGATTATTATAAGATATATAAATAATTAGATTTTAATAAAAAAAATAGAATATAGAATATATATATTTAATAATATAAATATATATAATATATATATTATATAGGGGGAAATATATATTATATATATATATATAAAATGGGAATAAAAATTATATCTATATATTAATAAAAATAAAATAAAATAATGATATAATATATTAAAGATATATATATTAATACAAAAAATAAAATAAAAATAATAATAAAGAATAAAAAAAAATAATATTGAAAATAGAAATGTTTTTTTAAAAAAGTATAAAATATTAAGAGGAAATAAATAATAATAAAAAATTTTAAATATTAAAAAATATTATATTAATAAAAATTAATATATATAAAATATATATAATATGATATTAAAAATATAAAAATATTTTAATATTAAAAAATTTTAATTTTTTTTTTAAAATAGAATATAATAATTATATAAAAAATAGATATAAATTATAATAATTAAAAAATAATGAAATATAAAATAATATATGTAATATATTTATAATATAAAAAATATTAATTATATAATAAAAAATAGTATAAAAATAAAAAAATTATATTTTATATGGAGGAA
>NC_051417.1:19719776-19719974 GCF_015228065.2 Penaeus monodon | reverse complement strand
CATTACTAGGAAATAAAGACCATTCGCTAAGCCTCTCATCAGCGTGCCTGAAAGTAATGGTGAAAAATTCTTCTCGACTTGAAATCCTAAGACGGGTTTTAATTCCTCGTCAAAAATCCCCTTTATTGCTCCTAAAGACTTGGGACCCTGGCTGGGATCTTTCAGATTTTTCGCTCGTTCAGGGAGGCTGTAATTAGC
>NC_051417.1:19714094-19714400 GCF_015228065.2 Penaeus monodon | reverse complement strand
TTTTATTCATTTTATACACGCAATAATAATTTTACCCATAAATAAGTTCATATAAAGTAAAATTTTTTACAAAGGGAAAAATGAGATCGACGAAAAGCTGTATGAGATGCCCTGTTTAAAAAAGGGGGGAAAATGAAGGGAGCCAAATGGAGGGGAAAAAGAGTACGAAAGAAAGAGAATGAAAAGAAATAGGGGAATGAAAGACGCGAGCGTGGGAAAAATTTGAGAGGGGGAAAAATTTGGTTTTTTACCACATGAGAATAAGATTTTAGAAAAGTGATATATAGGGTTTTTAGGGTTTGTGGT
>NC_051417.1:19713816-19713906 GCF_015228065.2 Penaeus monodon | reverse complement strand
TTTTAAAATTTTATATATATTTTTAATATATATATTTTAAAAATATTATAAAATTTTATTGTGTGGTGTGGGTTTGTGTTATTATAAAAT
>NC_051417.1:19713681-19713753 GCF_015228065.2 Penaeus monodon | reverse complement strand
AAATAATAAAATTTAAATATTTTAATAATATATTTTTATATATTATATATGTATATATAGGAGAAAGATTTT
>NC_051417.1:19713376-19713654 GCF_015228065.2 Penaeus monodon | reverse complement strand
CTAGTACTTTTTTTTTATGAGTAATCTGAGGTTTCCCTTTTTTTGGCGTTTCTACCCGGAGGGGGAAAAAAAAACCTAATCTTATGCAAACGGAGGTGCTAAAAACGGGGGGGTTTTTGGCTTTCGAGGTGTTCCTTTGGGCCAAAAGGCCCGCCGTTCCAAAGGGCGCCCGTCGTCCCCAGGGCAGGGCAGGAAAAGAAAGTTTTAATTTTCGGGTTTTTGGATGCCATTTTTTATATTTTTTTCTAAGTGATGTTTAATTTTTATATAAAATAATC
>NC_051417.1:19712814-19712884 GCF_015228065.2 Penaeus monodon | reverse complement strand
AAATAAAACTCTATTTTTTACCCCCTAGCTTTTAATACAAGTAGAGAAAGGAAAAAATGATGATAAAATC
>NC_051417.1:19711662-19712670 GCF_015228065.2 Penaeus monodon | reverse complement strand
GTAAGAAAATATGCAGAGGTGTTTTAATAAAATTTCAATGTTTACATCATTTAAGGAAGGATGTGTCTGGGTTTGGCATCGGCAAGGACGCTAATAAATTTGGCTGGAGGTTAGGGAGCTTGAGCCGCAAGTCATTCGTTCTTTCCCAAACTCAGTGTTTTTTTAAAAAATGCCCCTTTGGCCCTGACCCAAACCTGCTTCAACAAAGTATGAACTTGGGGAAAAAACTTTAAAAAAGGGGTCCCAAAACTGAACAAACGGGGGTATTTAGCAAAAACTATTTTTGTTAAAAAAAAAATTCACGCCTTATTCTGAAGAGGCCCTATTTTAAGATTCCCTTGTGTGTCAGTTTAATTTTTTCTGTAGGGGAAGGCAAAGTTTGCATTCCCTGTTTTAACCCGAATGGGTAGGGATCCTTTCACGCAAAGTGCATTTTGGCCCGGTTTCAAAGCAGGGTGGGAAAATCTTTACTTAAATTGTCCAGATGAGTTTTAAAGGATTAAATTTTAGGTCCTCATCAGAAATGCTTTCAATTTGTATTGTTTTAAGATTGAAAAATCGGGAAAAAAAAATTACGTGTTTATTTAAGTCTAAGCAAGTTTAGGGTTTTTTTGGAATTCCGGCGGAAATGTCCCGGCTAGAAAGATGGAAGTATTTCGATTAAAAAAAAAAAAAAGAAAGTTTGGTCTGCAACAGAGAATTTTTGGGTTTTTTAACCTTTTGCACAGGGCCCGAGTCAAGTTTTTTTACCCTAAAAATTAATAGTTTAAATTATCAAGTCTAAAAACTCTTTTCAAATGTACACCATTCTCTTCACATTTTTTAGTGAAACAATCGTGGGGTTGGGGGGCCTTTATTTTTCATTTCTTTGGTGCACACTTTCCCGGCATTAAGGGACTTTTACCACTGGGGTTTTCCCCTTTGGGTAAAAAGATGGTTGCCTGTGCAGTTTAAAAAGAGAATAAAGCGACTCCCGGGGCAGTATCCAAGAAAGATCTCAAAAGGGCT
>NC_051417.1:19711236-19711500 GCF_015228065.2 Penaeus monodon | reverse complement strand
TTTAACCCAAAAAATTAAGTGAACATGTGGGCCCCAAAACCACAATGTAGACGGTTGTTAAATCATTTCATTGGGGTTCATCAATTTATTTCAGATTCAAAAAATTTCCTTCCCCATGTATGCAAATGTGTTTTTTTTCCCAACTAATTTTGCTAGCGTTTCACATTGGCCCAAAAAACAATTTTTAAACAACAAAACCCTGATTTAATTTAAATTTAAGGGCGTCGCCCTTTTTGCCCGGGGATATTTTAAAATTTCATTAGC
>NC_051417.1:19710255-19711027 GCF_015228065.2 Penaeus monodon | reverse complement strand
GCTTTAAAGAAAAAATTTAAAAAATCCCCCGCAACAAGCGAAAGCCCTTCAAAATTTTATTAATCAGTTTGTTGCTGTTAAATATGTATTTGCATGGTTTTAACCCCTAGCACATTAGATTTGGAAAAAAAAAAAAATTTAAAACATGTGAAGGTATTTTGAATCTGAAATAAATTGGAAAAGCAAAAAAGTATGGGTGTGAAAACCGTTTTTTTACATTGTGGTATTTGGGCCAAAATGTTTACTTAGATTTTTTGGGTTTAAAGTCAGGTTTTTTGTAAAATGAAAGTAAACGAGGCGCATTAGCAAAATTTAAATGGGTGAAGGCTTAAAAACGTTTTTTTGGTTTAAAATAAAAATTTTAATGTAATCTACGTAATGTTTATAACTTTATATGGGGGCAGGGGCGCCGGCCTATGACAATTTTTTGAAATTTTAGATCTTTTTTGGATTAAAGCCCGGATGACGAAATTTTTCCTTTTATAATTTCTGCACAGGCAAACATTTTTAGCCAAGAAACTCAAATGGTGAAGTGCTTAATGCCTGGAAAGTGTGCACCAAAGAAAGAACAACAAGGCAACCCACTTAAAATCACGATTGTTTGCACGTTATGTGAGAGAATGGTGTCCCAGTTTTCAAAAAAGTTTTTAGAAAAATTTTATAACTTTAACTATTTAAATTTATGTCAAAAAAAATTGACTCGTGTCGTGCGAAAAGGTTTTAAAAATCCAAAAAAAAAGCTTTTGGTTTCAGACCTAAATTCCTTTTTTAT
>NC_051417.1:19709833-19710105 GCF_015228065.2 Penaeus monodon | reverse complement strand
CACGATATATAACTTTCCCATAATAAGTTCATATAAAGTGAATTTTACACGACAATGAGATCGACGAAAAGCTGTATAGAGATGCCCTGCTTAAAATCGGGGAAAACTGAACGGATGCCAAATGGAGGGGAAGAGAGTACGAAAGAAAGAGAATGATAAAGCACACTAGAGAATGAAAGACGCGAGCTGTCGGAAAATTGAGAGAGGGAAAAGTTGGTTTATACCACATGAGAATATAGATATAGATAGTGATATATAGGGTATTATATGGG
>NC_051417.1:19709189-19709475 GCF_015228065.2 Penaeus monodon | reverse complement strand
GCGGAAAGATTTTATAGAGAATAGCAAAATAAGAAAGGGAACTATGTACTTTTTTTTTATGAGATAATCTGAGGCTTCCTTTTTTTGCGCTGTTTCTACCCGGAGAGGGAAAAAAACCTAATCTTATGCAAACGGAGGCTGCTACAACGGGGGGGTTTTTGGCATCGAGGTGTTTCCTATGCCAAGGACGCCGTTCCTACGGCGCCGTCGTCTCATGGCAGGGCAGGAAAAGTAGTGTTAATTCGGGTTGTTGATGCCATTTTTTATATTGTTTCTAAGTGATGAT
>NC_051417.1:19708753-19708827 GCF_015228065.2 Penaeus monodon | reverse complement strand
TCAAACTCTATTTTTTTACCCCCTAGCTTTTAATACAAGTAGAGAAAGGAAACAATGATGATAAAATCAAAAGT
>NC_051417.1:19707638-19708652 GCF_015228065.2 Penaeus monodon | reverse complement strand
TAGTTAAAATACAGTATGATAAAAAGGAAGCACACAGTAAGAAAATATGCAGAGGTGTATATATAACTTACAATGTTGACATCATCAAGGTGAAGGATGTGTCTGATAGGCATCGGCAAGGACGCTAATATTAGGCTGGAGGTTAGGGAGCTTGAGCCGCAAGTCACTTCGTTCTTCCAAGCTCAGTGTTTTGTTAAAACTGCCTTGGCATGACCAAATCCTGCTTCAATCATGTATGAACTTGGGGAAACAACTAAAAATGGCTCAAACACTGAACAAAGCTGGGGATATTTAGCAATACTATTTTCGTTAATAAAAAAAATTCAGGCCTTACCTTCTGAATGAGGCCCTATTTCAAGATCCCTTGTTTTGTCAGTGAATTCTTTCTGTAGGTGTAAGGCAAAGTTTGCATTCCCTGTTTCAACCTCGAATGGTGTAGGGATCCTTTCACGCACGTGCATTTTGGCCAGGTCTTCAAAGCAGACTGGAAAGTCTTCACTTAAATTGTCCAGATGAGTAATGGATACTTCTAGGTCCTCATCAGAAATGCTTTCAATTTGTATCTGTTGTAAGATTGAAAAATACTGAAAATATCTACGTGTCATTGAAGCTCTAAGCAAGTTTAGTTTGTCTTGGAATTCCGGCGGAACTGTCCTGGCTAGAATGATGGAAGTATCTTCGATTAAAAAAAAAAAAATTGAATGTAGGTCTGCAACAGAGCATTTTTTGGAGTTTTCAACCTTTCGCACAGACACGAGTCAAGTTTTTTTTCATAAACTTAATAGTTGAGTTATACAAGTCTAAAACTCTTTGCAAACTGTGACACCATTCTCTTCACATAACAGTGCAAAAAATCGTGATTAAGTGGGTTGTCCTGATTGTTCATTTCTTTGGGCACACTTTCCAGGCATTAAGCACTTCACCACTGAGTTTTCTTGGCTACAAGATGTTGCCTGTGCAGTATATAGAGAATAATGCGTACATCCGGAGCAGTATCCAAGAAAGATCTCAAAG
>NC_051417.1:19706727-19706914 GCF_015228065.2 Penaeus monodon | reverse complement strand
TTTCATTTTAAACATGTTTGTTGCTTTTAAATATGTATTTGCATGTGTAACGCTAGCACATTAGATTAGGAAAAAAACAATTTGCATAAATGTGAAGGTATTTTGAATCTGAAATAAATTGATGAACGCAAATGTATGATGTGAACAACCGTCTACATTTTGGTAATTTGGGTTTCCACATGTTCAC
>NC_051417.1:19705532-19706543 GCF_015228065.2 Penaeus monodon | reverse complement strand
CTTTTGAGATCTTTCTTGGATACTGCTCCGGATGTACGCATTATTCTCTATATACTGCACAGGCAACATCTTGTAGCCAAGAAACTCAGTGGTGAAGTGCTTAATGCCTGGAAAGTGTGCACCAAAGAAATGAACAATCAAGGCAACCACTTAACTCACGATTGTTTGCAACTGTTATGTAAAGAGAATGGTGTCACGTTTGCAAAGAGTTTTAGATTGTATAACTCAACTTTTAAGTTTATGTCAAAACTTGACTCGTGTCTGTGCGAAAGGTTGAAAAATCCAAAATGCTCGGGTTGCAGACCTACATTAAATTTTTTTTTTTTTTTAATCGAAGATACTTCATCATTCTAGCCAGGACAGTTCCCCCGGGAAATTCCAAGACAAACTAAACTTGCTTAGAGCTTCAATGACACGTAGATATTTCAGTATTTTTCAATCTTACAACAGATACAAATTGAAAGCATTTCTGATGAGGACCTAGAAGTATCCATTACTCATCTGGACAATTTAAGTGAAGACTTTCCAGTCTGCTTTGAAGACCTGGCCAAAATGCACGTGCGTGAAAGGATCCCTACACCATTCGAGGTTGAAACAGGGAATGCAAACTTTGCCTTACACCTACAGAAAGAATTCACTGACACAACAATGGATCTTGAAATAGGGCCTCATTCAGAAGGTAAGGCCTGAATTTTTTATTAACGAAAATAGTATTGCTAAATATCCCCAGCTTTGTTCAGTGTTTGAGCCATTTTTAGTTGTTTCCCCAAGTTCATACATGATTGAAGCAGGATTTGGTCATGCCAAGGCAGTTTTAACAAAACACTGAGCTTGGAAGAACGAAGTGACTTGCGGCTCAAGCTCCCTAACCTCCAGCCTAATATTAGCGTCCTTGCCGATGCCTATCAGACACATCCTTCACCTTGATGATGTCAACATTGTAAGTTATATATACACCTCTGCATATTTTCTTACTGTGTGCTTCCTTTTTATCATACTGTATTTTAACTA
>NC_051417.1:19705363-19705437 GCF_015228065.2 Penaeus monodon | reverse complement strand
ACTTTTGATTTTATCATCATTGTTTCCTTTCTCTACTTGTATTAAAAGCTAGGGGGTAAAAAAATAGAGTTTGA
>NC_051417.1:19704734-19704980 GCF_015228065.2 Penaeus monodon | reverse complement strand
ATCTCACTTAGAAAACAATATAATAATGGCATCAACAACCCGAATTAACACTACTTTTCCTGCCCTGCCATGAGACGGGCGGCGCCGTAGGAAGCGGCGTCCTTGGGATAGGAAGCACCTCGAGCCAAACCCACCCGTTGTAGCAGCCTCCGTTTGCATAAAGATTAGGTTTTTCCCTCTCCGGTAGAAACAGCGCAAAAAAAGGAAGCCTCAGATTATCTCATAAAAAAAAAAGTAATAGTTACC
>NC_051417.1:19704026-19704113 GCF_015228065.2 Penaeus monodon | reverse complement strand
TTAGTTTACCCGATTTTAAGCAGGGCATCTCTATACAGCTTTCGTCGATCTCAGTTGTCGTTAGTAAAAATTCTACATTATATGACT
>NC_051417.1:19696867-19697015 GCF_015228065.2 Penaeus monodon | reverse complement strand
GAATATTAATTTATATATTATATATTATATATATATATTATATATATATAGAATATAAAGATAATAGATAAAAATGATAGATAGATAGCAATAACAATAGATAATAGATATCAAAATACAAAATCATATATAATTAATTTTTATAATA
>NC_051417.1:19696460-19696610 GCF_015228065.2 Penaeus monodon | reverse complement strand
AATTTTAAAATTTTATTTAATATATTATTATATTTTTTATTTTTATTTAATTAATTATATTATATATATTTTATATACATTATATATTAATATTATTATTATATTTTATATTTATCTATATTATTTAATATTTATATAATATATTTTGGG
>NC_051417.1:19696136-19696200 GCF_015228065.2 Penaeus monodon | reverse complement strand
ATAATTATATTATCTATTTATATATTATATATATTTTAAAATTTATATTATTATGTTAAATTTT
>NC_051417.1:19694439-19695205 GCF_015228065.2 Penaeus monodon | reverse complement strand
GGCATGATTTCTTATGTCTAATCACGAGATCCTTGAGAGTATAAAGGGTGAAGATTCTCCACTTGATATAATATACCAGATTCTTGTAAGACACGCTGTGGGAAGTATCCAGAAGAAAGACTTGCTCCAATACTTTATCTACACTTTCTTACTACTGATTAAGTGACTGCAGAACAGTAAGATGATAACTTTTGTAACTCTTCTCTCAAGTATGTTTAAGACTGCAGTAGAATACACTATGATAAGGGTTATCGACAGTAAAGGAGATTTAATGTTCCTCATCTATCTCCCTTCCCTTCTCTACAAAGGCGAGGGGAGGAACTCAAAAAGTTTTGGAGCAAAGATAGAACGTCGTTGCATAGCAGTAGCACAGGATTTATTTCTTAATTACGCCAGAGGAATTTGTTCAGAATCTATACAGTGTAAATCGTTCTGGTAATTCAGGTAGGAAAAAGAGGGAAACTCAATGTACCCTTACGCTCCTAGTAACATAATTGGTTGGCCTCAGTATGCGCTGTAGTCAATAAAGACTACAATGCTTAAGTATAAAGGATGTGTTGTTTACTTCATCGATATCAGTAGCCTTTCCGTAATGTAATTTGGACTCACGTTATGTTAGCGAGCTAATGAACACCCTCAAGCTCTGGTTGATTTTTTTCTTTCCATTGTTTTTTTTTTGTTGGTCGCTTCGAGTGGTTTACGTGAAGCACAAGCTATAGGAACGCAGTGAAGAAATGAGGAAATAAATTCCATGTTTGTTTTTTTC
>NC_051417.1:19694001-19694419 GCF_015228065.2 Penaeus monodon | reverse complement strand
GAGCTTAAAGCAGGAGTAGAACCAGCATTAAAAATCGTTGAAACTTTACAGACATTGTGCGTGCTCTTCGATAGTAAATACTCTGAGCTTTTAGTACCCGGACTCACTCTTTTTCACTTTATTTTGGGAATTCTTCGACCGTATTTATAATTCTTTATTGTGGAATGTTGACACACACACAGAAAAAGTTTTCAAGACAGATTACTAACGGAGGTTTGTCATCCATATTCATAAAAGTAACGGTTAAAAGTAACTGTTACAAATATATACTTATTCTAAGTCAAGCATGCCGTAGTATGTGTTTGTTTATTTTCATCTGAAAAAGCGACATACTAATATTTCTATTTGCAGGCTTTGTATTTATTTCGAATGAATCTCCTTTGGCATTGTATTGTAAAGAAAAAAACGTGTTTTTTCT
>NC_051417.1:19691793-19691920 GCF_015228065.2 Penaeus monodon | reverse complement strand
CTTATGTAGACTCTTCATATGCTGCAGGAAATTTTGAACTTGTAGCTGTGATTTGAACAAAAAAAATGTATCGACAACATATCTATGATAATCTGAGGGTCTAAAGACGGAGGGTGGAGGCAGCTTG
>NC_051417.1:19687407-19688117 GCF_015228065.2 Penaeus monodon | reverse complement strand
TCACAACATTAAACCTACACATTTTAATTCCAAAAGGTATTCTCCGCTAATTACCTTTTTTAATAATCAGTCAATCAATCAAAAGGGATCTAGACAATATTCATTAAGCTGACCTTTTTAAATTACTTTTCCCATCCCCTCTACACTCTTATTTATCCCTTACTCATCGCCCTTCCTGTATCTCCCTTCCACCCTGACTTTATCGGTTCTATTCACTTCCTCCTCTTTCCCTCCATTTCGATATTCTCTGTCCTTCCTCCTTCCCCTTCCGCCCTTTAACGCCCTTCCCCGCCGTTTTTAGGCTTTCACTAAAACCACAACGATCCACTACATCTGCATAATACCCGTATCCGAAGCCTGATGACCGTTGGAACGCTCTTCCCCCTTTCCCTCGCCAACCGACGAGTGTGATTGGTTCTTTTTAAACCCGGGAGGAAATCCGTTACTCTCATAGCTTCGTGTGATTGGTTAGATTCCCTCGTCGTTTGAATGGAGTGGTTGAAATCCTTTAAATCATTTTGAACGGGGTTTCTTAAAGTTTTGCTTTTTTGTGTTGCTATAATCTTCCGCTGCCGTTGTTTTAGCTTCTATGACGGTGTTTGGTCAGTTGGGTGATTTTGATGGCGCGATGCGAATAGATGAGATTATTCAAATCGTGCCTCTCGTAAATCATTTATACATGCTAAACTTGCCAGTGTCATGTAAGTAAG
>NC_051417.1:19686853-19687200 GCF_015228065.2 Penaeus monodon | reverse complement strand
CTATTATTACGCAAATAACCAACAATATTACAACAAAATAAATGATTATGCATTACCAGATAAATGAATAAATTTCATTTACCACCCCACTCATACATCATTGTCAAGGGTTCACGCCACGGTACGAGACAACCCATACATCTCCATCAAGGTTCCCTGTGATTGGTTACCTCCCTTGCATGACACCCCAATACGTCACTCACAACAGCTTACCTGATTGGTTCCCTTCGATGTGACCAGCCAGGTCCGCTTCCTGACGCCTTCGTATGCCTTCGTATTTTACATGCAGGAGGCTTATAGTTTTTCTTTTGCATGTTCTTTTTCTAAGTATGCCAGGGCGATGGTGA
>NC_051417.1:19686732-19686827 GCF_015228065.2 Penaeus monodon | reverse complement strand
GTGATAAAAGTGAGAAAGTAACAGATTTAGAATTCAAATAGTCTGCATTTCAAATCAAGACACAGGCACATTTCTCTCTCTCATTCTTTCCACAC
>NC_051417.1:19686323-19686584 GCF_015228065.2 Penaeus monodon | reverse complement strand
ACTTAAATAGGAAATTCTTTAACCTGAAAATCTGAAATTTTATCTCCTTTATCCTCTTTTCCGAGGCGAATGCAGAAGATAAACACGTGCGGATATGCATAAACACACACGATAACCTGGGTGTATAGACACAGTTACATAAGCAAAATGAAAAATGGATTTGGCAGGGCATCGCCTGTGACACTATTTTGAGCATTTGAAAAGTATTACCTCCGTAAAAATGGATTTATGTGAAAGATGACGTACACACACACGCGCTCG
>NC_051417.1:19685773-19686127 GCF_015228065.2 Penaeus monodon | reverse complement strand
AGGCGTAGGCGTGGGTGTGGGAGAGTGTGTGTGAAAGAAAAATCATTCCTCTCTTATGATTACCTGTAAAGTGCATGTCAATACAAACCGAATGAGGAGTATTTAAACATAATTAGGAAATGTTTGAAGTTGCCTATTTATGCATAAACAGTTATATATTCCTCTGTAGATTTCAATTTTTATTTGCTTTTCTCTGGCGTCCTCCAATCTGTTTATCTATAACATAATACACTTTAACCTCTTAGTAAATCATGTAGTTCTGTATTTCGCTTCTCCGATTTAGGAAATTTATATCAGTCTATATGTCACGGTAACAAGCTATGAAAGTGTATATAATTAATGCCTAATAAAGTC
>NC_051417.1:19685134-19685547 GCF_015228065.2 Penaeus monodon | reverse complement strand
TTTTATGTGTGTTTAGTTGCTTTCGTTGTGATCCCATCTTACTTCCCTGTGTATCTCCCGAGATCATTAGAACCCCTTAAACAGCAACAAAAAATTCCTTTCACCACCAAGCCTCGTCCCTAGTCCCGTATCCTTTCACTTTTTTTTTCCTTTTTCTTTTTTAAAAACCCTACGCCCCAGAAGCCTTTAGGGGAAAAAAGGCTCCCCACGTGTTTTGGTCATCTGGTTCAAATAAATTATTCTTCTGTGACCTTTTCAGCCATGATTGGCCGTCGACGGGGAGCCTCCGAGGTAATGGACGGCGGGCGACGCGGAGGAAGGCGCGGCCGGCCTTCAGGGCGGAGTGATTAAAGGGAATGGCTTATGCAGCTCAGCGCCTCCGCTACTCTCCCGATTGAAAAAAGAAAGATTTT
>NC_051417.1:19683756-19684072 GCF_015228065.2 Penaeus monodon | reverse complement strand
TTTATATACTCCCTTTCTTTTTTTCAATTTAGGAATAAGGGCCCCTTTACTCATAACCATTCCCCTTTTTTCCGCCCCAACCCCCCTTTCCCGCTTTTGCCCCCTATTCCTCATCCCCTCAGGGCCATCTCTAAAAAACCAAAAAAATTTATTAACCGATACCATCACGGGGGTTTTCCCCTAAACCCCTTAAAAAACAAAAACAAAAAAGGAAACAACACTTTTTAAAATTTTTTTTCTGTTTAATTCTTAATATCTCGGGGGGTCCCAAAAAAAACACAACAAGCAACAAACACACAAAACCCCTTTCCCTCCC
>NC_051417.1:19683227-19683650 GCF_015228065.2 Penaeus monodon | reverse complement strand
CCCTCTCACAAAACCAAACACAAAACAATCAAAATCACAACACACAAAACTCTCTCAACACACACAATTGCAATGTGTAAAACCTTCATAATGACTTTTTTAGGTTAATTATATACATTTTCATAGCTTTTACCGTGACATTGACTGATAAAAATTTCCTAAATGGAGAGCAAAAATACAGAACTACATATTTAAAGAGTTAAAGGTATTTTTTATAAAAAAACAGATTGGGGGGCGCCAGAGAAAAGCAAAAAAAAATTGAATCTCAGGGAAATTTAACTGTTTATGCATAAATAGGCATTTCAACATTTCCTAATTATTTTTTTAAATCTCCCTTCGGTTTGTATTGCCTGCACTTTACAGTAATCAAAAGAGAGGAATGATTTTTTTTCACACACACTCTCCCCACCCACCCCTACGCCT
>NC_051417.1:19682817-19683051 GCF_015228065.2 Penaeus monodon | reverse complement strand
ACTCATCTTTCACAAAACCTTTTTTTAGGGAGGTAATACTTTTAAAATGCTAAAAATATGTCACGGCGATGCCCTGCCAAATCCTTTTTCCTTTTTGCTTAAAAACTGGTCTATACCCCAGGTTATCGTGTGTTTTATGCATTCCGCACGGTTTATCTTTGCTTCGCTGGGAAAAGGGGGTAAAGGAGAAAAATTTCAGATTTTCGGGTTTTAAAGAATTTTCCCCTATTTAAG
>NC_051417.1:19682590-19682698 GCF_015228065.2 Penaeus monodon | reverse complement strand
TTTCGTGTGTGGGGGTGGAAAAAATGAGAAGAGAAATGTGCCTGTGTCTGATTTAAAATGCAGACTTTTTAATTTCAAATCTGTTATTTTCCACTTTTATCACTTTCT
>NC_051417.1:19682171-19682570 GCF_015228065.2 Penaeus monodon | reverse complement strand
TCCCCTTCGCCCGGGCATACTTAAAAAAAACTGCAAAAAAAAAACATAAGCCCCGCTTTAAAAATCAAAGGGCAACAAAGGCGTCGGGAAAGGGACTGGTGGCACATCAAAGGGGAAACCCAAATCAGGAAAGCTGTTGGGGTCGATTGGGGTGTATGCAAGGGAGGTAACCCAACCACGGGAAACCCTTTGATGGGATGTTGGGGTTGCTCGACCGTGGCGTGAACCCTTGACAGAGTATGATGGGGGGGGAAAATAAAATTTATTCATTTTCTGGTAAGCATAATCATTTATTTTTTTTTAATATTTTTTGGGTTTTTTGCGTAATAATATTTAGAATATCAAAACTGCTATTGCAATCATCATATTAAATAGTAGGGGTCCCCATTATACTATAAA
>NC_051417.1:19681331-19682120 GCF_015228065.2 Penaeus monodon | reverse complement strand
ACAGTTATTTATAGCAAAAAACATGTTTTATTTTTTTGATCCCCTTTTGTTCATCGTCCCATTTTCACAAAATTGTCTCATCCTTATTTACTGCACTGGCAAGTTTAGCATGTAAAAAGTTTTTACGAAGGCACATTTAAAATCTCATCTATTCGCATCGCGCCATAAAAATCACCCAACTGCCAAACCCGTCATAGAAGCTAAAAAACGGCAGCGGAGATTATAGAAAACCAAAAAAGCAAAACTTTAAAAACCCCCTTTAAAAATGTTTAAGGATTTCCCACTCCATTCAAACACGGGGGGAATTTTAACCAATCCACGAACTTGAAGTAAGGGATTTCCCCCCGGGTTTAAAAGAACCAAATCACACTCGCTTGGGGCGAGGAAAGGGGGAAGAGCTTTCCAAACGGTCTAGGCTTGGGATACGGGTATTATCGATGTAGTATCTGTGGGTTTTGTGAAAGCCTAAAAACGGGGGGAAGGGGTTAAAGGGGGGAAGGGGAAGGAGGAAAGGACAGAAAATCAAAAATGGGGGAAAGGGGAGGAAGTGATAAAAACCGATAAAGTAGGGGGGAAAGGGGAGATCGGGAAAGGGCGATGAGAAAGGGGTAAATAAGAGTTTTAGGGGGGAGGGAAAAGAAATTTAAAAGGCAGCTTTTGAATTTGTCAGATCCCTTTTTATTGATTTGACTGATTTTTAAAAAAGGTAATTACGGGGAGAAAACCTTTTGGAAATTAAAATGTGTAGGGTTTTAAAGTTTGACTATTTAAAAGATATGTGTGTTTCGT
>NC_051417.1:19680280-19680406 GCF_015228065.2 Penaeus monodon | reverse complement strand
CCCCACCAAATATATATAAATATAATAAAATATATAATATAATTATAATATATAATTTAATTTCATATTAAAAATTTAATAATATAATATATTATAAATAAATAAATTTAAATATTATAAATATTT
>NC_051417.1:19679919-19680002 GCF_015228065.2 Penaeus monodon | reverse complement strand
TTAAAATTGTTAAAATTTTATTTTATATATATATTATATATTATATATATATTTATATAAAATTAATATTGTTTTTTTTGTTG
>NC_051417.1:19679053-19679412 GCF_015228065.2 Penaeus monodon | reverse complement strand
CCCTTTCCAAAATATGCATATCACAGGGGGCAAAGGAACAGCATAGGGGCCCCCCTCAGGGAGAGAGAGGGGGATGGGCCCCAGGTAAGCGAGACGGGAATGAGAGTCTCTTTAGGAAAGGAGTCTGGTAAAGGTATCTGCGCCCGGGAAAAGCGACTCGAGAAATGGCAGCTTTTTTCCCGATATAAAAAGGGGAAGGGCTTTTTTTCAACCTTCATCTAAAACCTTGAAACGGTGGAAAAGGGGTAAGAAAATGGTTCTGGAATTGGGTTTTCATGAGGCCGGGGGAGCAAAGACGCGTCGCATACCAGCTAACCGAAGGACCAAGGGGATGGTTTACTTTCTAAGTTGTGTGTGTG
>NC_051417.1:19678258-19678380 GCF_015228065.2 Penaeus monodon | reverse complement strand
CCAATTTTTTTTCCTTTCCCCTTAAAATTAAAACCCCCTTATTAAAAAAAATTGGGGTTTAAAAACCCCCTTTTTTCAAAAAAAAACAAACAACTTTTTTGGAAAATTCGGGGGGAAAAAAA
>NC_051417.1:19677885-19678158 GCF_015228065.2 Penaeus monodon | reverse complement strand
CAAACCCCCCCCCAAAACAAAACCCCGAAAAAAAAATATATTAATTTGAAATAATAATAAAAAAAAAAAATAATATTAAAAATAAAATAAATAAAATTTAAAAAAAAAATATAAAAATAAAATTTTTTTTAAAAAAAATAAGTAGTATAGAGAGAAAGAGAGGAAAAAGAGAAGAGGAAGAAGGAATAAAAGGAGAAGATAAGGGGAGAATAAAAAAAAAAAAAAAACCACACAACACCAAAACAACACCCCACACCACACAAACAAAAAAAA
>NC_051417.1:19671464-19671606 GCF_015228065.2 Penaeus monodon | reverse complement strand
TTTTTAAAAAATTTAAAATTTTTTATTTATTTATATTTTAAAATATATTTAAAAATTTAAAACTTTTAATAAGTTTTAATTAATTTATTAATCATTTTTAAAAAATTTAAAAATTTAAAATGAGGAAGGGGGGCCCCTTCTC
>NC_051417.1:19670560-19670963 GCF_015228065.2 Penaeus monodon | reverse complement strand
GTATGAGTGACAGACAGAGCTAGAAATAGATACCTCAATTAAACGATGAGCAAATAAATGAACAAAAAAACAGAGGTGACTGTAGATAGGATGAAATACAGGTGCAATGGCGTCCACTGCAGAAGAATGTAAACAAAGAAAAAAACGAATGAAAACGAGAGAGACGCGGATAAGAAAGCAGGCAAGCTCTCCCTCTCCTCATTTAGCCATCATCCTTAAAAAAAATAATTATCCCTCCCACTATCTCATGTCCCACTCGCCTTCCCTATCCCTTATCTTCCTACCCTTGCCCATCCTATCACCCCTCCCCACCCCATCTTCACCCCCAGGCTCTGTGAATAGAGTCTGCGGCTTGCCTTCACCACGCTTGGAATCCTTGATTTAATCATCTCTGGATTTTCAT
>NC_051417.1:19670139-19670232 GCF_015228065.2 Penaeus monodon | reverse complement strand
ATAAACATACACACTTTCATTCTCTCTCGCTTACTTTCACTCCCCTTCCTAACTTCTAGCACTTACTCGCCTGTGCAACCGCTTTTAGACGAT
>NC_051417.1:19669883-19669980 GCF_015228065.2 Penaeus monodon | reverse complement strand
TATACTTCCTAAATAAATGCATTTTTTGAGTTCGGAGAAATACTAACGACCCTTAATAAATTGGTCCTTCTTCAAGCGACGACCGAAAGGCCTCACA
>NC_051417.1:19669739-19669822 GCF_015228065.2 Penaeus monodon | reverse complement strand
TAGTATTCTAAAACAAGAAGAAATTGAAAGATGGATTCTCTGAAAGTGAAAGTTGAAATTAGATTTTCACTGTATTCCATTAA
>NC_051417.1:19669371-19669703 GCF_015228065.2 Penaeus monodon | reverse complement strand
ATTCAAAACATACAAATCACTTATACAAAATATAAAGCCAGAGAATGCGAAAGCAAGAGAGACGCGCAGGAAGAGAAACACAAACCATAAATATCGCAAAAGCCGGGCCTGGCATGCCGCACGCAACGCAACACAAGAGCCCATTCACAGACAGTATTCGGAGCCGTGAGCGCATACTTCTCCGGTCTCGAAGAGGGAAGAGATCATTCATTAAGCGGGGCCCAGACGACAGAGCAGCCATCCATTCAAGCAGCCTGGGCGTCGAGTCGTGGGATTTGCATCGTAAGTTGTCTTGCAAGATTTCCTGTTTAAACGTGCGTGTCCAGGGTGTT
>NC_051417.1:19666595-19668050 GCF_015228065.2 Penaeus monodon | reverse complement strand
TTCATTAGACGACAACAAATATGACTAAATATCTCTCAAGTTACATCTACTCAAGCCCAAAAGGTCCGTGTAGTAAATACAAAAATATACAAAAGTACTTGAGTGTTTCAGGGATATTTAGCAAGAGGAAACGTTTTGCGATAAAAAAAAACACAAAAGTACGCAAAAACAGCTTGAATGAATTTCCTCTAAAAGTTCGCATCTGCTGACCAAACTTATTGTGAAAAAGAAAGAGGGCCAATAACATTAATTTGGGTTATCTTTCCCTGATATATTCTAGTACTCTACCGCATCAGCAATATCTTCTTCAAAATAATACTCCTTAAACTTTTTAAAAATTATAGTCTACCATTGTTATTTCAAACCGCTACTGCGCAAGTCCTTCAGCGTACCGTCGATATCGATCAGAAGCCTCCACCAACTCACCGAGGGAGGGTAACCTAAAAGCTGATTGTATAATGGGTTTAGCCTATGGGAGGATATAGGCAACCTGATGTGATAAGCGCACACGCCTCGCGGACACACCTTGACCAAGAATCTGTCTTGGTCTCTGAGGCGATCAAGCCTCGTCCTTCACCTTAATGGAACCTATCATCAGGAAGAAAAAGCGTCAGAGATCTTCTACTATGCGATAGTGACAGCCTCAACACCTAACTTGTGTAAACGTGATCACCAGCACCCACCCACACACGTCCTGGAAGTGAATAATGACTCTGAGACCAGCTAGCGTGACCAATATGCGTCTGGGAATAACGTCTAAACGGAGGTATTAATTTACAGAAGCGTGTGAATATTCTTAGAAATATGAAATATACGTACGTAACATCCAGACTGAGGAAAATTGGAATATATATTGTACAAGCCAAACTGACACTCACTCAGGGAGTTCAGTATTTTACTGCCATATAAAAATATAATAATGATCGTTTATATGTGCATTTAAAGGTAAAAATTAGGAAACCCATCTTAGGTTATCTCCCAGTCCCACGCCCAAGCGTCACTTACAGACCCATAAATATGGAATAGGTTAGTGAAATGCGGTAACTACCCCGCAGATTTTTTGAAGGTAAAATTCCTTTCATACTAGCTCTCCACTACTTTAGCAAATTGTGGGAAAACTTGATACCTGGTTATATAAAACCCTCCATGAGAGTTTTCTGGCGAAGGAGAGCAATAGCAAAATCGCACATCTAGTCCGAAAAAAGTATGGAAGTTGTGTATCGTAAACTTTGGAGGAGATATTGAATGTCGCCAGCAAACTTTTTGAGGGACACGAAAAGTCATCTAGACGAGAAAGTTAAGAGCGTCAGGGGATTAGGAGTCACATTAGATTATACCATAACCGTTGACTAACTTTTACCTCTAATGATGATTAATACGAGCAGTAGAATTTCTCCTTTTCTGGATTTGATTTTGTATATCGGTTTATAAACGTATATACTGTTATATCAGGAT
>NC_051417.1:19665248-19665337 GCF_015228065.2 Penaeus monodon | reverse complement strand
CAGCTAACGTCTAAGAGTTTTTTTCTGATTTTATCTTTAGATTAAATTTATCCATCGCGGATTCAATATTCTTATTTTACACTTTAAGG
>NC_051417.1:19664544-19665071 GCF_015228065.2 Penaeus monodon | reverse complement strand
TATCATTATTACTCATATTTTAATTGATTGATTTTTTGCTACAGAAGTCTTCTGTCATTTTGTTCTCTTGTTACCATCCATCTTATACCTTCCCTTACTGGCACCTGTGATTCTTTTTCCTTTGCCATTTGTATCCCAAGGTATTTAAAGTTGCCAACCTGCCTCACTCCTCTTCCATTTATCTCCACAACATGATATTTCTTCTCTCATGACCACCATTTCAGATCTTTCCGCATTCTGTTTTCATTTGAAACTTTACAGACTCCTCTACCATATAAAAACTTTTTTCTGCAGTTCTACGTCCGATTCTGCCATGCGTCTTACACCATCAGCATGGATGAGATCTCAGGGCACTTTTTTCTGATCCTTGGTGAACTTATTCTGTCTGTAAAATTCTCTGTCTCCTGCAACCACCAATACACCAACTTACTAGGCACAGAGTTATATGTTTTCCTAAAGTCCAGAAGGCCACATATTTTTTTCCAGTGTCATCTCCTGCAACTATCTTACCACAAAAATGACTAATG
>NC_051417.1:19664132-19664471 GCF_015228065.2 Penaeus monodon | reverse complement strand
CGTTACTCCCTTTACTATTGTCACTAATCTTCGGTATTATTTCTCTCAGTCGTATAAAGGAAAGTCACAAGTAAATGAAACGTAAATTTATGGAAAGCTCCAACAAAGATTTATTACTCCTCTTCATCTTAAAATCTTATTTCAGTCCTCCTTTTAAGAGAAAGAATTCTAGAACTGAAGACTGCGATTTTTTCAAGATTATTTAAAGTTGTCCCGACAACGCTGTGGATTAAGTTATTTTCTCACTTTTTCCGTTTATTTGAGAACATCTGGAGAAAGTACTTTCCTGACCTCACATTTTCGGAGTGCAAAACATGAGCTGTCATATTAAGAGAAAGT
>NC_051417.1:19663914-19664016 GCF_015228065.2 Penaeus monodon | reverse complement strand
GGCCTCCATGCATAGTTAATGAAAATCCAGAGATGATTAAATCAAGGATTCCAAGCGTGGTGAAGGCAAGCCGCAGACTCTATTCACAGAGCCTGGGGGTGA
>NC_051417.1:19663280-19663603 GCF_015228065.2 Penaeus monodon | reverse complement strand
CCGTAATTCAAGAAACATGAATGAAGTCTCTCCATCGGGGAACAATCTTACCAGGAATCAGGCCTTGATGTTAGGCATTGATGGTAGGCAAATAGGACGCGGACCGTGAGCCACAATACACTCGAGCACTGCACAATAGCTTGCGAAGACGGTGTGATCAGCGAAGCACATGACCGGAGGGATAATGCGATCGAATCCGCTTTGGGGAATACATTGTGGCACTTCGTTTTTTTCTTGTTTGTTTTTTTCATTTGTGTATTTTTTGCTCAGTTCGGTGGTTCATGGGTGAAAAAGAGGGGGGGGGGGACATGAGATTGTATGGA
>NC_051417.1:19662926-19663092 GCF_015228065.2 Penaeus monodon | reverse complement strand
ATGAAATAACAATTTGGGAAGAAGGATGAAGATGAGAAGAAGAAGAAAAAAAAAAGGGAAAGAGAATTTATATGACACAGAATCACAAATGCAATGCAAACGAAGAAGAGAAATTCATGGTAGATAAAAAGAAGGGAGATAAGAAAGACAACAAAGGAAAACCATA
>NC_051417.1:19661385-19661900 GCF_015228065.2 Penaeus monodon | reverse complement strand
GTTTTTAAAAAGGGGGGGGCCGGGAGGGAGGAGATTTTGATTTTAATAAGTGATGAATGGGAAATGTCCCTAAAAACCCCCCCCTTTAAAGTAAACGTAACCCCGGCCAAAGTCTTTTTCCGAAACCATTATGTCTGGGAAAAAAATCACGGGGCTTTTGCCCCTGAGGCCCTTACATTTTCTGAAAAACTACTTTCTTCTTCACATTGGCTTCTCCCTTATTCACTCTTTCCATAATGACTAGAGTAGCTGCGGGGATTGCCTGTCACTTGAATATAGAGAAGATTTTCTTTTCTCGTCGTAGTAATCAAGAAGAAAAACTTGGCAAGGGTTTTTTAAATTGCTTATTAAAAGGAGACCCCAATAAATTAAACCTACTGTCTTAAAAAATTTTAAAAAATTTTTAAAACAACCCAAAAAAACCAAAAAAAATCTGGGTAAAAAATAAAACCTGTCTCTAAATTCATTTTTCCAAATATTTTTTAATTTCCCGGTGTCTTTGGGATTTTCCCATA
>NC_051417.1:19659218-19659356 GCF_015228065.2 Penaeus monodon | reverse complement strand
TTTATAATTTTATTATAAAAATTTTCATTACACAAATACCCACCCCAACATATATTTTGTTTTTTTAAGTTTTCCAAAATTTTTATTGAAAAGAGGAAAGCAATGATTACATGACTGTCTTCAAAGTTTAAATATTTA
>NC_051417.1:19659120-19659195 GCF_015228065.2 Penaeus monodon | reverse complement strand
TCTAGGTACAAATAAAACCTGTCTCTAAATTCAGTTTCACATATTTGTCAATTTCCCGGTGATCATGGAAATTTC
>NC_051417.1:19658527-19658623 GCF_015228065.2 Penaeus monodon | reverse complement strand
ACAAAACCCCAACCCCCATAATTTTACTTAATATATAAAAAATTATAAAATTTTATATATTATTTTATTAAAATATAAAATATTTTAAAAATAAAA
>NC_051417.1:19657319-19657468 GCF_015228065.2 Penaeus monodon | reverse complement strand
GCTATTATTCTTCTTTGTGCTCCTTCCTTTCTTTCACCTTTGAGTGCAATCAAAAAAGCTATGCAACGAGTCAAAAGGTGATCAATGAGTGACCTGATGACCGTCCACCCAATTCGATCCTCTTCGACCTTCTTCGTCCTGATCCTCGT
>NC_051417.1:19655628-19655722 GCF_015228065.2 Penaeus monodon | reverse complement strand
TAAGTAAATAGAGTAGAACTCTATATGTTATATATTGTCAGTATTTATAAAAGTAGATAATAACCTTAACTATTAAAACGGATTGAAAGAATCC
>NC_051417.1:19655247-19655587 GCF_015228065.2 Penaeus monodon | reverse complement strand
GCGCAACGGTTTTGCAGTAAGTTTATTTCGCACTCAACCTTTTGAACATTTTCACTTTTAGAATGATTGCGTAATCTCTTGCTCCTTTTTCCTCAACGATTGCAGCCCTCATTACGTCTGGTAACGGCAACGAAAATAGAAAGGTTTGTCTTTATTTAGGTAACCGCCAGGCACTCCTAATTACCCCATTTTAGTCAGGGGTAAAGAAAGGGTAAAAGTGAGTGGAGCAGAGAAAGCAAAAGGAAAAAAAACGGGGCGTAGGAGCCTCAGGATTTTAGCTTTGAAGCTTCATCCCACATGGCCCCCTGTACAAGCGGTGGAGTTTTTGATGATTTATGGT
>NC_051417.1:19654953-19655217 GCF_015228065.2 Penaeus monodon | reverse complement strand
GATGTAGAATGTAACATCTTCATATTTTGCAGTAAATAACCGCATAGTCTTGCACTTTTTATCTACCATCAAAGGGCTCTTACCTTAATATACTTAAAACAGAGTACTTTTAGCAACTTGGGCTTTTGCCCAAAAGGCTGTACGATATGACTCTCTTCCGATAAAGATAAAGTGAATACAAGGTTATTCCACCATCCTCAGATATTTATTTAATATGCATGTAGGGATTGAGCATTTTGTATGTTGTATGAGTATTGTTGTTTA
>NC_051417.1:19653677-19654896 GCF_015228065.2 Penaeus monodon | reverse complement strand
TGTGATGACTTCATTTACAGTGGAGACGGAGGATACAATGTAGAATATTTTAAAAGGGTAAAGGCAATTTTCCTCGCAATTCACACGTAAGCGTTTTAGAAGGAAAACATGAATGCAGGGAGATGACAGTTTCTATATTTTTAGATCGAGTTTGTTAGACCAGTAGCAAGGCAATTTTAATTGTAGCGGCTCGAGCCATGTTTTTAAAAGCATAATGACCCTTTTATTTATTTGGCCTTTCTTGAGATAAGTGTCGTGCCGCTTTTTATTAGAAAGTTAGTTTTCAATTTCTGCCTCATTGCATGTTCCAACAACCTGCTTATAAAACCTGTACCAAAGTCACAATTCAGACTTTCAACTGTCTTTCAACCTTTGCTCAAAACATTCTTTCTCTTTTTGCCTCTTACTATTTTACTGTAACACATAAAAACTATCACATTCGCTTAATGAATTCAGATTTCATGTCACTGCCTGTCTTCATTTTTCAATAACTCTGATTAATAAACTTGTGAATGGTTTACATTACATTTCCTCATGTTATAATTGTACTAAGCCTTTCAAAAATTTTATCTATATTAATATTTTGTCCCCGTGTTTTTTTTCTTTCTCTAATTAAAGTCACAATTAAACTGATGTAAAATACTTTTTCTATTGATGTATAGTAAAATATCTAGACTTATTTTTTATATAGATTGTTATAGGAATCATTGTTTTTTCTTTCAGTTATTAAATTTAAAGGTATATTTTAAAAAAAGTTTTAAATTCGTTGTATCTTATACAAGTAAGATAAACATCCTGTATTTACTTAACCAATTAAAGGGGCTTTTATTTCAGTGTTGATATTTGTATCCTGTTATTATGAGTTATCGAACGCAAATGAACCAACGGCCCTTAAATTTTAAAAGCATTTCAAAAGGAAAAAAGCCATTTTTTGACATCATCAAATTTATAATCCCCTCACTGGGATTTTCCAAAAAACATGAGCTCGTTAAAACTTTGTCAAAAACATTATGTAACGACGGCCCCCCGTGGGTAAATGACTGTGTATGTGAACTCCTCCCAGCCAGCTGTAATGAGTTTTATTGTTTTCTATTACTCGATTATTTTACAAAAAAAAATTTTTATTAATTTTAAAAAATTGGCAAAAGCGTCCCTGAGTAGCGATCATGTCAGAAAGGGGAACATTATTTGCGAAATAAAAATGACAGATTTACGATGA
>NC_051417.1:19649241-19650485 GCF_015228065.2 Penaeus monodon | reverse complement strand
ACCCCTACCCATACACACATCAGTCTGTCAATCTGTCATGTTTATTTCAGCCAAATATATGTTCCCTTTCTGAACATGATCGCTACTCAGGGACGGTTTTTGCCCAATATTTTTTCAAAAATAAAAATTTTTGTTTTTATAATAAAAAACGAAGAAAAGAAACATGAGTGAAAACTACATTACAGACTGGCTAAGAGGAGTTACACATACACAGTCATTTACCCACGTGGGCCTGTCTGTTACATAATGCTGTGAGACAAAGTTTTAACTGAGCTCATGTTTTTTGGAAATCCCAGTGTACGGGATTATGGCAATATTGATGAGTGTCATAAAATGGTCTATTTCCTTTTTGCAATGCGTTTTGAAATTAATGCCGTTGGTTCATTTGCGTTCTGATAATCTCAATATATAATCAGGATACAAATATCAACACTGAAATAAAAGCCCCTTTAATTGGTTAAGTAAATACAGGATGTTTATCTTACTTGTATAAGATACAACGAATTATAACTTGGTTTACAATATACCTTTAATTAATTAGACTGAAAGAAAAAAACAATGATTTCCTAATAACAATCTATATAAAAAATAAGTCTAGATATTTTACTATACATCAATAGAAAAAGTACTTTAATCAGTTTAATTGGCTTTAATTAGAGAAAGAAAAAAAACACGAGGACAAAATATTAATATAGATGAATTTTTGAAATGGCTTAGTATCAATTATAACATGACGAATATAGTAATGATAAACAGCATTCACAAGTTTATTAATCAGAGTTATTGAAAAATGAAGACAGGCAGTGACATGAAATCTGAATCATTTAAACGAATGGAAGTTTTATTGTCAAAAAAGTAAGAGGCAAAAAGAGAAAGAATGTTTTGAGCAAAGGTTGAAAGGCCCGTTTAAAGTTTAATGGACTTTGGACAGGGTTTATAAGCAGGGTTTTTGGAACAGCAATGAGGGGGGAGAAATTTAAAAAACTTTCTAATAAAGCGAGCACGACAAAATTATTCAAGCAAAGGGCCAAAAGAATAAAGGCAGTTCAGTGTATAAAAAAATGGCCCAGCCCCTCAATTAAATTGCCGCTAGGTCTAAAAAACTCGATCAAAAAATATAAAACTTCTTCCCGATTTATGTTTTTCCCCAAACGCTTTTTGTGAATTGCGAGGAAAATTGCCTTTACCCTTTTAAAATATTCTACATTGTATCCTCCGTCTCCACTGTAAATGAAGTCATCACA
>NC_051417.1:19648912-19649150 GCF_015228065.2 Penaeus monodon | reverse complement strand
AAAGGATAATACATACTCATGCATTATAAATAAATATAGGATGGGGAAAACCTTGTATTACTTTATCTTTTTCGGAAGAGAGTCATATCGTACAGCCTTTTGGGCAAAAGCCAAGAAGCTCAAAGACTCTTAATTTTTAAATATATTTAAATGTAAAAAGGGCCTTGAGTGGTAGATAAAAAAAGGAAAGGGGCTATCGGTATTTACTGCAAAATATGAAGATGTTACATTCTACATC
>NC_051417.1:19648386-19648882 GCF_015228065.2 Penaeus monodon | reverse complement strand
ACCATAAATCAAATGCATCAGAACTCCATCCTTGCTTGTACACGTGGCCAATGTGGTGAATGAAGCTTCAAGCTAAAAATCCTGACGGCTCCCACGCCCCCGCTCTTTTCACTTTGCTTTCTCTGCCTCCACTCAACTTTTAGCCTTCTTTACTCCTGACATAAGAACTAGAGTAATTAGGAGTGCCTGGCGGTTACCTAAATAAAGACAAACCTTTCTATTTTCGTTGCCGTTACCAGACGTAATGAGGGCTGCAATCGTTGAGGAAAAAGGAGCAAGAGATTACGCAATCATTCTAAAAGTGAAAATGTTCAAAAGGTTGAGTGCGAAATAAACTTACTGCTTAAACGCGTTGCGCACTTTTTCCTGAATATATATTTATTTTCTATTTTTGGTTCTTTTAATCCGTTTTTTTAGAAGGTTTTTATCTATTTAAAATACTGACAAAATATAAACATATAGAGTTCTACTTATTTACTTTAAAATGTCGACATCG
>NC_051417.1:19646703-19646903 GCF_015228065.2 Penaeus monodon | reverse complement strand
AGGATCAGGACGAAAGGTCGAAAAGGATCGAATTTGGGTGGGCGGTCATCAGGGCACTCATTTTATCACCTTTGACTCGTTGCTAGCTTTTTTTATTTCATCAAAGGTGAAAGAAAGGAAGGAGCACAAAGAAAAAATAAAAGCATTTTACATACGTGAACACAAACACAGCAAATGTACACAGAAAGAAAGGAAAAAGA
>NC_051417.1:19645437-19645585 GCF_015228065.2 Penaeus monodon | reverse complement strand
GCTATTATTCTTCTTTGTGCTCCTTCCTTTCTTTCACCTTTGAGTGCAATCAAAAAAGCTATGCAACGAGTCAAAAGGTGATCAATGAGTGACCTGATGACCGTCCACCCAATTCGATCCTCTTCGACCTTCTTCGTCCTGATCCTCG
>NC_051417.1:19643052-19643819 GCF_015228065.2 Penaeus monodon | reverse complement strand
TAAAAAGCCCCTAATGAAAAAAGCGATGTACGTACATATTAAGTAAATAGAGTAGAACTCTATATGTTATATATTGTCAGTATTTATAAAAGTAGATAATAACCTTAACTATTAAAACGGATTGAAAGAATCCAATAAAATAGAAAATAAATATATATTCAGGAAAAAGTGCGCAACGCGTTTAAGCAGTAAGTTTATTTCGCACTCAACCTTTTGAACATTTTCACTTTTAGAATTTTTGGTAATTCTGTCCTTTTCCTAACGATTGCAGCCCTCTTTACGCTGGAACGGCCCGAAAAAAAAAGGTTTTGTCTTTATTTAGGTAACCGCCAGGCACTCCTAATTACTCTAGTTCTTATGTCAGGAGTAAAGAAGGCTAAAAGTTGAGTGGAGGCAGAGAAAGCAAAGTGAAAAGAGCGGGGGCGTAGGAGCCGTCAGGATTTTTAGCTTGAAGCTTCATTCACCACATTGGCCACGTGTACAAGCAAGGATGGAGTTCTGATGCATTTGATTTATGGTCATTACCTATAAATAACATTACTTCAGATGTAAAATTAAACATTTCTTTTTCAGAAAAACCGCTAGTTTTCCCTTTTTTTATCTACCACTCAAGGTCTCTTACACTTAATATACTTAATATACAGAGATATCTTGAGCATATCTTGGGCTTTTGCCCAAAAGGCTGTACGATATGACTCTCTTCCGATAAAGATAAAGTGAATACAAGGTTATTCCACCATCCCGATATTTTTTATATGATTATTTTG
>NC_051417.1:19641708-19642953 GCF_015228065.2 Penaeus monodon | reverse complement strand
TTGATGACTTCTTTTAAGTGGAGACGGGGGATCAATGTAAATTTTTTAAAAAGGGGGTAAGGAATTTCCTCGCTTTTCACAGAAGCTTTTTTAAAGGAAAACAAAATGCGGGGAGATGACAGCAAATTTTTTAGATCGAGTTTGTTAGACCAGTAGAAAGGCAATTTTAATTGTAGCGGCTCGAGCCACTGTTTTATACAGCATGAACTGACCTTGTATTCTATTGGCCTTGCTTGAGATAATGTGTCGGTGCTCGCTTATATTAGAAAGTTAGTTTTCAATTTCTGCCTCATTGCATGTTCCAACAACCTGCTTATAAAAAACCCGTACCAAAGTCCTTTGCTCAAAACATTCTTTCTCTCACAATTCAGACTTTCAACTGTCTTTCAACCTTTGCTCAAAACATTCTTTCTCTTTTTGCCTCTTACTATTTTACTGTAACACATAAAAACTATCACATTCGCTTAATGAATTCAGATTTCATGTCACTGCCTGTCTTCATTTTTCAATAACTCTGATTAATAAACTTGTGAATGCTGTTTATCATTACTATATTCGTCATGTTATAATTGATACTAAGCCATTTCAAAAATTCATCTATATTAATATTTTGTCCTCGTGTTTTTTTTCTTTCTCTAATTAAAGTCACAATTAAACTGATGTAAAGTACTTTTTCTATTGATGTATAGTAAAATATCTAGACTTATTTTTTATATAGATTGTTATTAGGAAATCATTGTTTTTTTCTTTCAGTCTAATTAATTAAAGGTATATTGTAAACCAAGTTATAATTCGTTGTATCTTATACAAGTAAGATAAACATCCTGTATTTACTTAACCAATTAAAGGGGCTTTTATTTCAGTGTTGATATTTGTATCCTGATTATATATTGAGATTTAGAAAGCAAAAAAACCAACGGCATTTTTTCAAAAACTTTCAAAAAAGGAAATAGACCATTTTATGACACTCATCAATATTGCCATAATCCCGTACACTGGGATTTCCAAAAAAAGGCTCAGTTTTAAAACTTTGTCCACGCATTTGTAACAGACAGGCCCACTGGGTAAATGACTGTGGAGTGTAAATCCTTTAGCCGTCGTAATGTATTTTCACCTGTTTTTCTATTTACTTCGATTTTTTTATACAAACAATAATGTTTTATTAATTGAAATAATATTGGCATAACGGCGTCCCTGAGTAGCGATCATGTTCAGAAAGGGAACATATATTTGGCTGAAATAAAC
>NC_051417.1:19637434-19637709 GCF_015228065.2 Penaeus monodon | reverse complement strand
CGTATTTATAAGTAGTGAATATGAAGTATTCTCTCAAAGGCTAAATTGTATCTAAAACATAGACAAACACAAAGAGAAAATGTGAGCTTAATGATACACGTCCAAAAGAAAAACATGTGGTAAAATAAAGTATGATAAGGAGATACAGTAATTAGTGTAGGGTGATAGCCGACCTCACGCGAACACAGTGCTGCTCATCTCCGCACAGCCAATACCTGCTGGGAATATATCCGAGAGAAGAAGGTTTGGGAAAAACGAACAAAAACAACGACCGA
>NC_051417.1:19636881-19637144 GCF_015228065.2 Penaeus monodon | reverse complement strand
TCATCACAAATATAAGTAAAAATAATAAACATCAAGATCCTGTCAACACTGATCAGGCAGAGAGTATGACACTTTTGCCCTGAAGTGTTGACATGCACTCGCAGACCCCATGACCTCATGACGGCAAAGAGCGACGCTTATATTACAGTCTGTGGGGCTAGAAACAAAGGAAGGGGGGCACAGAAAAACAAGGTGAAGGAGGACGAGGAAATAAACGGACTTGATTAAAGAACGGAAGAATAGATGAAAACATATACAGTCTA
>NC_051417.1:19635636-19635891 GCF_015228065.2 Penaeus monodon | reverse complement strand
TTCAAAATAGGTGTGTGTATACACGTGTATGTCCTTAAACACACATATATATTTCGAGTCTTTACATGCTTGTGCGCACAAAGAACTACAGTCTACATATAGTAGGGAAAACTTATCCGTATATAATGCAAGAGAAAGAGGGCGAGGGAAGAGTAGCAGGTCCGCAGGAGTGTCGGCAAAGAGGTTCTCTTGAAAACGCTGACACTTTTCTGGGGCAAAGGAATATACACGTATTGGGTGACTCCATGACCCTAG
>NC_051417.1:19634952-19635499 GCF_015228065.2 Penaeus monodon | reverse complement strand
CTTGGGGAGCTCTGAGATCATAATAACGTCCACATTCGTAGGGCTTTTATACAAATCGTACTTTTTCACTGATCGGGCAGTTGTGCAAGTAAATCAACTAATACTGCAGCGCTGGTAGTCGTAGAGATCGCTAACGAAATGTTATTTTTTGTCCTTATTATTTCGTGTGGCTCAGCCGCTGACGGGATATAGACATCCCTCGCTCACGCTGCCGAGATGATTTTCTGGAGGGTTGAAATAGGTCTCATTTAAAAGATGGCAAAGGGGATGCCGAATACTACGAGCGCATGTACGGGTGTATGCGTGTAGGTTGCAAAGAACACATATCCACGAGCAGTTTGCATTAACACCTGTGCCACCTCAGCACTTCGTTGTATAGTACCATTCGTAGTACCATTCTCCCTTTCTTAACAGTCCATTACCAGACCTGGAGAACCTGCCTTCAACAACATTCTTGTCACATGCGATTGTTTACATGAACAGAGCAAAATACCCTGTTGTTCCATTACCTTTTCCCACACCCCTCACCTCAACTAGAGTGCTAGAG
>NC_051417.1:19633704-19634929 GCF_015228065.2 Penaeus monodon | reverse complement strand
CGCCGTCCTTTGCGTCTTCCTCTTTCTCAGTTCCCTTCTTTTTTCTTTCCCCTTTTCTCCCCTCTCTCCTGCGTCTCCTTTTCTCTCTTTCCCCTTCTTTCCGTTCGTCCTCTCCTTTCTCTCATTCTCTCCACTCGTTATTTCCCCTTTCCCTCCTCGCTTTGCTCTCTTACCTTCTCTTCTCTTTCCATTCTCATCCCTCCCCCCCCACCCTCTTTCCTTTTCCCTCCTCTGCTTTTATCCACTTCACCCCTCTCCTTTCATTCCTCTCTTCCACCCTTTTCCCTTTCCTCCTCTCCCTCCTCTCCCCTGTGTACCTCCACACCCCTCACCTCTTCGCGAACCCTTTTAAAATCCAGGGGATATTTACCTTCGGGCCAAAGATACAAGAATGTTTGTTTGCTCCTCTGATTCTTTTTTTGCCAGCCCTAAGGGTGTTGACTACTGGGAGCTTTTCCAGCTGTTTGTGTGTGCTTCTGCTCTTTTTCCACGATGTTGTGAATTTATTTATTTTCGTCGTCTTCGTCTACTTGTTTTCCATTACTTGCCATTGAAATTTTATTCCTATTCTTAATCTTTCCCGAAACAAGACGAGAGCATTTTTAAATAGCTGCAACATCAGTATGAATCCATCTGTATGCATATCCAATGAACCATCAGCATTTATTTTATATGTGAAATGTCTTGGAAGTAAAGGTTACGGAAGTCAGACAGGCAAGCAAGGTCGGAAGCTTGGTTGAAAGAAAGCATTTGAGAATAGCTAATGAACCTGCGAAAGCATTACAGAATCCAGTATGATTGCAGACTTCAGTGCAATTACAAGCTGCAATCTAATTACAGATATCAATTAAAATGAAGGATCAAAGTTCGACTTCGGCAGTGTTTCAGCTAGTCCTTACGACAAGCCCGCTTAGGCGATAACTGTGTTTCCTAATGAGTGATTTTAATCTCTGTAATTTTTTAGCTTTTTCGAGAATTTGTGGTCAGCGGAGAAGAAATACACTGATGGTGTATCTAACGTAGATAAGCGATTATAAATCTTATTTTACGGAGGAGAAAAAAAAGAGAACGAAATTATTTCTTAATAGATAAACATTTCATTGTTTTTTTTCCCAAAATGAAGCCAATAAAATACTTCAAACATATAAAGTAGTCTTCGAAGGGATTTTTTTCCTTTCTATCACTTCTAACTTAATGCTTATCTAGAGTCGTTTTATTATTCTGG
>NC_051417.1:19625577-19625860 GCF_015228065.2 Penaeus monodon | reverse complement strand
CCATATAAATACACGCACGATCTTGTCCCCATATAGAGGGGGGATGAATATTTTTGTAAATAGAGTCAGGGGGACAATTTTCATAACATGCATGGGGTCTTTTTAAAATATTCATTTTTCGAATATAAACAAAAAATATTGACCATTTTTTGGAAAATAGCTGAATACAGTATTTCATAGAATACAGAGGCATAAACAAATAACATCGAAAAGTGTTTTTTCATGCCATTTGGGGGGGGGCTCTTCTTCAGTGCCGAGGATGCTTTTCCACAATGCTCACGCG
>NC_051417.1:19623894-19624329 GCF_015228065.2 Penaeus monodon | reverse complement strand
AAACGAACACCTTATTTTAAATAGGTGTTTGCTGTGGTGCCCCCGCGTGAGCTTTTTGGGGGCGAAAAACATCCCCCGGCACATGAAGAAGATCTCCCCAATGGCATGATAAACACTTTTTCGATGTTTTGAATTGTTTTTATGCCTCTGTACTTCTATGAAATAATGTTTTCAGCTAAAACCCAAAAAGGGCCCAATATGTTTGTTTTTATATCGAAAAAATGATTTTTTGAAAATGACCCTTTTCATGTTTATAAATATTTTCCCGTGACTCAAATCAAAAAACCATATTCATCCCCCCCTCTATATGGGGACAAGTATCGTGCGTGTATTTATATGGATATATAAAATGTACTACATACATACTACTTTATTACCAACACAGTAAAAAACCCCAAAACTATTTTAAACCCACAGCCCTATACTGTATTCCCT
>NC_051417.1:19606675-19606877 GCF_015228065.2 Penaeus monodon | reverse complement strand
TATTATTTTATTTTATGTATAATTCCCCCATTATAGTGAAATTATATATTAATAAATAAATGTTTATATTTTATATTTTATTTTTATAATATCTATATATTTTTTTAATATATATTATTATATTTTATTTTTTTATTTTTTATATTATTTATATTATTTATTTTTTTATATATATTTAATATAAAATATTTTAAATTATTAT
>NC_051417.1:19606075-19606576 GCF_015228065.2 Penaeus monodon | reverse complement strand
AAATTTTATTTGTTTTTTGCCCAAAATTTATAGTATAGTATTTTATTTTTTTTTTTTTAATTTTTTTTTTTTTTCCATTTTTATTATTATAATTAAATATTTTATTATTTTTTTTTTATTTTATTTATTTATTTTTTTATATATTTTAATTTTTTTTATATTTATTTTAATTTGTATATATTTTTTTTAATATATAATATATATTATTTTAAATTTTTAATAAATTAATATATATTATTTTATTATTTATTCTTATAGTTATATTAATTATTAATTTTTTATTATATATTATATTATTTATAATTTTTAATTTTTTATATTAATATTTATATTACATATAATTTTTTATATTCTATTTTTATTTTTTTTAATTTTTATTTTTTTTTTTGTTTTTTATATTAATTTATTTTATTTTTTTTATTTATTTTTTTTTTTCTATTTTTGTTTTGTTTTTTTTCCCATTTTTTCCCTTTTTTTATTTTTTTTATTTTTTTTTGTTTT
>NC_051417.1:19605824-19606041 GCF_015228065.2 Penaeus monodon | reverse complement strand
TTTTTTTTTTTTTTTTTTTTTTTTTGGGTTGTTTTTTGTTTTTTATGTTTTTTTTTTTATTTTTTTTTTTTCTTATTATTTATTTTTTTCTATTTTTTTTTATTTTTTTTTTTTTTTTATTTATTTTATTTTTTATATGTTTTTTATTTTATTATACTCTTGTGTGTTTTTAATTTTTTTTTATATTTTATTATTTTCTATATTTTAATTTATTTTT
>NC_051417.1:19601173-19601258 GCF_015228065.2 Penaeus monodon | reverse complement strand
CATTCATTAAGCCTTCGTTAGTAATTCAAAAATTAATGCACCACTGAAAAATAACTTTGTTGTGCCTCAGTTAAATTATTTTAAA
>NC_051417.1:19601015-19601136 GCF_015228065.2 Penaeus monodon | reverse complement strand
AAAACTATTTCACAGTCTCAAGGACTTTACAGGAAGTACGGACAATAAAAAAAAGAAAAGAACTTCCTGACGAAAAATTATTGATGACTGATATTAGAATAATTAGGCTAAAAAAAAAAAA
>NC_051417.1:19599668-19600016 GCF_015228065.2 Penaeus monodon | reverse complement strand
ATAATTGTCATCATTGTCATCAACTAATTATCATTTTGTCATCACTAACCATTATAACCCTTGTCTATTATTTATTCAACATATCTATGATATTAGAGCCTTGAGGATGAGGTATTAAACTACAGTTTAACAATAATACCCTCATTTCCCACGGCAAATCGTATCCCTCTCCGTCTTAGCATCAGAAAACTTGATTACAGTGTGATCATTTCTCAATCGTTGGGATTAATGCTATCGCAAGTCAATCTCCAAGTCTGATCTGTGTTGCGATAACTTAATGCTCAGGTGATGCATTTCAAGCTTCGTAATTTCCGGACTAATTGCTCCTCGTTATATCACTTCTCCTCG
>NC_051417.1:19599473-19599596 GCF_015228065.2 Penaeus monodon | reverse complement strand
GTACTCTGAACATTTAGATACATTTTCGTATATCTGGGGTTTATAGATATATAATATATCATACATATTCAAATGAGGATTAAAGTAGATTAGTTGAAGATACAGAAGAAGTTTCTGCCTTAT
>NC_051417.1:19597986-19599399 GCF_015228065.2 Penaeus monodon | reverse complement strand
TTTCACCGTCAGTATTCAGACTGGTTTTCAGACCTATAATATATAAAAACTGCATATACAACATTCTGCATATACGTACATGTACACTATATTTGTAATACTACATAAACAACAACACTTGCACATATAAAATGTTATATGCAGTCACTCAAAATTCAGAGAGGGTGATATTCAGACTTTAAGACTGCGGACTTGAAGAGTAGGAATTCTCACACTTAAGTTTCTTCAACTTCAAGTCTTTTCCGACGTAAAGAGCACGAGATAGACCTTCGCAACATGTACTTGGTATTTGCAGGAACGTTATTGCATTCACCGACCCGTTGAATAAAACCCTCATTGCCTCCAGATTTCCAAAGTGCATGTACCTATTGAACGTGACGTCAGTTTTCAAGGTACAGAAGACAATGGAACAGGGGCAAGGGGATAATAAGATATTCTTTACAGGAGCATCATATTACAGGATTATTCTTGCCCCACACAAGTCAATAAGGTTAAACTGTCCTTGATTACCGGTTGCTTCTCACCCATGTCATAATACGCTAAGCTCAACTTATGGTCATCCTGTGAAAAATAAAATATTCTTGTATTCTAAAATCATCTCAGAGTATTCAAGCACAGATATGATCAATGGCAGTTTAAAAAAGAAATTCATCACTATACAAGAAAGTTTTATGGGAAGATTTATATATTCTTATACAGTGTCGTGTTATCGAAGTTACTTTTATGTGTACGCTTACATAATGCAATAACGTATTTTTTAAAATAGAAACTTATATACCCTTCTTGACAAGAACTCATCGAGTGCCCATGGAGATTATCTGTGATACTCTAGAAATAATTTATGTTTGGGTAGCCAGTCTGGATTCTGGTTAGACAATGTCTTTGTATGGCGGAGTGGTTTGACTCTCACTCGTGTTTACCGCCCTGTGAGAGTGAGTTCAGGTCCTTGTCAGGGAGGGTAAATAAGTTTCTTCGTAAAATGGGTTCTGCATTCTTCCTTTATTCATACAGAAATAAATGTGTGCTTGTAAGCGTCTGTTTCAATATCCTTCTTTTCCTTCCATGTCTCTGTTTTTCTTACTTTTCTTACTAATATGTTGCTGATACTTTCCTTCTTTAGTACTATTGCTTCTGAGCAAAAACAAACATTAATGTCGTTATTGTCTACAGTCTTAGCCTCCCATAAAATATAGTCACAGTGCGGAGACGATAGAGATTACACAGTTAAAAGACAAAGAGAAGGAAGCTGGATCTTGCACCATCAAACTGTCTAATGGGTTTTCTCTCTCTCTCCGTTTCATACACAAAAGGATCTTCCATTTCTGTAGACTTAAAGGATGATTCTTTTATCTCAGCTTTCCCGTTTCCAGTTTTCCATTTGAGAGCGCAAGTCTCAGTATTCAGAAATGGCAT
>NC_051417.1:19597666-19597801 GCF_015228065.2 Penaeus monodon | reverse complement strand
ATAAAATAAGTAAGAAAAGTAATATGTAACATACTTTCATACACCGGTTTCCCAAGCACTTGCCTGTACACAGATATCAATATCTGCTCATGATTTACCGTAAAACCTACCTCTCTATTTCTTATAAAGGTTCTG
>NC_051417.1:19597419-19597521 GCF_015228065.2 Penaeus monodon | reverse complement strand
CCAATCAACATGCAACAGCGGGAGCATTATACAAGATCTTGGGATAAAGAAGTTCTCGCATTTACTACACTTTTTGTCAATCGAGAAGAACCACTTTGAGCT
>NC_051417.1:19596627-19597390 GCF_015228065.2 Penaeus monodon | reverse complement strand
GAAATAATCTTTCGTTGCGAACCTAAGATAAATAGCATTAGAACTTAACAGAAACAGCTTTCTTTTTTATATTGTTTTTCACTTTCATATATTGTTATTTAATTTTTGATACTGTAATGTACATGAAGCATTTCATATCTTTAACAGGATGATAAAATAACATTGTAATGGATGAAAACGCTTGTCTTTCCATGAGCTTATGATATAATTATTTGATGATATACTCTAGTAGCAATTACAGTTAAAATTAGGATAAGTGCAAGACAAGACAGAAAGTGTTATATGTAATCCAGAAAACCAATGCATTATGTAATTATACCACTATGCTTAGTATTGTTCAGAGTAGAATAAAACTAAAAAGATGTATATAATAGGAATGCGAAATGTTGATATTAACCATTTGGTGTAATGTCCACATTCATGTACACAAAGGCATGCGTGTATGTTAGCAGGTACTGAAAATCTCCTTGTTTTCAACGAATGTTACCGTCACAGTAATATGTATATGTAATATGATATGGTATGCAAATATTATCACTATCTCTACCAACCGGTGAAATGCCCTCGATCTGTTCAAGACAATGCAGATCTATTATATTTTCACATTCTGACTGCAAATGATAAGCTAGCCGGAAAGTATTGCCCGAAATACTAATGTTTGATTCATCTTAAGACAATGAAGCACGAGAGTTTTCAATATGATTATCTAGCTTTGTATTTTTACATTGTGTTTCATTTTGACTAAGTATATACTTGAAAAGAC
>NC_051417.1:19596020-19596593 GCF_015228065.2 Penaeus monodon | reverse complement strand
CGGGAATACAGACCAACTCTTTCTTTCTCAGTGCAAGTGCCTCTTACTCTTATAATAAAACGGGTTATTTCTAACACTACTGACCAAACGCACCAGAGCTTCCACCTTATGCTCCAAAATCTAAGCTCTTAGCTCGGAATGTCTGAGATCTGCTTATAAAACTTCTAAACTCTATATTCTTCACAATCTTCATAGTCATATTTGAAATTATTTTCTCTGGCGTCCTTCTAACTTTCAATAACTTTGGCTAAGACAGGAAAGTTATTCTAGTTGTCTACTTCAAGACAGATATTACATACCATGAATCTTCCGACTAATTTGCATCAAGAACGTCTCGGACTCACTCTCCTTCGGAAGAAAATGAAGAAGTAAAACGTCTTCAAGACAAATGGGAAAGGATGACGGATTTTTCTATTGATTTATTGAACCTAAATGATTTCTCTGCATCCCTCTCTCTAAACTTTAGATATTCTACATATGAGATAGAATGAATTAAAGACAAAAGTCAATATAATCTGGGAAATTTCGTTCATATCCGTGCAGTCAAACAGTTATCAATAAAGGCATAGAATA
>NC_051417.1:19595659-19595764 GCF_015228065.2 Penaeus monodon | reverse complement strand
ATATAAATTTCTTTATACTTACAAGTGTAATGTCTAGCAAAGGAGTACACATGGCTAGAAGTCTCGGTAAACAAAAACAAACTCTCCTTCCCCCTTCCCGCCAGA
>NC_051417.1:19594110-19594328 GCF_015228065.2 Penaeus monodon | reverse complement strand
CACAATGAAATGCGTAATCAACGAAACTGCCAGAAAATTATGAACGGAAGAAATCTAAATTCCGAAAGAAATTACAGTAACTTTCAAAACATTAATGGAAGGGAACTAAAAATGTGCATTTTTTTTAACAATCTAAACTCATGGCGAAATTTGAAAATCATCTTGCAAATCGGGTAAAAGCTTATTAATTATTTTTTCTCTGTTCATTATTTTTCGAA
>NC_051417.1:19592466-19592901 GCF_015228065.2 Penaeus monodon | reverse complement strand
TACTACTAGCGACTTTTGAATATAACTACAACATATTTTGATAAGCACATATTTAATGAACATGAGCATATATGCAGTGATTTAATTTAGCTCACAGGAGAGGGAATAAAGACGGGAACCAGGAAAGTAGATGGGAAAGTCTCGGTTGATGGCCCCGAAGAAAAGTTGTTTATGGCCATCATTTCCGCAAATTGGAATTCTTGTAAACCTTTCTTTTGCAGCGGAATTTTGAGCCACTTTGTACTGTGGGTTATCTCAATTTTTAACTCTGGTTGGCGGATTTCTATCTTTCATTTTTTAAGTTTATTTGTCTTTGTTTACATCTATGCACATTTATTATGCTATCTTTTTTATTATATATCTATGGCATAAACGGTATGAAATTATTTTAGAATGCAGACACATACATGTGGTGTTGGTATGTGTAAGTTCATG
>NC_051417.1:19591992-19592216 GCF_015228065.2 Penaeus monodon | reverse complement strand
TGGCATTAAACAAGATTAAACAGTATTTCCTCCTGGATTACTTCTAGCAAAGCTTTGTTTCCTGAGTGGCATACTACCTTCCCTCGTCCCTTCTGTGTTTCGCTTATTTTTCTACTTCAACATTCGCAGAACCATAAATTCCGTAAAGGATATGGCCATCTCCTTACACTTAGTAGATGTTCCTTCTCCTCATCAGTCAGAAGGTTAGAGTTCCACTGGTCCTA
>NC_051417.1:19591655-19591820 GCF_015228065.2 Penaeus monodon | reverse complement strand
AAGTTGATAGCTTTCAGTTTTGGGTCACCTCTTGTGAAGCTATAACAAGAGCAGTAGGTACAGTCTGTTTGTTTATGATATTGTTCCCCTCTTAAAAGGGGTTTCCCGGAGCGTAAGAAATGGTTTCACGGTTCAGTTATGGATGCCTCCCTTGGCGCTCAGGCA
>NC_051417.1:19588491-19588755 GCF_015228065.2 Penaeus monodon | reverse complement strand
TTTAAAAAATCTTTTTGCTTTTTTATCGCTACGCTTCTGTGTTTTGTTTGTTAGGCCGGACGCTGAGCAAGTCATTTGAAAATATTAATCATATGAATGGTTTAGATATATGTGTAGTACATGCTTAAAGGTATACAGACGCTGTAAAGAAGTGGGAAAGGGAAATAGTTTAGTTTAGTAGTCTCTACCTGTGATATCTGACATGTGTATAATGAAATTTGTATTTCTCTTCAGGTTGAAATAAATTATTACAGTTGGCCAAAA
>NC_051417.1:19586776-19588011 GCF_015228065.2 Penaeus monodon | reverse complement strand
GAAAATCAGAAAGGAAATGGGAAAAATGGGAAATATCCAATAAAAGAAAGTGGGGACAATAGCTCCAATCTGTAGATTAAAGCTGTACAAAGCTGACTTGCAAATTGCTTCCCTGCATTGCAACAGCCCACAATATCCTCCGGTTTCCGTGCCTTCGGCCACGACCCCGAAGAAACTGCGCGTGTAGAAAATTGTAATGTTGGACGGACACATGCACTGACACATTCTTCCTTAGGTGAGATACAGATACAAGTCTGTTTTATAAATTCCTAATGAAGAAAATGATGAAATAAGAAATTTCCTAACATGCTGTGATACATTCTTTCTACAAGTCAGTCCTAATAAAAAAAAAATGATGAAATAAGAAATCTTATAACATCGTTCTCTTCCAAAGGAGTTACGTATCACAATTGTATCATATTAGCCTTTAAGAAGATCATGGAAGAAGGTTGCCAGGCTTACGAGGCGATTCTTGTTATTGTTTCATCTTAACGCCGGGCCAGTGCGAAAAGAATTATGAGAATCCTCATAGAACAGCCGTATAAATAACTATCAAAACCTCCCTCCAAAAGAAAAGAGCGTTTAAAATGTGCAACAGAAGGATATGCTATAAAAAAGGATAACATTATTTTTTTTATCAAAGAGTGGACATCAGTTTGATATCAAAGAACGTTTAACATATAATTTATTTCGTACCGTATGTAGACGTGATATCAAACTGAATGTGCATTGATCCCGGTTTGAGGAATTAAAAGCAAGCAATTCTGAAATTGAGCAAAACAATATGAAAAAAGAAAACAAGCTGAACAAAAATCACTAAAACATTTTATCTTCATTTACAAAGTCGTCAGCGAAATATAAACATCTCATCAGGAATTTTCAGTATTTTTTTTCTTTTTTCTATCTGCGTTCCATGCTAAACATCTCATTTTCCTTGGCATACTATTTGTATTTGAATCATATTGTGGAGATTTTGAATAGGACTCCGTGTGTGTAAATGTGAATGAAAAGTTTGAATATCGACTATAGTAAGATTAGATAGTAAGTAGAGTTATATATAAAAAGGAAAAAAAAAATAGAAGGGACCGAACGAGAAGAGATAGATAATAAGACAGTGAATGAATGAAATATTTTTTTATTAATGTATACTAATAGATATATAGTAGTAGATAATATGATAAAATGATATGAGAAGAAGAAGTGGAAATAGATGATATGGAGAAGAAAGCAGAGAG
>NC_051417.1:19585365-19585661 GCF_015228065.2 Penaeus monodon | reverse complement strand
TAGGAGGGGGGGTCTTGGAGGGGTATATGTGTGTGTTTATAAAAGTACATAAAAACTGATTACTGTATTTTTTTCCAAAAACAAATTTAAGATATAATGATATTCCTCGTGTAAAACAGATGCCTTAGAAATGCAATAGAATGTTAAAATACCATGCTTAAAAGCTTATTTTGTATCGATTCATACACTATGATGTATCAGACACAATATCTGTCTATATCCCAAGCACGTGAACGTTTCGTATCTTTTCTTTTGCTCTCTGTCTGCCTGCATATCCAATTGTTTACACACACAAA
>NC_051417.1:19583042-19583881 GCF_015228065.2 Penaeus monodon | reverse complement strand
AAGATTTTGCTCTGCCTATGCATGGAAGTATAAACGGGCAGTGATATGCATATTTGATTACCAGGGATGCTTATTCTGTGCTGATAGCCTAGGGTTCTGGAGCCCCTCTTGTTGAATCCCGTGAAGGGACGAAGTTTCACGGCTTAAATCAAGAAGCCTCATTTCGCTTTGAAGAGGATGTGTACAAAATTAGGAGTTTAAGCTGATATATATACACCCGAGACACGCGCCAAAGGATGGAGTTTGGAGAACGTTATTTTGATCTTCGAATTATTAAAAGCGAATAAGGTTCAGTACAAAAGCAGTACCGTAATCCCTTTTCTATGCCAGTGAGCACAGACACCTGACTACTTCACTACACGTAGGAAAAGCATTCTGCACGGTACTGTACATGCATATGCAGGAACATATTCTCTGTCAGGTGATATGCAAATATGTTTCTATCAGAGGAGAAAGGAAATGATAGAAAATGATTCGCGGATTCAATTATTGTTAGCAGTTATTTAGCTGCTAAAGCATTGTTGAACATATCAGGTTTTCATTTTAACCTTATTTACAACGCAATTTAAAGGATGAATGTGCAGTAAAACGGTTACATATGACGTTAGAAAGATTAATATGGATTTTGTATACTCTTTAGCCTTTATACGTAAACACAGAATGACAAAAAAAAATCATACAATCGTCATTTTCAGATAATGCTTATGTTTAGTCCTTTCCATATGCTGATTTGCCTTATATAAAAATAAATAAATGTAGCTCTTGCACAATATTTTTATTCCATGCACTATGAATCTTTCATTTTATGCTGACCCTTCATATTTTCATTTTCTGACAGC
>NC_051417.1:19582906-19583007 GCF_015228065.2 Penaeus monodon | reverse complement strand
TTCTTCAGGGTTTTCATCTATATAATCTAAAGGAATTTCTAGAATTCACATTTTCAGCAACTGGAAATAAATGATCTAACAAGGCAAATAGTTTTAGTTCA
>NC_051417.1:19580530-19581386 GCF_015228065.2 Penaeus monodon | reverse complement strand
GAAAATAACAGACGGGGAAAGAGAACAGGAGACTACATAACAAAACCTTAGTCTAATGCAACAAAAATCCCCTCGCCCCCCTAAAAAAAAGTTTATGGCTGTCATTTGAGCAAATTGGAGTACTTGTATTTTTTTTCTCAGCCAGTGACGTTTGGCAGATTTGTACTCTGGTTTAGCTTGGTGTGTTTCCACCGCACTTTACTTTATTTTCACTCATTGTAAGTCAATATTTGGAAGCATATATTCATTCATATGTAAAAAAATAAAAATAAAACAGAACGATGTGATGGCATTATCTTAACGTATTTCGGATTACTATGATAAAGTAGACGCTTCATCAGAGTCACCCTTTTTATGCTGATTATCACTTCAGTTTTGCATTCTTTCTTGAAATATTTGTACATGGTACATCGTAGGATGTAGGGTATAAATGTGGTAAATGATTCCTATTTTGATAAAGCCTATAAAAAAGAAAAAGGCCATAATCAAATGTAACATATGTTGAGAGCAAGGAGACATGTTGAACCTGAGGAACATTTACTTGGCCAAGAAATCGTAGAACAGGTACGAGTATGAATGACCTAATGCTTTTGATGACCTGCTGGATCGCCTTTCCATAGACAATCAATTTCGAAATTTGTGCAATAGCTCAACCAATCTTTAATATGTATTACTTCTTTTTGGCGAAAGCTGCTGAATTTCGAAAACTGTTTGAGTGTAATTTCCACCAAATCTTGATACAGTTTGATGCAGCAACACTGCTCACCGCAAGATGTAAAGATTTTGTTCTCACAAAATGACGCTCATCGGTTCCCTACCATGAAAGGTTCATATGACGAAGCTTTAAAAATCAGTA
>NC_051417.1:19580338-19580477 GCF_015228065.2 Penaeus monodon | reverse complement strand
ACATACACACACAAACACATAATATGTAGGTAGAAAAACACAGTTAAAAAAGCAAAACCATAATCTAGCAGTTAGACAACATTCCAAAATCTTCCCGAGTCTTTCCATCAACATTCGAAGGTACCACGCTATAAATCCA
>NC_051417.1:19579953-19580105 GCF_015228065.2 Penaeus monodon | reverse complement strand
TTCGTAGTCAATGCTTTCCTGAACGCGGTCCTTTCTCTACTTCAAGAATCGGCGAATCGTAAAGACTCTTTCGGTCATGTTCTACCCAGCGGGTGTCCCTCGCTCTTTCTCTCTCGCCTGGATTTACTTTGCCTTTATGTGCGAGGGTAAGA
>NC_051417.1:19578620-19578886 GCF_015228065.2 Penaeus monodon | reverse complement strand
TCGCTGTTTTGGGTTTCCACGTGTGAAGTTAAAACAGCGGTAATATGCCTCGCTTCTTTATAGCAGTGTTTGCGTCTTAAAAGTGAATCTCATAAATGTACGAAATAGTTTCATGGTTTAGTTCCGGATGCCTTCTCTCGCCCTTAGGTAATGTTGTTGAATCTCACGTTGTTTTCGTCAAAACTATTATATTCGGGTTTTACAAGTGCGTTTATTTGAGTGTTTGTTAGTCGAGTAACTGTATGTTTTGTACTTGAGTGTGTCTT
>NC_051417.1:19578184-19578446 GCF_015228065.2 Penaeus monodon | reverse complement strand
GCGGAAAAAATAAACAAAAAACACTGAAGACAATAGCAAGGAGTACTTTCTTTAGGGTTAAACTGATGAGACGAATGGATAAAGAAAAATATAGGAATAAAGAGGAAACAATAGACGGCATATTTTCGTTTTTCCCTTCTCCAGACGCATCAACAATCCCATAACCAATGAGACAGGAATTTCCATCACTTTCCGTTTGGTATTTATCGACAGATCATTCCTCTCATAGCTAGAGAGGAGAAGAGAATAGAGGACGGTTTGG
>NC_051417.1:19577786-19577936 GCF_015228065.2 Penaeus monodon | reverse complement strand
GAATGGGGGAAGGTGCAGAGAGAGAGAAATATGTGAAAGTTCCTAAACCGATGGATGGATCCGATCAGAAGACATTCATATTTCTTCCTAACTTGACGTTTCAAACAGTTGGCTTCTTTTCACGAATTGAGAAAATATATCTGCTCTATG
>NC_051417.1:19577591-19577753 GCF_015228065.2 Penaeus monodon | reverse complement strand
CCCATTCTTTTTTGCAGGTGGATCTATTTATACGTTGTTTGTAATGTGCTGCGAATTATATCTCATATATGCATACTTCCGATACAAGTCACGTGTATACCTGTGTTGTGTGTGTTTGTCTTGTTTTCTGGTAGAAGTTCCATTTCTTAAAATTTTCCCCGT
>NC_051417.1:19577350-19577552 GCF_015228065.2 Penaeus monodon | reverse complement strand
CTCCCCCCCCCCCTCCACCCTCTCCCCACTTCACTTTTTGTTATCATCCTTCTCTTCTTCCTCCTATTCTTGTCCTTATTCTTCACCATTTCCTCTCCTTCCCGTCTCTCACCTCCTTGCTTTTGCAACCTCGAGCGTGAGAGATGGCTTCCTGACCAGCAACGTTCTCGGGTATCCAATCATGGAGGGACGTGAGGAAGGA
>NC_051417.1:19576690-19577126 GCF_015228065.2 Penaeus monodon | reverse complement strand
AAGGGGAGAATGGGAGAGACGTTGAAAAACAGAGAAAGGGAGAGCAAAAACATGTACACATTTCTATATAATCATATACACTTATACCACACACACTCGTTTTTGCTTCACCGCATAAATTGCAGGAAATCCTACATTTTGCAAATAGTAATGCCCTGTTTACCGTGTCCCGCTGTAGGTTTTGAATTTCCGATAGGTGAAATTTAATATCTACGTCTGATCACAAAGGATTTAAACGCGGTTTTGATATTTCAGGGCTTGGACTGTTTAGAAACTACTGAATAATATTTCAAATATTTCCGATTCGATGTTTGGGTACAATCATCTGCGCATACACTATAAAAGATAAATCACGAAATGTGCATATAAATAGAAATCGAGTATATACGAGGTATGTTATACCACCTGTCAGGATTGCTACTCAAAACTGTGTGCT
>NC_051417.1:19575797-19575899 GCF_015228065.2 Penaeus monodon | reverse complement strand
CCAAATTTAAACACATAAGGAAAACAGTTTTGGTTTTCCCAAGGCGGAAACATCAAAAAACAATTTTAAGCAATAAAAGAAAACAGATTGCTTGGTTGTAGT
>NC_051417.1:19575179-19575285 GCF_015228065.2 Penaeus monodon | reverse complement strand
GTAGTTTAAAAACAAGAATTATTGAAAAAAACCCAAGAGATGGGGAAGTATGGACAACCATGATCATACGTCCTACTGGCACGGCACTGAGAGAGAGGGAATCCCT
>NC_051417.1:19573202-19573396 GCF_015228065.2 Penaeus monodon | reverse complement strand
AGGAACAGGGGCGAGTGATTGTGGGTACCCCTTGGGAAAAATGAGCTTGCTAGTTTTTTTATCTTCTGGAGAGCTTCTGAAGAAGAAGCTTAAAGGGAGCTAAGTTGAAACTGACATTCCCCGGCTGAGGCACTGTTAGCTAGCAGCAACTCTAAGGATAAAGGTTTAGTATAATTAGTAGATATCAAATTCGA
>NC_051417.1:19565352-19565425 GCF_015228065.2 Penaeus monodon | reverse complement strand
GATATTTTTATTAATTAGTTGTGTCAACGACAACAGTCTAAGGGGTTTCAAGCCGCATTTCAGTTACTTTTAA
>NC_051417.1:19561189-19561420 GCF_015228065.2 Penaeus monodon | reverse complement strand
GATGTTTAGAGGGCGAGAGAGAGAGAGAATTAATTGAAAAAAAATCTATATCTAAAATTAGACACCTTTCCCGCATAGAGTTAGATTACAAACATATGTATTGTTCATGTATTGTTCAGTTCATAATCATAAATCTATTGTATCCTTCTTCTAAACAAAATAACGTATTTCTTTCGGATTTTCCTTCTTCTTTACGAAATGAGAAGAACTGATAAAATAGAATTATAAACG
>NC_051417.1:19560841-19561126 GCF_015228065.2 Penaeus monodon | reverse complement strand
TTTTTCATTTTTTTCGCGTTTTTCTTTGGATTCTCGGCATTCATCGCAAGAGTGAGTTGAAAGGACAGGAATATCGGTTTCAAATATATTTTTGAGGAATTCACTTTTGTCGATAACAATCACCTGAGAGAAGCCGAGAGCGATTCATCATGTGGAGAGGAAATGCCCGCATGTCGCTGTTTGGTGTGGTGTTTTTATTTCATTTCTGATTAAATGGTTGACTTCATTGTTTGCCATGGGAAGCTGGTTCGGCACGTTCACAGATACACGCATGTACGTGGGCGA
>NC_051417.1:19560571-19560636 GCF_015228065.2 Penaeus monodon | reverse complement strand
GGCAATAGTTATTACTTAAATATGTGCATTTGCCTCTCCCTTTTTAATGTCATATCCTCTCCCTA
>NC_051417.1:19559383-19559862 GCF_015228065.2 Penaeus monodon | reverse complement strand
ACGGAAGAAAAGATGAGGGCAAAGGAAGATGGAAATGATAACAAGAATTGGGAAAACAAACAAGAGAGAAAAAGTGCGCAAAAGAAAATTAACTCTTGATATGAATTTCCTTGACTCCATAGTCGAACTCAGATATTTAACATTATATACTGAGATTTAATATGACATGTAAATCAAAAATAAAACTAAACTCACAGTTTCTCGCTTTTACATTCTGATTACCTTAAAAATCTATCACGATCCTTACCGCTGGAAACTCAATTAATTATCTTAATGCATGATATCCAATTGTGTCTTTTCCTTCGTGTTGCTCCAGGCAAGTCTCCTCTTTCTCATCTCTCTTGACACCTTACAAGTACACAAAATGGAACCATGGCCGTGAAACCTCAAAAGTGCTGACGTGCTGTAAACAAAGAAATAGGCGTTGATTGATATTTTGCCTATCCTGTTTTGACATCAGCGGTCCACTATAACAATAG
>NC_051417.1:19559077-19559188 GCF_015228065.2 Penaeus monodon | reverse complement strand
GCTTAAAACGCCCGCACACCTTTTTATGCAAAATGTAGAGCAAATATAATCGTTACTTTTTATCTAATCCTCACGGACACCCTAAACCCCAGGCCATTTGGGTAAGCTTGA
>NC_051417.1:19555203-19555292 GCF_015228065.2 Penaeus monodon | reverse complement strand
AAAAAATTCTCGCATCACAAACCAAGAAAGGACAGATTTCTAAAATCTAAAATTCAAAGACATTATTGAAAATTTACAATGGGCCACTT
>NC_051417.1:19555051-19555167 GCF_015228065.2 Penaeus monodon | reverse complement strand
GCGTCTCTAGATCTCAGCATGAAAAAGGACTGTTCGGCAGTTTGCGTCAAGAAAATTTCTCTTTAATAGGGATTTCATTTATTCCCCGTTTTGGTGCCTGTTCTCTCTTGCTAAAG
>NC_051417.1:19554575-19554670 GCF_015228065.2 Penaeus monodon | reverse complement strand
GGGGGGCATCCCTATTACCAATCTGTCAGGTGCTCCGGTTGGGGTTGCTTACGTTGCTGGCCCAGGGAAACTTACGGTCTGGCTGCACTCTTTAT
>NC_051417.1:19553906-19553987 GCF_015228065.2 Penaeus monodon | reverse complement strand
ATTTACTGATCAAAATAGTCATGAACACGTGCGCACACCCTTGCGGTTCCACAAATTTCATACACATTTTACCCCTCCCCC
>NC_051417.1:19552389-19553840 GCF_015228065.2 Penaeus monodon | reverse complement strand
TTTGCTCTATAGCCATCTCATCTTTCCTCACACCCGCCCATCAAAAACTCAGGATACGCTCTTAATAGTAGCTTATTGCTGCTCATTCCACATCCATTTTGAGGCTGAGCAATGTCCGTGACGCCACTGGTGGTTTGAGAGATAAATGTCGCCACCGCCAGCAAAACCCGAGGCGACGTCGTGCGGAGGGGCCCTAACCCGAACGAGCAGCGCCGCTTCTTTGACAACTCACCCACGAACCTCAAAGCCGTACTGCTCCATAACGGGGACAAGTGCTCTTCCCTTTGCTCGTTCGGTGTTCTCCAAAAAAGAATGTAGCAATATCAAGACTTTGCTAGACACCTAGAAGTATGATGAATATGGGCTTGGAGTCATCGGAGACTTCGTGGTGGCATACTTGATACGTCTCTAAGACGGTTTTTATGGTGTTTCCTTATTATTATTTCTTTAGGGAGGAGGCTGTGGCGCACTACGTCAGACAGGACTAGCCACATAGGGACCGAGTTCTTTGTGGGGAGGAACCACTTGCGAACTTCCGGAAGGCGCTGATGCTACCCCTGCACATACAATTGGATCTACGTTACCTTCAACTGGAGATAAAGTAGTTACTGGCATGCTAACAGTCTTTCAAAAAATTCACAAAAATCGAGAAACCAACGTTGGCTGAGACTCTGACTGATGAAGAACTGACCTGCAAATTGGGGCGCAGAATGTCTGACATAAATTCGAGTTTGAGAGGTGATATTTTTATTTATTTATATATTATTATCATTTTTCAAGGAGGGGGGATGCAGGGTCGTGAAAGTGCTTTAAAAGTGTAAAAACAAATTTCGACTGCACTTTTATGTTTTGTGTGGTAACTTGCACTAGATCCTAATTCGTACATTGTACTTTCTGGATTTAAGTGGATGAAAATTCCCAATGTAAAATGGGGAATATTCAAATACCTTAGGCCAGGTCATAAGAGTAAAATTTCAAGAAAAAACAAGCAAGTAATGAAACAATCCCTGAACAAAACTGTTTTACGTAATGTAACCTAATCAATGAAATCAACACTGAAATTTATAACACGAACCATTACATTCAAATGGTGACAAGAATTACGACAACAGTAACAACTGTGATAATGACAACCCGAATCACAACAAAGTGACGGTGTAGACCCACTAGATGGTATCTGATATATAGAGAAGTTGACAAGACCCTCCTTTGAGACACCCACTTCAATAGGCAAAATTGTAGGGTCAAACTTATTTCTAATTTCCTGAGCTTGAGATCTAGTGTGCTCTTGTTTCACTTCAAGTGAAGGGAAATAAAGGAAAAGAGAACAAAAAGAGGCGTTGACTTCTTTGCGTTTTCCTCCGATGACATGTCTCTTCTCTCTCCCGCCCAAGTGGGGTCGATTTTCTTTGTTTAGTCATTTTCTTCTACTATTACTTCGTCATCTTCAT
>NC_051417.1:19551852-19552038 GCF_015228065.2 Penaeus monodon | reverse complement strand
GACAGGAATAGTTCCTCTTCCAGTAATTTACTGTGTGACATATCTATGCTCTAGTGTTTTGTTATTCTGTGTATGCTAAATATTTGTGTACGATTACTAACCTGTATCTTGTATATATGTTGGCTATATTATTGTATTATAGAGTATATGATTTGTTCGTGATCCGTTAGTCTTGATTTTATCTTT
>NC_051417.1:19550478-19550592 GCF_015228065.2 Penaeus monodon | reverse complement strand
GTTTTAAGCACTTTTTTTTATAAACCAAACCGACCTCTGCCTAATCGCTTCTGCCGGTGATTAGTCCCCATCGCGAGACATGGCTTAAGAGATTTAATTTGTCTTTTCATTTGC
>NC_051417.1:19549861-19550048 GCF_015228065.2 Penaeus monodon | reverse complement strand
TATGTATCGGGTTTCCTCTATTTCCTCCCGTGTCTGAAATTAATTACTTGCAAGAGAGATATTCCATATTACTTGAAGGCTCCAAAGGCTTTCCTTCTGATTGCGCACCAAGGCTGAGAGACGCATTGTCAAGATTTCAAAATACTTAGATTCAGCTGTGTGTGTTTGTGTGTTTGATGAAGGAGAG
>NC_051417.1:19549352-19549425 GCF_015228065.2 Penaeus monodon | reverse complement strand
TCTCTCTACTTTATTAAACACACCAACTCACACAGCTGAATCTAAGTATTTTGAAATAAATATGTATATATAT
>NC_051417.1:19548758-19548917 GCF_015228065.2 Penaeus monodon | reverse complement strand
TGCGAATACAGAAACCAATCTTTGATATGACCTTAATAAAAGCTATTAACAAAGTTAGATCATCAAGGATAAAAGAGAGAAGGGAGAGGGAAGGGGTTGTTTTAAATATGGCGCTATTCCCCGACGCGTTGCCTGCTATTTCTAAAATTGAAACCTTAA
>NC_051417.1:19547907-19547991 GCF_015228065.2 Penaeus monodon | reverse complement strand
AAGCCTTTTCAAATCCATCAACATTCATGAATATTTTCCTTTAAAGATTCACAAGGAGCCGTTTTGAAAACCTACGAATACGTA
>NC_051417.1:19546226-19546754 GCF_015228065.2 Penaeus monodon | reverse complement strand
GTATTCGTGGTCGAAGCCCTTGTAAGATTCATCCTCGAAATGATGATGCCCTTTAGAGCTGGTTAAAGCAATGGAAGTCAGGGGCAGACTGGACCTTTTTTCCCCATAAAACAAAATAAAACAAAGAGATTGTATCTTTTGAAGCTCTGTGGAAGCTCTGGATGACGTATGGGCGCCCGGGATGTAGAGTGATGTAGATTTAGTAGCAGTATTTCCCGCATCACAAGGTAAAAACCAGATCAGCATCCACGAATACACTTTCGTCAAAATACCCTTTTCAGAAGAATTATCTAAAAAAGCTAATTGATTTAATGATTGCAAAGCTGAAATAATGAAACGAACAAAAAAAATCATGGCAAAGACGTTAAACAATTAAATTATTATTTAATCTTTTAAAATCTTTAAAAACTATAACATCGTAGCAAAGATCTCAAACAAGAATTAGTGCACGATAGCTCCATATAAAAGAGTGGAGCCTATCAAACGCATGAAACCTTAAAGCGGACGAGTAGAGAAAACTGGTAACGT
>NC_051417.1:19546059-19546205 GCF_015228065.2 Penaeus monodon | reverse complement strand
TGTCAGCGGCGATATTAATAACAATAAAAAATGCACTTTAGTTTTTTAAAAATCTAAATATATGGGAAAGTCAAATGTTATTAGATATTACTTGATTACTCTAAGAATATATTCTAATCAAAGTCAAGATCTGTTTAATAAGCCAA